>NW_020664455.1:421868-457597 GCF_002925995.2 Terrapene triunguis | reverse complement strand
GCAGCCAGGCACCGTTGCTTCGTTATTTCTGGACAGGGCTGGTGGTTCAAGGGTAGATCACTGGCAGGCTGAGAGGGAGGAAAGGCTTTGTTACTGCAAAGGGAAACTTGTTTTATGGAAATTCAAATTATACTTAATAACCACCAGCCCCATTTACCTAACCCATGAGAACTCACCCATGCACTAGGTGGCATTGTCAAGCCCTCTTCACAGGGAACTCTCCTTCCTCTCTCCTCTTTCTAAACTTGCGTCTAATGTGAAGAGTCACACTGTAAAGGCAATGGTTTTTTACTCTGCCAATCTGCTCCCTCAGCATATCCTGACTTTACCAGCTAAAATAAGGTTTTACTTATTTTTAGGGCTGCCATTTAATCGCAGTTAACTCACGCGATTAACTCCAAAAAATTAATCGCGGTTTAAAAAAATGAATCTCAATTAATCACACTGTTAAACAATAGAATACCAATTGAAATATATTAAATATTTTTGGATGTTTTTCTACATTTTCAAATATATTGATTTCTATTACAACACAGAATACAGTATACAGTGCTCACTTTATATTATTTTTTATTACAAATATTTGTAAAAATGATAAAAGAAAGAAGTAAATACCTTGCAAAGCTGGCTACAAAAGTGCCATGCGAACGCCTGTTCTCACTTTCAGGTGACATTGTAAATAAGAAGCGGGAAGCAGTATCTCCCGTAAATGTAAACAAACTTGTTTGTCTTAGCGACTGGCTGAACGAGAAGTAGGACTGAGTGGACTTGTAGGCTCTAAAGTTTTACGTTATTTTGTTTTAGAGAGCAGCTATGTAACAAAAAAAAATCTACATTTGTAAGTTCAACTTTCAGGATAAATAGATTGCACTACAGTACTTGTATGAGGTGAATTGAAAATTATTATTTCTTTTGTTTTTTTACAGTGCAAATATTTGTAATAAAAATAAAGTGAGCACTGTACACTTTGTATTCTGTGTTGTAATTGAAATCAATATATTTGAAAATGTAGAAAACATCCAAAAAATCTTTAAATAAATGGTATTCCATTATTGTTTAACAGCGCGATTAATAGAGATTAATTTTATTAATCACTTGACAGCCCTGCTTATTTTTGCTGTTAAGCCTGCAGAGCCAAAACAGGGAAGGGAGACTGAGTTGGCCTGTGTGTTTGAACAGTTTTGTCTCTTTGATTTAGATGGCAAATTCCTGGGGGGCAGGGACAATTGTCTCGCTATTTATTTGTACAGCCTCAGACATTGACGTGACTTTAGAAACAGTAATAATCGTCAACTGGAGGAGAGCCACATCCTTCCCCCAAAAGAAAACAAAGTTATTTCTCATGTTCAAGAACGTATCTGTTAGTAATGTCTGTACATTCTGGAGCTATTACATCTCTTAATGGAACATGGTGTGTGGCACTCCGCAGAGAGCAACTTCTGAGAAGTTAATTATAATCATATGTCTTCCTCAACTCACAGCACTGGCAGAATATGATTGACAGGCCCTCCGATGGCAGAATTCAATTAAGTGTAATTTGAATTCCCATAAAACAAGTTTCCCTTTGTTGTAACACTGAAATCAGTATTGAAACAGAATAAAACAGATATTAAATGATATAATACGCTCTATGATATCGTCATAAAGCATATAAATGCCACTTAATAATGCTGCCACTGTTGCTTTCTGCAGACCAGTGAGCTGGCTCTTTAAATATTAATTTTTACCATGAGATGCTATCTGCAAGTAAAATATAAATGTCAGACAGGGCATGAGAGAATAAGGACCAGATTTGCAAAGGTATTAGGCACCTAGAGATGCAGATGGACGGTTTTGAAATCCCCTAGGTCAGGGGTCCCCAACCCGGTGCCTGCGGGCGCCATGGCGCCCACCGGGCCGTCTAAGTGCGCCCACGTACTGGCCGGCGGACGAGCATCCACCGAAATGCCACCGACAAGCAGCAGCATCCAGAGGCGTCGCCGCCTAAATGCCGCTTGTCGGCGGCGACGCCTATTGACGTTGTCACTTGTTGGCGACATTTCGGCGGATGCTCGTCCGTCGCCACAGTCCTCCGTGGCTCGTCGTCTGGCACCCGCCAGACGAAAAAGGTTGGGGACCACTGCCCTAGGTACCTAACTCCCATTGAAGTCACAATGGAGGCACAGAAGAGTACTGATCTGTCAGATAAATGCCATGTCCTCCATGCATTCCCCTTTCCTCTTCTCCCAAAAGGTAAGTGACTTTCCCAGGAGACTGTATTACCTGGGAATAGCTGGGTAATGCCATGTCAAATGGCCTTTGGAGTGTCACACAGGGGAATACAGCTCAATTTCCCACTTGCGCCAGGTAAGCGCAGTGCACTCTTCTCTCAGATGTAGGCTTTGCTACCATTCTCCCTACTTTTGTCCCCTCGAGACTAGACTATTGTAAAGTGCTCTTCTTGCTGCTACACATTGAGACCTGCCAGAAACTAAAGCTAACACAAATGCTGGTTAACCTACGCATCTGTCACGTGAATTATGGCTTCCGATCCTGCATCCCTAACTTATTTAAAAGGAATTTAGAGCCCAAAAAAGCAGTTTCACCAACTACAGGAGCTCCCTCAAATTAGCATGCAGGGCCGGGCTAAATAAACGAGCTTGCCCTTTGTTTGACTGAAGCCAACAGGAACACAGCAGACATGTGGGATGGGACCTAGGCCCTGGAGTGGATGGGGTGGGTTGGTGAAGAGATGACGGGAGACAGTGTATTTATATTTTTAAAAATTTTACTAATTAATCATTCATACATCTATCAACCTGATCATTTCACTTGTATATTGTATCCCTTCCCCCCTACATATTTACTGCCTTTTTTAGATGGTATGCTCTTCAGGGAAGTGCAGTGGCTGTGTCTTCTTCTGTGTTTAGAATAGGGTGACCAGATGTCCCGATTTTATACGGACAGTCCCGATTTTGGGGTCTTTTTCTTATATAGGTTCCTATTACCCCCTGTCCCGATTTTTCACATTTGCTGTCTAGTGACCCTAGTTTAGAAAGTGCCTAGCACATTTTGGGCACTACTGCATTATAAGTTATAGTGTTATAACAATGCCACTATAGAAATCATTAACCCTTTTAATGCTGTGTAATGAACATACCACTAGGTTTAAATCCAGAGCCTACAGGTAAGAGACTCCCTGAGTCATCCAGTTCCACCAGCTTTGGTCAGGGCATACTACTGGATGGAAAAGAGCTGGATTCAAGCCCCTGCTCCAAATCAAGCAGAGGGGGGGGATTTGAATCTGAGCCTCCCACATCCCCGGTGGTGCCCAAGCCACTTGGCTATTGGCTATAATGAGGCTGGGGTTGTCTGTCTCCAGGAGAGGGGTTACAGCTGAGAATCCTGAGTGGAGAAAGACCCCTCTCTCAGGACCGGCTCCAGGCACCAGCCCAGCAAGCAGGTGCTTGGGGCGGCCAAGGGGAAGGGGCGGCACGTCAGGCTCTTCGGCGGCGGGTCCTTCAGTCCCTTTCAGAGAAAAAGAAAGCGGCGCGGTGGAGCCGATCGTGGCTTTTTTTTCTTTTCTTTTTTTTCCGCTGCTTGGAGCGGCAAAAACCCTGGAGCCGGCCCTGCCCTCTCTCCATCCATATCAGTGGGAATTAGACGCCTAAGCACCATTGAGGATGTGGGCCCAAGCCCTGCCCTTTTTCCCCTGTATTTCACTCCTGGCTAGCTTAGGCAGCTCCCTCTTAGCTTGCTAGCTTCCAGGAGTCTCTCTCTTAGGCACCCAGTTCTCTCCATGCACTGCATGAGCAGCCTGGCTCAGGGCTGAAGATACCACTGGGAAGCAGGGGGCCTAGGAGTTAGACATTGCGATGCATCCAGCCCTGTTCGCCTCAGTTCCCTATGTGTAAAATGGGGATAATCTTCCTATTCTCCATCCCTTTGTCTGCCTTATCTATTTAGATCGTAAACTCTTTCAGTCATCCCTTACTGCCTGTTCATATAGCTCTTCTCACAAAAGGATCTCAATCTTAGCTGGGGCCTCTAGATTTGAGAGTAAAACAAATATTTCTGCTTTCATTTAAACCCATGGAAGTTTAGGTATGGAGCAGTCTTTGATCTAGAGCCTACTAAGCTATAGTTTAAGTATTAACTTATAATGCAGCAATGGACAAAATAAAAGAAACTCTAAATAAACGCTTTTCTTTGTGAAAAGATTCACTGTGAACTTTAAATATTTAAAGAGCCAACTTATATGTGTCTTTAAAATGAAGTGGTTAGGAGAGGGTTAAAAAGGAAATTGACAAGTCCCTCTAATACTATGCAAATGATATGTAAATACAAATACATATTTCACAAACCAGGTTTGGGGGTTTTTGAGTAACATGATTCATCTGAATCATCGCTGCAGTCGCCGGAGTCATCAGTGACGCACAGAAAGGCCCCTCCCATCATATTACTGAGAATATAATCAGCAGGGGGGAAAACTCTGCATAGCAAACATATCCTACAAAGCCACTTGCCCTAAGTGAGAAACATAAAACAGGTGTCATGGGACAAAAAGATTCTAGAGATGGGGCCAAACTAGAGGGCGGGGAGAATCAGCTCTGGCTCTGTATTTTGAACTCTTCAAAGGTTGGCCATGTTTGGATCCTGGCCCCATCACTAATGAGCCCCTTACACAGTTAGAATAACATCCACATGTGAGTGTCCCCATAATCAGCTAGATGGTTATCTTGGGCAAATGACAACTGCTATTGGGAGCACCCCCAAGAATGCTGTCAGGGTAACTTTGCACTGCTGAGTAGCAAAGTTTACCATTAAAAGTCTCTGAAAAATAGCAAATAAAATTAGGGCTAAAAAATTAGTTTCTCTAAAAAAATAATAATAAGGCAGCAGTTGACAGTTTTGACTTTTTCAACACAGATTAAATAGTGTGTCTCTTCTAGCATTGGTATATAGGCCAAGGGACACTGCCACATTTTTTTTATGCAGTCTCTGCTGCCCTCTAGTGGGCTTTTTAAAGAGTAAGTGAGCAGAATGTTTTGTTTCAGAGGGTAGGTAATTATTTTAATTAGCAATTTCAACCTGCATTAGGAAATCATGATTTTGGGGAGCGGGGGGCTTTTGCTTGGTATTTGTAAGCTGCTTTTTGTGTTTCATTCCCAAGACTAAGAATTAAGCAGTGTCGTGCCTTCTGCTCTATTTTACACTGATACTATTTCCCATCATTCCAAAACTACATCAGAACATTTGTGCAGATTAGTAATCCCTTTGGAGCGGGGATTGTCTATTCCTATGCATTTGTGCAAAGTGCAAAGGCCCAATCTTGATAGTGCCCAAAGGCCCCATCGCAGTATAAATTACTACTCATAATAAAGTCGTCAAATTCAGCCCCTTGAGTAAGCAGACACAAGGGAACTGAAGCAAATGTAGCTACACCCAGTTATGCCAAGCTAAATTTGGTCCTTAGGTCATTATATGCCGGCTGCACACCCACTTTTAGTCCATGAAACGTTCAAAATGCAACAAATTATTTAATGCTCACTTCTATGGTCAACAAACAAAACCTAGCTGGATTTTGGGCTCCTGTCACTCAGTCTTCTTAAGACTACAAAAGAATATCCTAGGCTGAAGCAGTAATGGGCTCAAGATGCAAAATTGAGACCTGGATCTGGAATATCCCAACGTTGCGGGGGGTTCATGTCCAGGCTGTGATAATGAGACAGATCCCTAGGTGTGCCAGAGCAACACATGGAGGGAGGTTTTACCCCTCGGATCATGGGGGTTGCCAAGAGCCAGACCAGTCCCCAGCACACATTAGAACAGCCTCAATCTGCTCTAACTTTTTAACTGCAACAACAGCTCTCAAGGAGCCTCTCCATTGGCCAGGATAACCAGAATGCAACATCTATCAGCCCCCAAAACACCCCCTCCCACCCCATCCCAGAATGCCCTCTGTGCTGGGGAATGGAGGGGTGGAGAGAGGACAGGAGCAACTGTGCTAGCCCTACACCAGATGACTGTCCCTCTGCACTAGTGGAATCCTCAGCTGCTGCCTCAAGACAGCTTTTACATCCCTTTTATGCCATTAGAGCGGTGTAAAATGGACAGCAAAGGGGCCATGGATCTGGCTCACCATGAGTGACCTAAAGAAACAAACATCACTATATTTATGTGAGTCACACAAGGTGGGTGAGGTCAGGTCTTTTAGTGGACCAACTTCTGTTGGTGAAAGAGACAAGCTTTCGAACTTACACAGAGCTCTCCTTCAGGTAGTAGGACAGTCAAAACAGAGAGTGTGCCCCAACCAAATGTGATTAACTAACAAAAGGGACAGCATTTTGCTTGTTCCTCACTCCATCATCTATGATCTTTCTAGGGAAGCTTGTTATTTAACACTGTGCAGCCTTCTGGGGTGGTTTGTATGAAAGTCTCTATACAAAATAAGGTTTGTTTGTTTTTTTGTGGTTTTTTTTGCACGCATACAAGTCTTACAGTGTTGGTACAAACACAATTAAAGTGCAGCTGCCTGCTGGAAAATAACTCTAAGCCAGAAAAGTGGCATCAGGGTGGGTTTCTGTGTTTATTGTGACTGACTCCAGCTCAAGTTTTTACAAGAAAGAAGACAGACTTCTTAACTGCCAACCCAACAGACTCACCCTAGATTCTGGGTTCTTTCCTACTCCTGTATTATCATGCTAAAGAGTCAGTGACATGGGTCAACAAGAAATTCCAAATTAAGCACTCAGTTACACCTGCGCTGCCCCACTGGCGGCTAATGGGATTGCACAGGTGTGACTGAGGGCAGAGTTTGAAGACAGTAGGGTTGCCCTATTGACAGCACTCAGTTGCTGTAGGTCAGAGCTAGCTTTGAAATCACCCACCGACTTCAGTGGGTGTTTTACAAGAATAAGGCGAGGAAGATTTGGCACCAAGATCATACTCAAGTAACAGGGTGAAATCCTGGCCCTTGTGAAGTCAGCAGAGCTTTTAGCATTGACTTCACTGGGGCCAGAATTTCACCCAAAGTTTTAAAGACTAACTCTGTGCAGTGGGGTCGGCTGTCGCCCCGGCACTTGTCTCTTCCTCTACTTCTCTTTGTGCCTCTTTGCCTGTTATAACATTCCTTTTCCTGTGCTATCTACTGCACACCCAAAGACACACACCCCCCTTACGCTCCCTCAGGCTCTGCTGAACAAATATCAGGATGCCCAAGATTAATTCACACTACAAGGCAATTAATCTTACTTTACTTTAACTCTCTTCCCTGCTCCTGCCTTTGTCTCCTATTTTCATGTCCTGTTTCTCTGCTGCAGCTCAGGGCAGGGACCATATCCTTTTAACATGTATATGCCCCTCCCCCCGCCCTGCTGAACACTCTTGTCTTCCTCCCTTCGCAAGGGCTTGGTGACCCACCTTAGAACCAATAGGTCCTGGATTCTGTGCATTCAGTCTCTCCATCTAGTGGCCAGGTGCATAAGCTAATACGCAATCCCTAGGGCATCTTATTTATAAGTAGAGGAAATCAAGGACCACAGATAAGGGAGAAGGCAAGGGAATCAAGCATGTCAAACAAATGAGTGACCAACCCATCCACAACAATAAATCGTATACTAAATACCCACAAACTGAGTAAAAACAACAAAATGCCCCCAAATCTCCTCCCAGGTGTTTGCTGGTAGGTGGAGTTAGATTTCAATGAGAAGAGCTAGCATCCCTCCCCAGGAAACCAAGAGCTCTCCTGTTAGGTTCGAGCAGGTCTCTAGCAGCCTCTAACCCCGGCCATTTCCTGGTTCCCAGTGCAAAGGAGTCCTACTGGGTGCAGCAGAGACTTGGGGATCAGCCTCTTCTTTATGGAGCTGGGAGCTCTGAGTCAGTCTCAAGAGACAAAAGTGGAATCTCTTCCTCTGATGCAGTGAGCAACACCGGAGCTGCTTCCCCACCAGCGCTTCAACAACCCAACTCCCTGCAGCCAGCTCTCTGTCTCCACAAACCCTGTCCCTTCCAGGGCTCAGCACACCTCAGCGCAGTTCCAGCTACATGCAGGCCATCTGGGGCCTGCAGCTGCCCAGGTGGGCATGTCACTCAGGCTGAGCGACTCAGCCTGAGGAAGCGAAGCCGTAGCCTGTGTGTGTGTCAAGTACAGGAAAGGCAGGTCGTCTCCATTTCATTTTCCCTGCTTTTGTGCTGCTGTCTGTGGAAGCTGCTTTCTTAACTCTCCAAAATGGGGAGGGGGCTACAAGCAGAAGGTATTGTACGCATTTATGATCTGTATACAGGAACTGCACATAGAGACAGGGCAGTCCAGCATTTCCCCATCACTTTTATCATGCCAGCATCCCATGCAATAGCTTCATGCTATGAACACAAGAACGGCCTTACTGGGTCAGACCAATGGCTCATCTAGCCCAATATCCTTTCTTCAGACAGTGGCCAGTGCCAGGTGCCCCAGAGGGAATGAACAGAACAGGTAATCATCAAGTGATCCATCCCGTCGCCCATTCCCAGCTTCCGGCAGAGGCTAAGGACACTTCAGAGCATGGTTTTGCATCTCTGCCCATCCTGGCTAATAGCCATTGATGGACCTATCCTCCATGAAGTTATCTAATTCTTTTTTGAACCCTGTTATTGTCTTGGCCTTCACAACATCCTCTGGCAGAGTTCAACAGGCTGACTGTGCGCTGTGTGAAGAAATACTTCCTTTTGTTCATTTTAAACCTGCTGCCTATTCATTTCATTTGGTGACCCCTAGTTCTTTTGTTATGAGAAGGAGTAAAAAACACTTCCTTACTTTTCTCCACATCAGTCATGATTTTATAGACCTCTATCATATCCCCGCTTAGTCATCTCTTTTCCAAGCTGAAAAGTCCCAGTCTTATTAATCTCTCCTCATATGGAAACTGTTCCATACCCTTAATCATTTTTGTTGCTCTTTTCTGAACCTTTTCCAATATATATTTTTTTAGATGGGGCGACCAGATCTTCACTCAGTATTCAAGATGTGGGCATACCGTGGATTTATATAGAGACAATATGATATTTTCTATCTTATTATCTATCCCTTTCTTAACGATGCCCAACATTCTGTTCACTTTTTTGGCTACCGCTGCACATTGAGTGGATGGTTTCAGAGAACTATCCACAATGACTCCAAGATCTCTTTCTTGATCTATGGGTTAACTTGATACTTTATCATCACTCATGTCAAACAGCTGCATAATAGCTCTACAAGCCCCTGTCTTTTGCACTGTAGAACAAGAGTCCTCAAGGCTTACTGGGTCAAAAAAGGAAATAGGTACCTACAAACTAGCTTGCTTCGTAAACTAATCTCTCCATTCTGCAACCCACACATAGCCTCAAAATGTATGTTGAGTATCTTGCCACCCCCTCAAAAACTCCATTACAATTATAATTAAGGTCTGGCATAAACCTGTTAGCATGGGGCTGAGCCTTCACATTTAACTCATTAGGTGGTGTTGAAAATTCTGGACCAAATCTTCCTTATCTTACTAAGGCAAAACTCCCGTTGGTGGGCACAGCCAGCAGGCCTGCTGGCAGGGATTTCTGTTTCTCCTGTATGTGAATACAAGAGTACAGCCAGCTAGGTTTGCAAGCGTTCACTCAGAATTTATTTTTATTTCACCCCCCTCTCAAGTATAATTCAAATCCTGATGTTCACTGAGCATTTGACCCCGCAGCCTCTATCCAGGTAAAAACAAAAATCACATTGATTTCAATGAAAGTTTAGCTGATTGTACAGCACTTAAGACAGTGGGGCCTTAATATTAAATCAGACACCAAGGGATACAGTCCCTGCCCTGAAGTCATTAAAGCAAGACCTACCAAGCATGTGTAGGCAACTCCCTGGTGATCTAGTGTCAGTGCTCAACTGCCTGATAAAGTTCCAGAACACACTTCTGGTGCTTCCAATACTGTCACTCACAAGTGAGATAATGTAACCTAGCACAGCTTCCTCTGGGTCTGGGGAGTGCCATGCACCCCATGGCTGCGGGTTCCGCGCTCTGCACCCGCCTTACCCTGTGCCCCCATAGTGCTGTTCACTGAGGGCAATGCCGTGTTCCAACACCCCACAGGCTCACCACCAACACTGGCTGAGTCCCCGACACATCCCAGCGGCGGGCGGAGCACTCTTACCCTTCCCCCTGCCCAGGATGGAGCAAGTAAGTGAGAGGCACCCACCACTACCAAACACAGCTCCAGCTGGAGTCAAAAGGGGACCATGCCCTAACAGGAAGCTCCAGGCTGGTGGGAAGGGCCACAAGCTCCTTGACCCGCTTGGGCGGTGAGGGGGAGATATAAACTATCAGCCAGTGACCCCCAGCCTCCCTATCATAAGTGACAGTACCAGAAGGCAGTTCCAGCTCCCAAAGAAAGTGCCAAAATGGCGTTCCGCAGCCTTCTGGCACAACTCAAGCCCTGCCTGTTGGTCAGGAATCGGTGCTCTCTCACCACTGCAGCCGATGTTTGATTCCCAATCAGGGAACCCCCTACAGGCTCCTCGTCTCGGGCAGCTTTCACCTGCCCATCTCTCACTGCCAGGCAGCTCTCACCATTCCCCTGGTCGGGCTCCCCAGCATGAAGACATCAGCAGGCAAGCCCCTCCACTGTTCCCCTGCATCAGCCTGCTCTGGCTCTTCAACCAGAATATCAGGAGACAACTTCCTCCACAGATCTCTGGCCTTCAGCCCCCTCCAGCCCTGGCTCTCTGGCTTGGGGAGGTCAGCTAGCAAATCCCTCTTGCTGCTCTCCTGCCTTTAGCCCTCCCCCCAGGAACCATCTATGCTGACTGCCCAGTACAGGTGTGCCAGGGTGGGGCTAATTAAATAAATCTGGTCAGCTCCAAGATTTTGGCCTTAAAGGGGCAGGCTACCCATTACAATAACAAATCAGAAGAAGAGAGGGGCAGTGTAGAAGACAGAAAAGAGAAACAGTAGCAAGAACATGCATTTATATAGGCTAGCTATCATTGTTAGTTGTGCTACCTTAGCACCTATAGATCACAACCAAGATTGGGGCTCCATTCTGCTAGACACCATATTAACACACAGCAAGAGACAGTCCCTGCTCCACACCGCTTGCAGCCTAAATAGACCAAACAGACAAAGAATGGAAGGGGAAACAGGTATAGCATGATCAAATTATTTGCCTAGGGTCACAGGTGGTGAGTGGTGGAGTTGAGACTAGACCCAAGGCCTCCTAGCTATGTACACTGCTAGAGGGTTTTCTGCCAGTTATCATTTGTTTGGTTTTATTGTTTCCTGAATTATGATTGTTATGTTCACGGCATATCCACAGAGAAATTAGATAACAAGCATACGATACTCTTGCTGGAAGGTTTCAGTGTAACAACTGTATTTCTTAGAATTCAGAATGGTAACATATAAGAACCAAAACAGAGAGAGACAAAGCAGACTGCTCCCTAAACAGAAAGGCATAACTCAACCCACGTTACTCTAGGTTGGCTCTCTGCAGAACTGACTGATTGCATACTTTTCTACACAGCACCCTAGCCTTCAAACAGGGCCAGGAAAACCATTAGGGTTTAAATGGGCAGATTGTGATTTTTTTTAAAAAGGTTTTCAATACACTACAATGATAAGCATGAAGAACTGCAGACCAGATGTTTTTGTCATCTAGGTTGCCTTTCATATTGTGTTAATAAAGTAGTGGCTGCATTCCTGCTATCTGGAATTCTCTCCCTCTGTCAATTTCATTTTACTTTTAAAATTTTGGGGCTTAAGGCACTTTTTTTTTTTCAACTCAATTTCCTTACAAATATATGGGGCTTGACCCTGCATTCCTTGAAGTCAGTGGAAATTTTGAGCATGCAAGGGATGCAGGACCAGACCTGTGAGTTGTGCACTTTTACCTTATCGTTTGCTTTGGGACATGTCATGATTTATTTCTACAGACAAACTTGGCTGGAAGACCCATTGGAACTTACTAAATTATGTGAAATGGCATATAAATGAACAAGTACAATTTAAAAATCGAGGTTATCGCATCATAAAACACTTGGTCCTGCAGACAATTGTATTTCCATGTTCAGCTATTTATGGCAAGACTTTGCAGCACATTGGCAAAGGTTCCATAGCATGCTTTGCAAAAGTAATGAAGAAATCTCAGCACAACCATAAGAACCCATCACAACTTTTAAATCATTGCTGAGAAATGGAGAAGCCACCACTTGTGGGTGCGTAAATTCCAGGCATTCAGGTTAGAGAAGTCCAAATTAATGAGGAACTATTATATTTTTTTTTCTTTTTGCTTCTATTTCAAGCCGCTTACTTGACTACAACTTCTTTATCAAGGCCCCAATCCTGGGAGCACTTCAGTCATGAGTTTTACTGTTACCCTGTCATCCCATCCCCATGTATCTGTTTCTTTTAACTGGTGCATTGTCATAATCATAGTTTGTGAGATCTCTGGGGCAGGAACTGTCTTTTTTTTAAAAAAAAAACAACTTGTTTGAGGAGTGGAGCCCTGCTTCTGACTGAAGCCCCGGGATACTACTGTGAAACAAATCAGTACTCCTGGTGAGTTCAATTTATAGTGGTGTAGGAGAGGCAAATCAAGGCCAGTGGCTTACTAGCGAAGTGGAGTATCAGCTGTCTCTGTTACTGTTGACCCTTGCTGCTGTTTCCCTACAGCTCACCGAGCTTGAACAAAAATTCTGAAAATGGGAAGACCTGAAGCAACTGACTGATTCTGACCACACTGTGGCAGCAGAAGCAAGACACTGCTAAAGCAAGTCCCTTAACGAATGGGACAAGAGGCAGAGGAGTACACATCCAGTATCTCTCCTTCACAGGGAGCCGTAGGCCAATGTTATTTAAAACTAGACTGCTGATGCAGGACCATTCCTTACAGAGAGGTTACCTCAGGTATTCCCAACTCTCACGTCACTGATTCAGGCAGTTTCTCTGGCGTATTCACGCTCATTGATGAACTAGCATAGATTGGGCCCAGGTCTTCAAAATAGTTAGGCTCCTAACGTCCACTGACTTCAAAGGAAATGAGGAGCCTAAATACCTTTATGGATCTAGGCCTTTGAGCAGTCTCACAGAACAAGTCTAGCCCAGGCCAGTTGCTTGATGGTCTAGACCATAATCAGATGGCCTAAGATAGTCAGTGTCTTGCGCTCTTACAGGAGCTGTAATTTTTAAATTATTTTTAACCCAGGTGAATAATAAATAATAAACTGAATAATGATTACGGCAGATCCATGTGGGATGACTCCCCATTCAGCTTAATGGCTACAATCTACTGAAACCTGATGACCCAGTCAGTAATTTGTATTTTGTACTGTCCATATGTACTGCTCCGCCTGCTTCCCCTCTCACCGCAAGCTTGTGGCCATCCGCTCTCCCAGGCTCCTGCTTAAGCTCTTTACCCCAGGTCCTCAGAGGTATTTAGGTTCCTAACTCCAACTGAAATCAACGGGAGTTAGTCAGTGGGCCTTTGGTGCGTCCCTCTTCCCCTGCTGTACTTTACCCATGGCCAGTGCTTCCCCTGTCCCCGGCCCCGCTCCTGGCTATATCAATGTGATCCTGCCTCCTGCCCATCCCTGAACCACATCTGGAAATTTAATTTGAGCAGTGCGATGACACAACTTGATTTGGGCATAAAGGGGAACCGCCAAATAGGGGCCAGACACTGACTTTCAGGGCCACATGACAATGGCTAGAGCAAGCACAGCTGTCACTGTAAAACCAGGCCACCTATGCCAGTTTCAAGGCCGGCAGCCCAGTTAAGGTTGCCCGGTGTCCGGTTTTTGATCGGAACGCCCGGTCAAAAAGGGACTCTGGCAGCTCTGGTCAGCACCTCCAAAAGGGCTGTTAAAAGTCTGGTCGGCGGCGCAGCAGGGCTAAGGTAGTCTCCCTGCCTCCCCTGGCTCTGCGCGACTCCCAGAGGTGGCCGGCATGTCCAACTCCTAGGCACAGGGGCCAGGGAGGCGCCGCATGCTGGCCCTGCCCCAAGCATTAGCTCTGCAGCTCCCATTGGTCGGGAACCACAGCGCCCCCTGGCCTCTCCGCCTAGGAGTTGGACATGCCGGCCACTTCCGGGAGCTGCACGGAGCTAGGCCCAGGCCAGGAGCCTGCCTTAGCCCTGCTGCGCCACCGACTGGGAGTCACCTGAGATAAACGCTGCCCAGCCAGAGCCTGCCCCACAAACCTCTCCCGCACCCCAACCCGCTGCCCCAGGTCAGAACCCCCTCCCGCATCCAAACTCCTTCCCAGATCCCACACCTCCTCCCACACCACAACCCTCCACCCCAGTCCTGAGCCCCCTCCCACACTCCAAACCCCTTGGCCCCAGCCTGGAGCCCCTCCTGCACCCCAAACCCCTCATCCCCAGCCCCATCCCATAGCCCACACCTCCAGCTAGAGCCCTCACCCCCTCCCACACCCCAACCCCCTTACCCAGATCAGAACCCCCTCCCACACCCAAACTCCCTCCCAGAGCCCACACCCCCTCCCACACTCCAACCCCCTGCCCTACCCCGGTGAAAGTGAGTGATGGTGGGGGATAGAAAGCGATGGAGGGAGGGGGATGGAGTGAGCAGGGGGCAGGGCCTCAGAGAAAGGGCGGGGAGGGCAGGGCCTTTGGGTAAGGGATGGGAGAAGAGCAAGGGAAAGATCTTCGGTTTTGTGTGATTAGAAAGTTGGCAGCCCTAAACCCAATCCATGAGCTTGAGAAGAGGGCCAGCTCTCCCCATCCCACATCGGCTCCTTCACAACAGATCAGTCTCTGCAGGGGTGGAGGGCATAGGTGCTGGAACTCTGGGTGCTGCCGCACCCCCTGGCTTGAAGTGGTTTCCATTCTATACAGGGTTTACAGTTTGGCTCTCAGCATCCCCACTATAAGCATTTTTCCAGCACCTCCGATGGAGGGGACAGCCACTTAATTTACATTGGTTCCCCCATTGCACAGTGAAGCCTCCCCAAGCCCCATTGATCCCCTCCCCAAGATCTGCAGAGGCCACAACTATCTACATACATTCCTTCCTGGCTCACTCCAGAGCCCCTCCAGTCCTGGATTTGTGCTAGCTGACAGTGAAGAGCCACCACCAAACCATCAAGACAGCTGTGTTTATTTGGGAGAGCGACCCTGCTCAGTCTGTGCACCCCCACTGCAAACATTACAGCCAGGCCATCAGCGTGTGCAGGAGCAACTGTGAGGCTGCAGCTATCACTATTAAACCAAAGGGAGGTAGGGGGGAAAACCCCTCATTACAAGTCCAACTCCCCTGCACTCTCTCAGCCACTCAGCTCACTTATTGCTGGAACAGCAGCTGTTGCCCGAAACATGTTAAAGCATCCTCTACCAGTACCTGGTGTCTGGGACCCAGAACCAGAGGAACGCAATGAAGGAAGTCAGGGCCAGATGTTCAAAAGGTGCCTAAAGATGCAGATAGATGCCTAGTGGGATTGTTCAAAAGGATTTCATTGGGGTTTGGTGCACAGATAGATTCCTAGTAGGGTTTTAAAAGTATCTGTGCACCAAACCCCAATGAAATCCTTTTGAACAATCCCACTAGGCATCTATCTGCATCTTTAAGCACCTAAATACCTCCCAAAAAAATCTGCCACCCACTCAGATTGTACTACATGCAACCAGAGGTGTCTGCTACTTAACCTAGATGGAGAGTCTGTAGGTTTAAGAGACAAAGGTGAGGAAACTGGATAGATTCTACAGTGATTCTATTAAAGACAGATGTGCCAATTAACATCTGATCTTCCCTCTGTCCCCGAGAGAGACGGAAGAAAAATATCTAGGCAATTGCAATAACTTTTGGAGCTCTTTTTCTTGATATGATTTTGTTTCATATATTAAATATATTGTTCTCTAGTCCTTAAATATAGTTTTCCATGGTATGATGCATTCAGTGCAATTGATATGATACTTTAAAGTTCAAATACAATTTTTCTTGGCATTGTTACGTACATTTAACACTTCATTGAATACACTGAACACATTGGACGGGTACCTATCGTAGTATTTTAAAAATTCAAAGAAATAAAATAAAGTAGTGGGGATGGATCTAAACCATAATGCTCAGATCCAAACGCCCTCTAAGTTTACAGGGTTTTTGGTTCACTCCAATCTCTTCTCTATTCTTTAAAGAGACAGTGTCATTTCTGTCTGAAAGTATTCTACCGGCTATTGTTACAAGTAACATGTAAGGCTATTATAAATGTAAAGAGATTAGATGGGGAAGTATTTCCCCCCCCCCATTTTTTTCAGTGTGCTTGTTGTGTATTTGACAGCATTTTGTGGGTACTCACTTTCACTATATTCAGTTTTCCCTGTTGTATACATGGGCATTCACACAGCAGAAGAGAAAAACTTCTCAAGAAAATAGGAAACTTATGGTTATAAAACCATACAAGTATAAGAGAGACAGGACAATTTGTTGGTTTTGATTACAGTAGAACCTCAGAGTTACGAACACCTCAGGAATAGAGGCTGTTCGCAACTCTGAACAAAACGTTATGGTTGTTCTTTCAAAAGTTTACAACTGAACATTGACTTAATACAGCTTTGAAACTTTACTATGCAGAAGAAAAATGCTGCTTTCCTTTTTTTTTTTTATAGGAGTTTATGTTTAACACAGTACTGTGTTGTTGTTTTTTCCCCCCTGTTGCTGCCTAATTGTGTACTTCTGGTTCCAAATGAAGTGTGCAGTTGACTGGTCAGTTCGTAACTCTGGTGTTCATAACGCTGAGGTTCTACTGTATCTAGGTTTTGATTTCACAGTGTCCCTTTAAATACAATTAAATACAAAATTCTGCCCAACCTTTGCAATTCCTCATTTCTAACCTGTGATCCATTTCTGAAAACAGAAGGGGCCATTTGGTTTATTAGTATGGTTCTGTATGCAAAGCCTTATCAAGAAAGTTGATAGATGTAAAAAAAATGAGAATAGCAACTTTTATGTAGTGTGGCTTTCAAATCTTGGGTGTCAATAAAACATGAGATGTCCCAAGAGACCTAATAAAAATGAACCTTTTAATATAGTTACACATTCCTTCTGACTTACCAATAAATCTGCTGGGTCTGATCGGTATATGAGTAGTCTGTTCATGTTCTAACAATGCAGCATATTTGCTAGCCCTCTGTTTGTACGGCCTTGTAAAAATTAAACTAAGTTTAATCAAACTTGGCTGCCTATATTGCTATTTAACAAGTAATAGATTAATCATACTAATATTTAATGTCAGCAGTGTGCCTAGTGCAGTTCAAGACTAAGATAACAGTCCCTGCCTCAAAGACTTTACAGTCTAGAAGACAAATCAGTATTTAAATGGTTAAAACAGCATTTAGGTACCTAAATACAGATTTAGCGGCCAACCCTACAAATACCTATGTGCATGAGCAACTTTACCTACGTTGTGAGTAATCCCCACTAAAGTCAATGAGACTACTCACAGATGTAAAGTAATGTATGTGCATTGTTTGTAGGATCTGGTCTTAAGCCTGAGCTTTAGGCACCCAAGTTTGAATACTTGCTTCAACTACAGTAACTTGGGTCCATTATCTGATTTTAGCTGTTCTTGCCTGGGTGCCGATAGATTTTATGTGGATAATTCCAGTATTGCTTTTTGTGTCTTGAAGCCAAATTCTGATCTCATATATTGCATAGTTCCCTTTGTAGTTTACAAAAAAAATCTGATGGCAGAATTTATCGCTTGTGATACCTCCATTTAAGGGGATGATGGCAATTAGCGTTTATACAATGTGTATCCTTGGAGTGCCAGAAAGGAAAGAAATATTTCTTACTGGCCAGAACCCCCCAAAACAGTCCTAAAATAAAGGAAGCCAAACAAATACAGCATATGATCATCTTGCGTGACCCAGGCTGGAGTTATCCTGCTGCATGTTAGAAAAGATCCAGTAGGGAAACTGCAAGCAAGTCCCAGGCTACCATTTCAATCACTGGACCATCTCTATGTTCTCAAGCACACTTTTTGCTGGAAGAGACTTTTCTACACCTCTACTTCGTATGGCAAGACTTCTGCATTTATGTCACTAATAAGACAAAACAAAACTGAAAACAAGTAGTTGAGGGGGAAAACTTAAAATGTAGAAACAAAAACCAGACCAAATGAGAATACATAGTAAAAATAAGTGTCTGAAAGACAGAAGTGGTTTTGGGGACAGACAAGCTCACACTATACAAAGAAAGCAGCACGTTGTTCAAATTTGTAATGAAGGGTCTAGACTAGAAATTATTGGAAGGGGAGGAAATTGAAGATATTCTTGTTCATTAGCTCTGTTAATGCCGAAAAGTGTTCTCCTTTTACAGAATATTTGTTGTTTACTATTTTGAGAGTTTACTTTTGGGATGAGATTTCATCACAATATCATGATATTCCCATGAGATATAAAAAAATCTGTGCACCAAATGAACAGGAAAGTGAATTCCTCTAATTATTAAGACACAAAAAATCTGTGCTAGAGTAAAGAGTGCCACATTTTTAAGCCATCCTCTGAATTGGTCCATGTTTCATAGTTGAATCTGCATGTGTGTGTCCAGATTTTATGCAGACAATTAAAGTCACCTGGGAATGTGAGTGATGATTCGGAGGGAATGGAGAGGCTAAGACCCCATGCAAAGCTTTGAAAATGTCAGCCTTAGAGCAACACCTTTAGCTATCACTCATTTATAATTATCACATATGTTCCAAAGACTGTGGCTATTCTTCCTAAGGCTCTGGGTTCTGTTCCCACTGAAACAAATGGAAGAGCTCCCATTGATTTCATTGGTACAGAATTGAGACCAAAGGCAACCAAATGCATTAGACAATATATTTTCAGTTTAGATTTGATGCCCACCTAATTTGAAAGTTTCTTCTGAACATCCTCACAGAAAAGTGATAAACATACCATTATCCAAAACCCAAAGTTCCTTAACTAGGCAAAGCATTTTTTCATACTTTATTTTTTAAAAATTGTACTTTACTATTTTAACCCTAAATCAATTCATCAGCCATTATAAATATCCTCTGAAGGATGAAAGCCTCCCCCGTGTTGTTGGGTTTGTCTTTTTTATGAGAGGAGAGGGGGTTGGTTATGAGAGAATATCATCTAGTGATTGCCACCAAAGAATTCCAGGTCATCTTTCTCAGGCCCCTTTCATGTCCCACCTCAGATTTCTTCTCATCAGTGTGGTCTTTTTTCCCTTTTGTCAACTTAGTCACTCTACTTAGCGAAAGTGAAATTTCTCCGTAGCTATGCAGTAGATTGCTGGGCAGGATGGTGGTCCCTTGAGAGACTTTTTTCCCCCCATGAACCATATTGTGTCTTCAGTCTTTAAGTGGAATTTTCTGTTGGAATTCCACTTAAACATCAATGGCACAATAGGACCCTACATCCCTATTTCCTTAATAAGCTTTCATGGATACTATAGTGCTGCAATCTTTACAATTGCATTTAACACCAACACAACATGTTCCTGCTTTCCTTCATTGCTCCCCTAGCGCTTCCAACGTAAACTTCACTAAGCCAAAGACTTTCCCTCAGGTTACAAAACTAAGGTAGATGGGTTTGCTAAATTACTACGTTTTTTTTTTTCCCCCTTACATCATGAATGTCTCTATTGTTCATTAGAAACCGCTCCACAAGACTTGACCAATCATATTGCATTTTCAGTAACAGTAGCCTGTGGACTTGTGCATATTATGGGGTTGTTGTTGTTGTTTTGTTTTTTTTAAACTCTGTTACTTCATCCTAGTAAGTCTATTGACTTGGTAAACTAAGAGCTACCCATTTAAAATAAAATTATTAATTATTGTATGAGCAACATGTTACCCTAGTAGAAATAGCCACCTTCATTGCAGCTTCCCCAGACACAAAGGACTCATAACTCACTGTCTGTATAAAGAGATCTCAGTCAAAAGGATTCTTACTTCTTAATCCTATTTACTCCTGTGGTTTATTGACATCTATCTTTGTATTATGACTATCATAACTCTGGCACAAGGTTATAACAGCAAGGAGAGCAGAATTATAGCCTCTGCCTTGACATTCGTCAGCCCATACTTGGAAAATATTGTCCCTGAAAAAACACAGAACAGGGACTCACAATTAACACTAAGAAGTGTTAATTAGACAGAGCTGGATCGACTTATTAAAGAGGGTATTTTACTTATCCTTCTCTCACACCAGCAGCATAGCTTCCACAGCGAAGTCAGCATGCTTCTGCTCATGGAGCTAGGAGTGAAGACACTCAGAACCCCTGGGTGCTCGGTCTTATCGCTGAATGGATATTTATTAGCAGCCATGCTCTCTGGCCGTTGAGGCTGTCTATTTGGGACACCGATTCAATTTTTCCATTGTAAGAGTTTTGTTGTAAATGCTGAAGCAGAATTTAACACATTTTAATGAAAACAGGGTCCAGAAGAGGTTTCCTACAACAGGGATTACTGTCTTAATTAGGGCCCTTATTAAACAAATACTCAAGTAACCCAAGAGTCTGATAATCAGGCCCTAACTATCTCAAATTGGGCAACCGAAAATGGAGGCACCCAAAATTAGCGAGCCCTTTGGAAAATGCAGACTAAATTGACAAGGCCAAAGTCTCCCAGTGCCAGTAAATCAGAGGTAGAACTGGGAATAGAAACCAGGTCTTCTGATGCCCATTCAACAGATACTCATAAACCTCCATTGCTTCTCAAGCTCACAAGACCATGCTGCTTCCCTGCAACAATAACCGCTCCCCCACATTCCATGAGAACAATCCAATGAAAACCAAACAAGCCAAACTGAATAGATAAGGAATAAATGTGCCTTTCAAAAGGCATCATATAAGAAACAAGCCTGCTTTACTTTAGATGTGCCTCACTCAGCAGAAGTCTCATCTTTTTTTCATGTTTCGTTGTCTTTTCAGATTAATCTCGGAGCAGACCAGGAGTCCACGCTTCAGCAATGTGTTAATGCCACCGGATGGGTATTGTGCTGTGCAACCTCCTCAAGACAATATTTAATATTTGGATTATGAAGCGTATAGCTGAGAAATCTTGATCAAGTCTATCTTCCCAGGGTAGCAAGGCAGGGAGACAGCACAGAGATAGCGTTTGGGAAACCCAGATGTGCTGAAAATTAAATTGTTGAATACAGAAGACTAGTCACTGTTCTGTGGCTAAAAATAGTCACTAGGCATGGTTATTATATTAATAAATTTTCATTGCTAGTTACCAATGCATACAGCCTCTAGATACTTTAACAACTAAAAGCCATTATTTCCAACAAATGGACAGTTTGCCCCCAAATAATAGCCAGAATTAAAAACAAAAACAATGAAAGTAAAAAAAAATTGCTCTCTGCATGCAATGTGATTTGAACACACACACACTCCCCAAAATGGGGAAAGGAAGGAATTTTACAAAATGTAAAGAATTCAATTCAATGTGTAAACAGGGATCACTCCAGAAAAACCATGGTGTTTAGAATCAGACTATATGGACGGTGACAATGTTTATTTAACCCTTTTTTAGGTTAAAAGCGCATGAGCCTTAGTGAAAGTTGAAAGATGGCTTTTGGACTCATGATACCATAAACCTCCGCAAAACAAAGAGGAGAGTCAAAGTAAAACATCCCTGTCAGGACTATTTATTGAACAGATGGAGAGACTTCCATTCAAGGGAATGAGATTTTGATGCGATGCACAATACTTGCTTTTACAGACCAGAATGAGTTCCCTTAGTGGTCAGTCAACCGGCCTGTTGTAATTGGGCCCAGCCTTTGGATCTCACTTGCTTTCAAGCCAGCTGGGTCTGGACAAAGTCCAGTCACCATTTCTAGCTCTGGGTCTCTAAGGCACAGTCCTGGGTATAGATTCCATCTGGCACCTTTCCTTGGGAATATGAGACTCTGCAGTCCAACTGCCCTAGGCCCTGAAAGCAGTGTTGAGAACTCCCAAGTCACTTACGCATGCCCCCTGCTTTCCTCCCCCCTTTCCATCTAGTCATGGATGCTCTGGTTTATAGTTTAACCCTCAGGGATGATGTGGCAGGTAAAGCAAAGAACACAGGCTTTGCAGAGGAGCTTCTTAACCACAGTAACATTTACTCTTAAAACATACAAGAGTTACAGATCTTTAGGGGGGGAAAACAGAAGCCTGTATGCTCTCTCCCTTGAGTTGATGCTTACCTCTTCTTGTGAGTCCTCAGGCCAGCTAGTGGATCAGGCAGGTAAGGCTTCTCTCCCACCCTCTTCTGTTGTCTGGCAATGGTCAGCTAGTGAGACTGAGAGAAAGAGCCGAGAGCAAATCCTCCCTTAAATAAGATTTCTGCCCTCTGTCAGGTGACCAGCCAATCAGCTGCAAAACTCCAGTCAGGTGGTTAGCAGGGAAGTTCTGGAGTCCAAACTGGGAACAACAGTTGCCTCCAGCCTGGCTCCACTATAGCAAAACCATTGCTCTAGTGGTGGGCCCCCTGGATTACAAGACAATCACAGCTGATGACTTGTGTTAGCACTTCAGGGAGGTGTCAGGCATTACAATAAACTGCCTTGGGTCTGACCCTGACAGCTCTACTTAGAGTAGGGTGACCAGATGTCCCGATTTTATAGGGACAGTCCCGATATTTGAGGCTTTTTCGTCTATAGAAGCCTATTACCCCCCACCCCCTGTCCTGATTTTTCACACTTGCTGTCTGGTCACCCTAACTTAGAGTTACATACTCAAAATGTGGGTCAGATTCTCCAAAATGGCAGTTACAATGCAAACTGAAAGTCACAATTTGATATAGACGTACAGCTATATCAATCCATCACATTTCTCCCCCAGATGAAGATGAAATGAGCAGGGTACTTCACCTCCGACCCTTGGGAAGTTCTCATATCTCCCTCTGGGATTGCATGTCTGCTATTACAGATATGCTCCCATTAACATGAACTACTTCCACATTATTACCTTGAAGTTCTAGACTCCATCTCAGTAATTTGGCATTAAATCCTTTTGCTTAATATAACCAGGGAGATAGAAGTGGTTGATATACTCTGTAAAATGCTGCCCAAACAGATACAACTCTAAGTTCCTAAGTGCCCATATTATGGCAAGACACTCCTTTCTCAACAGTGGCATAATTCTTTTCTCAGGGGAGTAGTTTCTTGCTCAGATACACAATCAGATGCCTCTCCCCCATGTCATCAGTTTGCATCAGCACAACACCTGGCCCAGCATCCAAAGCATCTATAAAAGCCCTGGAGGGTTTGCCAAAGTATGGATTTACCAGAACTGGATCTGACTGAGGGTTTCCTCAGTTTAGAGATGTCCCCTTGACATTGATTGGTTCGATCCATTTTGTCAGGCTTACCCTTTTTACACAAATCAGTGATGAGTGCAGCCAAGAATCTAAAAAGAGGGACAAGTCTCCTGTAATAACTTGTCATCCCAATAAAGCATTGGGCTGACTTCCCAGTTTCTGGAGTAGGCCAGTTCTTAATAGCTTCCACCTTTGCAGGTTCAAGCTTAATGTAGCCACTTTCCACTATATGGCCAAGAGAGGCCACTTCTACCATCCCCACTTTTACAGTCAGTCGTGCCATCTCAATGCAGTGGAGCATTCTGCCCACATGGATAACATATTCCTCCTTGGTCTGACAAAAGTACAAATATCTACCCCCTCCAGTAACCTATCTGAAAGGTAGCTGGGGCCCCTTTGAGGCCAGAAGATAAAACCAAGAATTCAAAGATCCCCAATGGGGGATAAATGTAGATTTAAGCCTGGCATCAGTTTCCAAAGGGACCTGCTAATAATCCTAAGCGAGGACAGTTGTGATAAGATATTGTTCCCCAGCTCAGTTTCCACCTCTATAGGAGATATCCCCTTCTGCGTTCAAACCCAAAATCTTTTCCTGTAAGTTGGGGGAAGGGGAGGTCACTTCAAACGTAAGGAGCAAAGGCATTTTAAATGGTTCATGAGCCCCACAGTCTGCCTATCCATTTGGCTGTAGTCTTCTAGGGCTTTCTCTCTGAGCAAGGGGATTAGAAAATGGAAACAATCTATGGGGTCTACCCAATTTAAGTCACATGCCTTCTCAAAGGCGGAGAGATAGGAATCAGTATCCCAGTTACCCCCCCACCCTTGGCATCTATGCCCTTCCCCACAAGGAATTAGTGTTCTGTGTTCTATCCCCACCATCTAGATCCCGGGCTCCTCCATTGTACAAAGGTTCAGTTTATACCAACGCTGCCTCAATGCCAGTGTTACTGCTCCCCGTCAGCCAACCTCTCATAGACCAGGTCCCACTGCTCCAGAACTCTTATCACCACTGGATCATCTGTGGTGCCATCTCCTTGGTCCTCCACCTGCCCTGTAGGAGAATAGGAAACCACCTCAAGGTGTTGGTTTGGGGCTGGTACCCCATTCTGCCTCTGGTCATCTGAGTGCAGCCAGGTCTGACTTGAAGATGAGCCATGGGCAGACCTCTTTGTGAGCATGTGCTGTCAGGAAACAATTCTTCTCCCAATCCTTTCTTCTTTCTCCCCTCCACCCCCATCTTAGCCATACATGAATCAGGAGGCTTCTCACACTTGGCCATATCTAAAAGAATTAATCCATTAATCTCTTCCAGCTCATCAAAATGGGCCTGCCAGGTGCCATCATAGTCTTCAGGAAGCATTATTTTTCCTCACAGTTCAGAGTCTACAGGGAGTCATCTTTACCTAAGGTTAGGGTGACCACATAGCAACTGTGAAAAAATGGGACAGGGGGCGGGGGTAATAGGCGTCTATCGGGGCGGCTCCAGGCACCAGCGCACCAAGCGCGTGTCTGGGGCGGCCTGCCAGTCGCTGTGAGGGCGGCAGTCAGGCTGCCTTCGGCGGCATGCCTGCGGGGGGTCCACCAGTCCCGCGGTTTTGGCGGCAATTCGGCGGCAGGTACACCGAAGGCACGGAACCGGCAGACCTCCCGCAGGCATGCCGCCGAATCTGCGTTACCAGTGGACCTCCCGCAGGCATGCCGCCAAAAGCCGCCTTACTGCCGTGGTTGGGGTGGCAAAATACATAGCGCCACCCCTGGCGCCTATATAAGAAAAAGTCCCAAAAAACAGGATTGTCCCTTTAAAAACGGGACATCTCGTCACCCTACCCAAGATAAGATTCTAGTATCCACATCTAAGATAAACCAATACTTCTCAAAACAGCATTCCAAACTGAGATACCACAAACCTATATGTCTAATCAGAGTCGTGTCTGTATTGTGTACCCAATTCACACCTGGTACAAACAGGCATAGCTTCACTGAAGTAAACATTAGTTACACAGAATGCCCATATGGTGTATCCTAGGTTTTATGTTGCTAGATTTCTTATAATTAGGTCAGGATGGCACATTGGGGGCAGGCCTGTTATTGCCTCTTCGCACTTCTGGATGCAGTGTGTGTTTTTATCTCACTGGATGTACTTGCTCTTGTGCGATTTGCAGTTAAGTGTTACAGAAATATCTTTTACCAGCTTCAGTGGTGACCTCTTGCTACACCATTCTCCTATATTATGGTCTAGTTTCTAATCTATTTTAGTTCTTATACAGCAGCAATTACTGTTCTTCAAACCTCAAAGTCCTCATATGATTCTCTTTAAAACATATATTGCAGTCTAGTCCCCTCTTATTATTTTTTCTAGTGCTGATTATGGGAAGCTCTTAAAGCCTTCTTCATGAAGACACCTTATAACACTAATACTCTGTGACACTGCACTCTATATGATTTTATGAAAGTATGCTGATGAGTGTGAACATAATGTAACTAAAATATGCTTCATGCTAAAGGTCTCTTGTAATATAACTCTGAGAACCTATTGTAATTATGCGAAGTGTGGGCCATAATGGTGGTTTGGAATCTTGATGGCTCCCATTAACCAGGACAATTGACTGTAGATGGCTCTGTTTTACTTGTAAGTCTTCCTGTATACCTGTGTGCTGGCAAGTGGGTAATGAAGTCTTACAGTGACATGTGATCATGTAATCTGAACTGGAATCCATCTATAACCTGGTGCTTTGCCATTGAGAAGGAGTGGGTGGGAACCCAGAGAGGGACAAAGGATTCCCGCCTTACGCAAAAGATATATAAGTGGGTGGAACAGAACAAAAGGGGCAGCCATCATGAGAAATTCCCTAGCTACCACCTGAGCTGGAAAAAGGGCTGGACCAGGGGAAAGGATTGTGCCCAGAATAGGAAGGCATCCAGTCTGTGAAAGAAACTTATTGAAACATCTATGAGGGTGAGATTTTATCTGTATTCAGTTTTATTACTATACTAGGCATAGACTTGTGTGTTTTATTTTATTTTGCTTGGTAATTCACTTTGTCTGTCTGCTATTACTTGGAACCACTTAAATCCTACTTTCTGTATTTAATAAAATTACTTTCTACTTACTAATTAACCCAGAGTATGTATTAATACCTGGGGTGGGGGGGCAAACAGCTGTGCATATCTATCAGTGTTATAGAGGGCGAACAATTTATGAGTTTACCCTGTATACGCGTTATACAGAGTAAAATGGATTTATTTGGGGTTTGGACCCCATTGGGAGTTGGGCAGCTGAGTGTTAAAGACAGGAACACTTCTTAAATTGCTTTCAGTTAAGTCTGCAGCTTTAGGGCATGTGGTTCAGACTGGCATGTCTGGCTCAACAAGACAGGGTGCTGGAGCCCCAAGATGGCAGGGAAAGCAGGGGCAGAAGTAGTTTTGGCACATCAGTTGGCAGCCCCAAGGGGGTTTCTGTGATCCAGCCTGTCACATACTCAGACCTCAGTAGTTCAGGAGCCAAATTAATAATCAACATTATCCAAAAGAGCCACAGTAGTGTGAATTCATTGTTTCATTTACTAATATATAGAGATATAGATAGATAAATTATTCTCACAGCAAAATGACCAAGTATTATTATTATATCAACTACAATTGGTTAATAACATAGTAAAAGCATCCTGGTTGTCTAATCATTACATCACACAGTGTTTTAATATCCTGTGCTGCAAAGAGCCGCAGGAGACACATTGAAGAGCCACTTGCTGGCTCCCCAGCCTCAGTCTGAGTATCACAGCCTTATAATCTTCAGATACCTCTTGTAGCCCTCTCCAGCACCCCTTTAATAACCTGAATACCCTCACTTACATTTTTGGTGCCTAGTACTAGCCACAATAGCTTAAGCACACTCATCACCTTGTTTTTTTGTAATTCAAGCTATCTAGGTACTTACATGGCCCCCACCACCAATATATCTGAATTCTGCTCCTGCTTCTTTGCAGACAAACTATTCAGAGACAGGCTTCGAGTGAAACAGCCAGTGATGTATGCACAGCATTCATCCCCTATAGCTTGTGCAGCAGCTTTAACAGACTCTGGGGGCGCTAAGGCTCCTAAGCCCAGCAAGGGAGAGACCACCTATGTCCATGGCCCTACCAGCCTGCTGCTCTTTCACTTTCTCTCACCTCTTTACACTTCCTTCTGGTGCCTTTGTACCTTCTGAGTTAATGAGGTGATTAGTTTTTTAATGCTCTCCAGCCCACCTTCAATCTCTCAGTCTGGCACAGTTCCCATATTCAGTTTTGCAAGGGGCAACTAATTGAAATAGCAGTGACCAGAGTGCTGGCTCAGCGGCTATTGCCCAGTACTCTGGGCAGGTCTACACTTCCAAAACTGCATCGGCACAGCTGCACGCGGCAGAGCTAAAGGCCTGGGGGGTGGGGTGTCGATGTAAGATATGCAACTTCAGCTATGGGAATACCATAGCTGAAGTCGACGTATCTTATTCCGACTTACCTCCCATCCTCATGGCGCGGGATCAAAGGCCGCGGCTCCCCCATCGACTCCGCTACCACCGCTCACTCCGGTGGAGTTCCGGAGTTGACGGGGAGTGCGTTCGGGGATCGATATATCGCGTCTCGATAAATCCATCGCTACCTGCCGATACGGCGGGTAGTCTGGACGTACCCGATGTGAAGACATTCCTACACTGACCAGAGAGCATCTCCAGTCAGGGTAGTTAATCCACCTGCGGGAGAAGCTCTCCTGCAGACATAGCGCTGTCTACACCTGTGGTTAGGTCGCTGCTCAGGTACCAACATAAGTCTGTAGTGTACCCTTTTTGCAGCTCCCTTACCCTGGACACACTCTTCCAATTATTACATACTCCAAATGTTCTCTCCTCTATTTCTTCACATCTAACACTATTAAAGGTTTAATTTACTTTCAGGTTTGCTTTCTCCAGCAGTATCCACTTACATTTATATTAAATTCCACGATCCAGCTCTCTCCCCATTTACTTACTCGTCTTAACTCCTCTCATAGCTTGGCAATGTCCTTATTATTGAGGCTCCTGTCAATACTTTGTATCTCAAACTGCATGTCTAAAGCACAAATACATCGGAGCCCTCAGAAACTCACCTCTCATCTTCTGTCAGGAGAATTCTTTGCATTTATCCTTCCCCACCCTAGGAACATGGGAAATACCAATATTGGAGCTGGCTGAAAATGATGTTGCATAAAAATAACTTTTAAAATTAATTTTCAGAATTTGTCTTTAAAAAAGTGGGAATTTTCCCAATGTTTAAGTGAAAAAATCAAAATCAAAGCTGAACATTTTCAGGTTTTAGTTTTCATTTGTTCCCCTTTCTCTCTGTCTTCTCCCTTGCCACTACTACGCTTTTCCTTTTTTGCCACTGAAAAAAAGAGGCAGAAAGGAAGAAAAAGAAAAGAAAAATGAAAACAAAAAAAAAATTTTACGGTTTCAAAAACCCAAAAAATGAGCTTTAAACTTTGTGTCAAAAAATCAGAAAATTTTGAAATATCTAATTTTTTCACTAATTTTCCAATTTTCATTTTTAAAAGTTTAGAATTAAAAATGTTGAGGTGCTCTAATTAATATTCATACCAATGGCACTTTGCGCCAGATTCATCTGTGATGTAACTCTATTAATGGGTTCCTTACTTCTGTATCAATCTAACACAGCCAGTCTTTTGGGTGTGCTGAAACTCAACCAAATGCTGGAAATCGTGAGTTCACATGGCACAAACGATGGTGATTTCACAAGCATTTCTCCCTGGCAGCAGCTCACAAACAGTGACCAATGGAGCCATTGCTGGTGGTTCCTGAGCTGACTAGTCACAATGTGTTGGCTCCGCCTTTTTTCCATATTAAAATATGTTAAATACTTTCCTGATATTATTTTTGCTTATAAGCAATTGCTGTGGGTGCCATAGGGGAGTTATCAGCTCACAAATGAAACAGGTGTCCACCTGTTTAGGAATGGGGGAGGGATCCACGTGATCAGGAATACGAAGGGAAATTTCTGCCTGGCTTGTGAATGGCAAGGGAGATGTCCGTGAGAAAATCTCGCTATTCAATTGTGATCCACCACCACAAATACCCGGAGAGGAAGATACCTGCGCTCATAGTCATTGGTGAGGGAACAGAAGAGGAGAAAGGCTTCTGCCTGCAATTATTGTTTTCACCAAATTCACAGCCCTGACATCCACATCAAACTAGGAGGCAGCTGTATTTACTCAGACTCTGCTCAGTGTTATAAGGCTCTAGTGTCTGAGGTTGAGCTGTGGGTAAGTGTTGCCCCCAAAGAACACAGTGAAGATAGTTTTACAGGCCAGAACATCAGAAAATCACCACGCGGTGGGGGATCTGTGACACTTGAAATGTATTGGGCCACCTCAGGCGGCATGTGTGAAAGTGACTTGCTCTCCCGATGCCTAAGATCAATGCTTTCGTCACACACTGTAAAAACTGGGGCTAGCTGCTGGATTTCCCGGCGCTGGGAGGCTAAAATCTGTGAAAGTGATTGATAATCGACACCAATTTCCCCCCGCTCGTTTAAGACAATGCTGGGCTTCCCGGCGGTTTGCATGTCAAGCACACTAGGCATAAAATCATGACAAATATTTGCCCTGCTACTCCTGACAGGTATTACAATAGGATCCCGCCGCGTGCATAACCTGGCTGCGCTGCGCAGAAGTCATTCCCCGAGCAGGGATAAGCGAACTGCGCTGCGCGGCCTGTAACTTGCACAGGAATTATCCACTCCACGTTTGCAATGACCCAAGCTAGTGAGTGCGGTTTCCCGAGGCGCCGGCTCCTGCTGGGTGGGGATAGGTAGCACAGGTGGATTATGGAGAGAGGGTTACGAGCGACTTGCTTTAACTGCCAGCAAACAAGGCGAATGGTGTAACTCGCAAGTCCTTTCTCACGCCTAGAGGAAGGGAAGTTGAGGCTGGCTTGGCTACATGGAGGATTTCAGAGCCCTCGAGTTGCTCGGCTCCTTCCAAGAGGAGGAATTATTTTGTCACCATTAAAATGAATGACTCCCCCTTCCAGACCGGGCCAGCGCGCGCGCTTTCCTCGCTTCTTGCGCGCCACTGCGCGGAGTTTGCACCAGGTTTCCCCGGCAAGAGGGTTTGCTGTCGTGCCCGCTCGGAAGTTCTTCTAGCACTTTCCCCCTGTAACTTCTGCGACTACTTTAGACCAGCGGCGCCTCGCAGCTGACTGAAAATACCCCGCAGGCTCCCACAGGCGCCGCTGTAGCGGGAAGCTCTGCGGGGCCAAGGCTCTGCTTCCCTCGGGATGCGCGTTGGGAACGGGGGAGTGAGCTGGACCATGCCCGGCGGGGAAATTCCCCACCCGGGGTTTACATTCCGCCTGCCGCAGAACAAGCCCTTGTGGCCGGGCGCCCGGCCTGCCATGCGCACAGCTTAGCACCACCACAACACGGTTTCATTCTGCGCGCCCGCCCGGGATACGCAACAGATGAGGCTCCCTCCTGACTGCCGGCAAAGGGTGGAGAACTGGGGGGGGGTTAACACGGGAGTTTCTAACTACCCCTTCTCCCGTTACCATTTCCCAAACCCGTATTTAAAAGGGGGGGGGGGGTTACAAACGGCTGATTTCCCCTGACCCCCCCAGGACACAGTCCCACCAAGCTGCCGGAGAGCAGGTTTCAGTCTCCCTCCCTTGGCTGCGCCTCGGGTTCCGCCTAGGTGAAGGAATGTCATTTCGCTACTAAATGGTTAGTCTAATTTGATCTTTATTATGCTGTGGATTAGGGCTGATTCCTATTAAACACAAGTGCAGTTAATATAACTGCGGGACGTGTCCCACTGTACGTACAGCAGCCTCTGTTCCAGCCCCACCGCTCCCTGCAACCGGCGGATTACGATTTAATTAACAGGGAAGTTTGCTAGCGCTCGCTTCCAGCCCCACAAATAATTTATACTCTGCTCCGCGAATTTTTATTCAGGAGCAAGTATTTCATTTCATTCTAAAGGGGAGCTGAATATTTCACGCCTTGCCCCAGGCTTCCAGAGAGGAACCTGTGTGCAGCGGCTTCAAACTCAACTGTTGAGGGATTATTTTTTTGTCCAGGCCGGGAATTACTTCAATGGGGACAATGTATCAGCTTTTTTTTTTTAAGTTAACAGCCTAAACTATCCCTATGAAAGTTAATCATCATGATCCCCATTGTGGGCTGGATAAACCCAGGCTCAAGCAAACCTCCAAGAAACAGCAACAATTCTGATAAATTGTCCGGCTCGGCTAACTACACGAGAATGGCTTTTATAATTAAAAAGGGAGCTGAGTTAAACCAACAGCTCCTAAGCCCCTCTCAACAAGGCTAGAAAGGGAGAAATGTGGCAACCTGATTTCTTTAAATAGCAGCTCTTTGTAGCCCATTCATAATCCCAGATATGGAAACTCATCCTGGGCAAAGTCAGCTGCCAAAAAAAAAAAAGTTTATTCAGATGCTCAAAGTCCATCTTTTTTTCCAGTCTACAATAACCCTGGCACTTTATAACCAAACAGACAACTCCTTTTCCAATTAAAGTGGAATTAGGAAACTCAATCAAATTAGCTCACTATTAAAGCCCTTCTTTATTAAACCGTTTTATTGTAGTAATATTAAGTTTCACTCACTCTTGGAACACGAGACTTTAAAAAGTTTCCCTTGTGATATTGATTTGGCTGCTCTCAGGTTGGAGCGGGGTCAGAAGTATTTACCTAGGTGTAATCTGTAATATTTACTCCCCAAAAGAACAATCTTAAAATTGTAGCCAACTTGATCAATTGCGAAAGGCAATGAAGAATCGCTCGTTACTCACTCTGGTTCTTTGATTTTACCCCTGGGCTTCTTGCAATAACCATGAAGACACACATTTCGTCTCATACACACCAATATATTAACTGGTTTATAGGAACAGCACTGTCAGTTTCAAGCCAATGTTTACACAGTTATATTTGAAGTGAGAAAGTAAACAGTCCAGCTGTGCCACAGAACAGTTTGGTGGGATTAGGTTTCCATACCAACCAACTTTAGGAGCTTTTACAGTCTTAATTCAACCATGCACTGAACTTGTTCTTTGTGAGTAATAGTTTTCCTGGGCCAAACGCTCCCAGGACAGATAAGAAAATTCCCTCCGCCCTCCCCAATCACTTTTTTTTGGAGGGTGGGGGCATTGTACGAAGCTATTGCTGACGCTCTTTCTTATATTCAGGGAAAGAAGAAAAATAGCATATTTCTTCTATTTGCCTTGAAGAATAATCGGACGCTATGTTGTCAATGCGATTGATAATAGTGCCGTTCGTGTACCCGTCCTCCTGAAATTAATGGGCGTTTTAGGACATCAGGATCGGTCCCAATATAAAATTAATTTGAGTTTGTTTTTTTTAAAAACCCACAAGCTGATTTTGTTTTGCCCGATTTGATTCCGTAGCAGAATTTTGCTATTTAAACAACCTGTCTTTAATATTATTTATTATTTGCCCGTTTCTTATCTTGATCATATAGAAGCAATTGAAATCTGCAGTGCAATCGTCCAATGAAAAGAAATGGTTCCCCTTTCATCGCTGCAGTCGCAGGATGATCCAGCATCTATATGCAACATCGAACACAAGTATTTTAACAATACGCTTTGCCTTTCCCCGGGATAATGTCAGATTGTCTAAATACGGGCAAGAAACCAGCAAGCCCCAAACTAGAAAATCCCCTAAAAATGCACTTGAGATTTTTTCTAAACAAATAAAAAATGAAGAATTAGAAATTAAATTATTTGACATTTTGATGGAAAAGTACATCTCTGTATGCTGCGGGTTGTTTGTTTTGGTGTGTGTGTGTGTGTGTGTGTGTGTGTGTGTGTGTGTGTGTGTGTGTGTGTTTTAAATGTATAGATTCTCATCAGATTGTCTGCTTCAACCATGATATAAGATTTAATAAACATGTTCAGAAAGTTCCTAAATTATTTGCATTAATCTGCCTTAAATATTGACTTGACTTGTTAACTGGGTTTGCCAAAACATTGTTCCATAAAATATCATTTGCCATTTGTAAGACTGATTTTAATAGAAAATAACATTTATTTCTAGTATTTCTATGAAATGGAAACACAGAAAGTAATTGTTAGAAACGGCAAGAAGTTTGCTACATTGGAACCAGAAAGCAATTTTCTTGCAGATCACAAATGAAGAGGCTCATTAAACCGTTATACAGCATTGGCGGCTGGGTCCTACGGACAGTTACAAATATATCTACTTTCCAATGTTATATACAGATTATAACATTTCTTGGAAGGGGTGGGCGGGAAGGCTTTTCAATTTTACAATATATTTAATCTATATACCTGGTAAGTATTACAATGAGAGCTGTCTAACCTTTAGCTTTAATACCAAGTTCACCTACAAGTTACATTAATAACTTAGATTTCCATTTTATAACATTATACACTTGCTAGTATACATACATATATATATATATGTATGTGTGTGTGTATATATATATATATATATATACACCTCACAATTCACCAAGGATATCCATGCTTATGGCCATAAGCAACAAAGAGAGTGACAAACATCTCAACAATGAAAGTGCACCTTTATAACCTTTTTTTTTTTTTTTAATTTATTTATTATTTGTCAGTTTTGCCCGACACTCTGTTCCGTGCAGCGGGGCTCTGCGCCCTGCCTCACAATGGAAGGGGCTGGAAGGGGAAGGGGAGCGAATCATTCGGTGTCCATATAGTCCCCTCTCTTTCTCTCGCTCTATATTTATATCTTCAGAGAGTCCCTTAGGGTGCAGCCCTGGGCTGCAAGGCGTGAGCTGTGATTTGGCAGCTGTCAAGAGACGCACGGAGGGAGCGCGGTGCCCGCGGCCGGCCGGGCGCTGCTCCCCAGCGGGGGGCTCCGTCTATTGCTTCTCGGGGGTGTTGTTGACCATGGGCCCGTAGAGGCCGCTGGAGTAGACCTGCTCCTTGTGCACGGCGGAGCGGTCCCGCATGAGGTCGCTGAAGGCGTAGTCCATGGGCGGCCGGAAGCCCAGCGTGGGCATGAGGCCGGCGGTGGAGTAGGGGGCCATGAAGGCCAGTCCCCGGCTGTGCGCCGAGTAGGCCAGGCGCAGGGGGTTGAGGCCCAGGTGGGTGCCCAGCGGGTAGGCGCTGGCCTCGGCGCCGAAGTGGCTGGCGTTGGGCTGCAGGGGCGAGAAGGCGGAGCGGCTGCCCAGCGTGCCGATGGCCGGGCTCATGGTGCCGGCGATCAAGGGCCGGTGGTGGGCGGCCGCGGCGGCCGGGCTGGACTGCAGGGCGCCGTCCCGGGCCCAGCTCTCCTCGGGCCCCTTGTCCGGGCCGCGGTTGTTGAGGATCTGCTCGATGGCCTGCACCACGTCCCCGCCGCAGCCCTGCAGCACCAGCTCCAGCACGCTGCGCCGGTGCGCCGGGAAGACCCGCGTCAGGATGTCCAGGGGAGTCCGCTGGCGGCCGCCGGCCGAGGGCGACGGGTCCTGCTCGTCCTTCTCGGCCTCCGAGCCCGAGTCGGAGCCCAGCGGGCTGATGGAGCCCGGGCTCTCCTCCCCCTCCTTCGGCCCCTTGGAGACGGGCGAGCTCAGGAAGGACTCGCCGTCCCCGTTCTCCGAGCCCGAGCCGTGGCGAGCTTCTGGGGAGGAGGTGCCCGGCACCGACTCCCCGTCCGGAGACAGGGGCTTCCCGCCCGCCTGCTGCGGGGTCACAGCCCGGCTGGGCAGCAGCGTCTTGGGGAACAGGTCGAACTTCTGCAGCTTGGAGTCTGCAAGGAAAAGCAAGGAGCCCAGTGAGCGCAGGGGCCGGAGCCCGGCCCGCCGCCCCACAGAGCAGCGCCTGGCCCGCGGGGAGCCTCTTGGGCCTAGGGAGAAGAGGGCTGGAACAAATGCAGATACAGCTCTGGCCATAGAGACAAGAGGGTCCCAGCAGCTCCAGGTTGGGTCCCCAGGCCCCTTCCCACCCATCCTCAGCCCTTGGCTTTCTGCCACTGGAGATAGTTGGAGGCACTTAGTATTTATTCATTTGTTGACAGTTTTGGGTCTCAGGACACAGAGAGTGGGGACGAATCCCTGCCCTGTAGGGCTGCGGCCTGGACTCTGGCTTGGATTCAGTCCCTCCCCAGAAGGCAACTTTCCTTCCAGCCCCCAAGCCTGAAGCAAGGAGATGCCCTCTCTGGCTCTGGACCCAAGATTGAAATCAATCACTCAATCGCCTAGTGTGGGTTTTCCATCAGCTGCCCCTCCCCCCATCCCTATAAACCAGAGAGGGTGACATGATTAGGCCAGGAAGGATGGATGGATAAATAGATGTGTATGGGGATGGATGGATGGATAAATAGATGTGTATGGGGATGGATGGATGGATAGATAGGTATAGGGACGGATGGATAGAGGGGGTGTATGGAGATAGACAGACAGGGCCTATGGG
>NW_020664455.1:250710-421858 GCF_002925995.2 Terrapene triunguis | reverse complement strand
GATAGAGGGGGTGTATGGGGATAGACAGATGGGGTGGCTGGGGATGGATAGTTGGGGTGTATGGAGAGAGAGGGAGCGATAGATAGTACAGTATAGGGACAGACAGATGGGATGTATCTAGATGGATAGACAGGTGGGGTATATGGGGTGTATGAAGATAGATTAGATGCTGTTTATGGGGATGGATGATGGATACCTAGAGGGGGTGTATGGGGAGGGATAAATGGGTGGATGACAGCGTGTATGGGGATAGACAGATGGGGTGTAGGGGGGATGGATGGGGTGTACGGGGGTAGGTAGATAGTCCCTGTAGCAGCCCCTGCTTAGCTGTCCTGGAGGGGGGTCGCTCCCTTACCCGAGCCCCCAGCGCCTCCCTCGCCGCTGGCCCCGCTGCAGACGGAGCCGAAGACCTCGTAGGCTGGCCGGGGCGGGATGATGCCGTTGGCCGCGGCCAGGGCCAGCCCCTCGGCGGTGCCGTAGAGCAGCTGGAGCTCGCGGGCCTCGTTCTCCTCCTGCGCCTGCTGGCGGCGCAGCGCCACCTGCGCGGCCATGACGCGCTGGCGCTCGGCGATCAGGGTGCACTTGGCGCACATGCAGTCCTTCCAGCGGCAGTAGCGCTTGTGGCCCTTCAGCGCCGACACCACCCCGTGGTTCCGGCACCGGGCGCACTTGGGCGTGCGCGGGTACTTCTCGGCCGCCCGCAGCAGCAGCGGGGGGCCCCGCAGGAGGCTGCCGGCCACGGTCACCGGCAAGCTCGCGGCCGCGGCTGCCGCGGCGGCCGCCACCGAGCTGGGGGGCACCGGAGGGGGCGCAGAGGGGACGCTGGGCATTTCCGATCTCAGCTCCATCCTGGCCACGGGCTGCCCCAAACGGCAGGGGAAGAACCCAGAAACAAGCAGAGTGGCCCCTCAGAGGGAATCCCTTCAATACCCACCGAGACCTGGGCGCTATAAACCCCCGGATCTCTCCAATAAACCCCCAGAAGCGGGCCCTATAAACACCCGGATCCTTGTAAAACCGGCCTAGACGCCGGCACGATAAACTCCCGGATCTCTAGTCAAAGCGGGTATCTAAGTCCCCCTCGCGCCCCAGCCTTGTCGGGGGTGAAATGCCGTTCAAACACACACACACACACACACTCTTTCTCCCGTCCAGTCCCTCAAGAGCAAACTGCGGTCCTTGGAGAAACCGGCTTCTCGCTGCGGAGAGGGAGTTAAAACCCCTTGGCTCCGTTATTGTCCGGGCACCTCTGGCAGGGCGCTGCCAAGCCCATGTCAGAGCGCGCAAGACCCCGGGCTAGAGAGAGTTCCCTGCTCACACTTGTCCTTTTTCCTGCCGCCAGGTCAAACTCGAGTCCCTTTCATTTAGTTTCTTTTCTTTTCTTTTTTTTTTTTTTTTAATGTTTCACCAGTCACCGGTTTCCCCCTGCAGTGATCCACGGACCCCTTTAAAAACAGCAACCACCATTCCCAGCCTGACCCGAGTCAGGCAGACCAATGCCTCCTGCCCCTTACCAACAACGCCAACGGGGTCAGGAACCAATTGAAACAAACCCGGTAACGAACTGACAGTCCTCTGCAAAACCAAACCAACCCAAGCAAAAACCACCCAAGTTAGCTCTGCCCCTTGAACATGATTCCCCGCCCGCCCCCCGCGACCGCGCAGGACAACGGCACAACTCACCCAGCAGAGCCGCCTAAATCAAATACACCGCAGAAAACACAACCCGCCAATCCCCCGCGCCCTAGCGCTCCCAGGACTCAGGCAGCTGCAACTTCAAACTTCCCCTGGCACGCAGCGAAAGAGCCTCACCCTCCCTCTCTAATCATCTCCCCTCCGGCCCCCCGGGGAAAGCCAGCCGCGCAGACCTCCAGCGCCAAGCCCCAGTCTGGTCCCCCCGCACTCAGCTCAAGTTCGCATGTGTGACACTTGCAGGGCGAGAGTTGCCAGGAGAAAAGGATCTTCGCCGAGGCGCCCGCGATCACTTGCTCTATTGTTGCGCCTTACGTTCCCATTAGACAACAATTGACAACAATGTGGCGCCTGCTATTGGCCAGGGGAGGAACGAGCCCTTTTGATTGGCCACTGGCTTGTCTACAGTGTCCGCCCGAAGCTTCTCTCAAATAAACTGGGCTTTAAGGAAACTAGGAGGGTCCTGCTAAGGGAGTTGCATTGAAAAAATCATGACAAATAGTTTCCATTTAAGTGTGTGTGTGTGTGTGTTTGTTTGTGAAATTTGTCTGATTTCTCACTGCCTGGTAGTTTTTAAATCCACTTAAAACAGTAGTTGCCTGGCCAATTGTGTGGTTTGCACTTCAGATTTTCCACTGTGTCACTTGTCAAAGGAGGGGTGGGGGCAATATATCATGCAAAGTGACAATTCAATTTAAGGTGCCCCCTTTCCCCCCGGCGATTTTGTTGTATAGTAGAACCTAACTTTTTTTTTTTTACTCATTTTGCAACTGCAGATGCATTTTACCAGTACAGCTGCAATAGGTGGTATTTGAGAGGTGAGTATGATTTTCGATTTTTATTTAATTTAAAAAAATATGGAGACATGAATCAGGTTCCCCCAAAAGTTCGTTGTTTCTGTCCTGGTTTTAATGACTAGCTATTTGTTTAATAACAAATTCAACGGGCACCTTTTTTGAGTTTCCACGGGACGGTTCAAACAGGGTTTATACATCCTTGAGCAACTGGGCTTTCGTGCTGGTAATTGTGGCCAGTTTTTGTTTTAACATTAACCACCCTGGCTCGACGTCATCCTCCTTGGTAATCAGTTTGCGCTGAGAGGAAGAAGCAGGTTTGGGATTTTGGAACTTGTGAAGTTAACGCAACTCTCCTTTTCTGGAAGGAATATTTGGGCTAAAGTTCCCATCTCTGTGTTCCACAGGAAGGATCTTCGATGATTAATAACCATTATTATTTTGTTAATTTCCTGTGCCGTGTTGTTGCCTTAATTTGTTGCCCCTTGATAACGATAATGAACGAAAATACAAGCAATCGTTTATAGAGAATCGATAAAGAGCTATTGCACTTGACTTTGTTAGAATGGAATGTGTCGCCTCTCAAAGCCTTGCTTATACCGCTCAGCTAAAGAAAGGGTGGGCAGTGTTCTGGGGGCGAAGTTAAGCGATTGCAATGACAGGGTTCCTCCGTATGGAGTTAGCGTTTTCTATGCTAGGGAAGCAAGTTGTAGCACTGAGGTGCGAGTGCTCTGAATAGATTGGTTGAAACCCTTTAGGGTTCCCAGCGGAGTATGTGAAGAACTAAAATAATTTCGTTCGCTTTCATTTTTTTAACCTCCCCCACCTTCCTTGTAGGGTATTAAAATTCAAACCTGACAATATAAGGGGATATGGAGGGTGATCTTGGGTGTTTTTGCGAGCGCTTAACTGCAGAATAGCAGCGGATAATGCCCTTGCCTCTTGCTTCCTTTGTAATCGTTCTTCTGTGTGAAGCAGCTCTTTGCTGAAAAACACAAATTGCAAGGCATCGCATCTCGCAGACACATTGATATTTGTCTGATGTTTGCATCATTCTTCTTACTTTAAAAATAAAGTATAATCTTTCCCTTCGGACCACTGAGACTGGCTGTTGAAAGCTGCCACCCGCTTCTCGTAGCTAGGTGTCATAACACCTTTATTTAATGCAGCCAAGAAGTCAAAATAGCTGCTTTAATTTTATCTGCAACCACTAATTTTATTCTCCAGGGAGAATATATCAGAGCTCCGGGTTTAGTTGGGAATTCGTTTAATTGGATCAGACTGAATGGGAAACTTTTTTTATTGTATTTTGTCTAGGCTTATTGCGCAGAACATATTTCCCTTTTTCCTTGCAAAGCTATTTAATTACTTGTTTGGTTTTGTAATTTATCTGCAAATAGCCCCGAGAGGCATTCTGTGATCACTAACAAACACAGAATACAGTTTATGTTTATGTCCTTCTCTCGCTTCCTTTTCAACTTAAATTTAAATTAGAGGGCTCGATCATCCTTTGCACTTTATGATTTTTAAAAAAATGACCTCATGTATTATATAAATAGTTTGGAGATGACTGTGGCAAAAATAGCCACTCACAAACCAGTTACTGGGATTTCAATTTTTTTTTTACAGGAATGTATCAAACTGTCATCCCTCTGGTGAGATTACAAGAACAGGAATAGCCTTTTTAAAATATATTGGATATATATATATATATATATGCGTTTATATATATCTACCTACCTACCTATTTATATGTCTCTCTATATAGCTCTATTATATATTGTATCATAAGTGTGTGGCTATATAGAGACAAAATTATTATACTATATATACACAATATAATATAGACATATGTACTTACACACATTTTATATATAATTTGTATCCCAATTAAAAATTCTATATTTCCCTTCATACTTCCATCCATTTAGCTTTTGGACGAGCTGCAGTGTCGATCCAACATCTCAATAGTTGCTATTTATTGAAAAATGTTTACTAACAGGGGGTGAAAGAGGCCCTAAGCAGCAGCACGTGGTTGGAAACAATACCAATTGTTAAAAGCTAGCGTGATATATTGCTTGTTTTTACGTAGGTTTCCATCTATTGACGTTTCCCCCCCCCCATTGCAAACGCATGCACATGTACATACTCAGATACACATAGAAACAGGGTGTACATGTGAATATTAATTGTACGTTCTACTGTTTATGTCTAAACATAACTCGTTTCAAATTCATCCTAGCAAGAAAGCGCCCTTGTTGGACAGGAAACATTTGTTGCTCTAAAGCCGAATCTCAGCACAGTAATTAAAGGTTAAACCAAACGGCTACTTTCTCTTTTCCCTCGTTCGACTTTGGTTCCTTGTGGACATTTGAAGTCCTAGTTGCAACTTTTATTTTTTAAGAGCCTTTAAAGAATTTAAAAGCCAGGAACCCCAGCCTCACTTTTTACTGATTGGAGATTTTAACAATAATCATTTATTTCCGCCGTGCTTTTTCGGGAGATGTCTGTCCTGCAAGGTATGCTACCCCCAGCCTGATCCTGGAGCCATGTCAAAGCGAAATAAAACTGGCTGTAAATTAGATCAATTCTGCATACCCTCTAATCAGCGTTAACTCCTCACTTTCACAGTTTGCCATTGAGCTACGGGAAGAAGGGTTTTCTATATACTGGCCATGGGGATGATCTAGCGATAAGTGTAAAGGGAGGACCGTGGTGCGCTGTTTATTTTTCACAGCGTCTCTTTTGTACTTGACCAAACACAATAAAATCGCCATCTCAGTCTCTGGTCTTGTGTCTTTCTTGGGGGGGGGTGGGGGAGGTTGATTGTTTACGAGCCAGAAGAGTATCAATCTTTCGATCGCTTTTCAGTGTACTGAGGAGTGGGCCGAACCGCGAGGTGGTGGGGGGTGGAGAGTGGGGAATCCAGACTTACAAACCTAATAAAATACAACCTTCAAGCCCCAAAGACTGTTTCCACCCCCTTTAAGCCACGAGGAGGGCTTGTGTTTTTGTTTTACCGGGAGCTGAATTTCCTTTTGTGCCGAACTGCCTGGACCCCTGGAAAAGCAGGCACAGGGCCTGGTGTATTTCACCTTGGCTAATTTGAAATGCAGACCCCCAAGCGTAGGTAAGGGTGTTGTCACCAATAGGCACTGGAGTGAGGGGAGGCAGGGGAGACTTGGCCTATGGATGTTGGTTTTTCCTGATCCCCTATGGCCCTTGGTACACGGTTTGGGCCCAATTGCTGCTCTCGGGACGTTTCAGGGTATAATGGTCCTTCAGCTGCGAAGTTTGGATTCTAACTGGCTTTAATGTCCTTTCAGCTGCCCAGAGCAAGCTTGTGTTAAGCGCCCGGTAACTTTTCATTTCATGTCGCCCTATCGTGTCACTTTAGAAAGAAACTTTCGGGGAGTTTTACTTCCCCTTTTAATCAGCCTCTGACCCGGGAACAAACTTCTCATCTGAAGGCCGAGTCAGGACTGCAGGATCGGGCCCCTGGCATGACTGGCTTGTGTTAGCTATTAACAAATCCGTTCCCGACCGAGGGGACATAGGACATCAGACAAATTAGGTTGTTAAAATGCTGGAGCTCAGCTTTGTTTCATGATTTAGATTTAGTATTTGCCGAAGAGACCGTAGAAAAGAGATTTACTTCGTTAAAAGTCAAAAGAGCGAGGACTAGTTCCTTATTTGCTTTAAATAAGAAGCCCCGTTACTAATTATTACGATTATTGTATTTCAATTTGGGAGCCTTAAAAACACGTGAAGTTAACGGACGTGATTAAATTGCCCCCATTTGGTTTAGTTACATCAAACTTTGAGATACAACTTTAAAAAAAGACCTAGTATTTATAAATGCCTATTTTCCACATCACCGCTATTGCAGATTGTTTATTAAAAAGGCATTCTTTATCTTTATTATTGCTACGCTGCAAAAATTGGAGATAACTGCATACAACGGTCAGGCAGCAATTCCCAATTACAGTTAATAAAATCTTAATTAAAAAGAGACCTTCCATTGGTTGGTAGGAGAGAGAGTGAGCGCAGTGGCTTCCGGAAGCATTCCAGAGAAATATAGTTCTTGATTAGTGTATTTTCATCTCGTTCTTAGCAGTAGACAGTTTGTAAGTACCTGCTAATGTTAGTGCTCTTTAAGGTTTCAATTGTTCGAGGGGGTTTGCCATTGACTTTTTCATTATTTACCTACTGAATCAAAGTAAGCAAATGCCATCTGTTTCCCTGCTGCTATCATCTTCACTTTAATTATCCGCCCAGCAGCCTAATAGAGATGATATTAAACTAAATCTTTTTGACATTAAAAGTAATTATCCCCAAACCAATATTGCAAGAATGAAAATTACCCTCCCCCACTAAAAAAAAATGTACATTGCTACCCTCCCCCAGTAAAAGCAACCTCGTCAGCTCATTGAATGGTGGAAGAGAGAGATTCCGTTAGTTGGGGCTTCAACATTTTTGAAACATCATTAAGTCGATTACTCTGCTCTCCAGTGAAAAAGTGTGGCTGAAGTGTAGAGAAATAATGATTGTTAATATCAGTGTATGGGTTCCTTATTGTACCTAGTCCCACCGCGTTTTCGGTATTTTGTATCCTCTAGCAACAATTCCTGGTTCTTAACTATAGTGTAAAGGCGACATGAGCTGACGAATTTAGTGCAGTCCTAGGCATGAATGTGACGGGTGATAGCTGAACTCAGCAACAGCAATCGGCCAAACCCAGACTGGGTGCTTTAGGAGGCAGATCTGTATTTCAAACTTAAAAAGAAAAGTCTCGCGGCGTCCAACTGCATCATGCAGAGGACGGTCGTTATAGAGACATTGGGAGCGGGTTCATAATTAAAGGGGGGAAGGCGCGTTTTCTAGCAGATGGTCTCTTGGTGCATTACCTCCACCCAGTCATTTCACTTATAGACTCAAACTTCTCCGCCATTCCTCCTTCGAGTCGCTTTCGCAGGAACCGGAGACGCGTCCCCGTTCCCTTCAAATATGTGCTAAACTGAGCTAATTTTAATTGCATGTTTCAACTTTGCTAATTAAATAGAGTGGTCTAATTAAAAGTGACTAGGGAACAGTTTTAATTCAACCGTCTACTTTTTTAACAATCCATTATGCAACAAATCCCGGGTAAGCCCTCCCTTTAAAGAGCTACAGATGATTGAGTTTTTACACCTTTTTACACGCTCACAATGGGGAGACTTGACCCAACATATGTAGCACCGCGGCTCTGCCCCCTCGGCTCCCTGGTGGGGTATTGGAAGCGGACTGTCTAGCTGCTTTTGCCCCGCCTGAGCGCTGCTGGACCCCGGATTGCCTTCCAGGGGCTCCCCGCTGGAAGTGCTGAGACTGTTAGCCCCGCGGAGGTTAGAGTAGCACACCCCCAGGACAGCAGCGCAGGATTTGGGAAAAAAACGGGCTCTTTACACGCTTCATCTCTTCACCAAGTGCTCATTAGGTTGTTAACCTCTGGTTCACATGAAAGGGGCATGTGATGAATCCCCTCCCGAACAAATGGAAGCATCCCCCCTCAGGCACCGAACAAAGCCCTTAAAATAACTGCACAAGAAAGCCTTTAGTTGTTACTCTAAAATTTCTTTTCCTCCAAGCGCTTGTGCCCATCCACAGAAAAGTGGGCTCTGCTCTGCGGGCCTTTGATGTTGACCAGTGGCTCCCTGGTTTGGCTAAAACAGTGTCTGGGATTACCCAAGGGAGGGGAAATACATCTTAATCATTTTAACAGGGGGAAGAGGGAAGGCGCCCCCCTTACACAGAGACACCGAGGAACGCCCCAAACGAGCCACACTGGGACCCCCAAACCCCAGCCTCCTGGGGCACACAAGGCCCGCTGTCCCGGACGCTGGGTTTTGCCAGATAACTGGCTTTGAGTCGCCCCTGCCCCGGGAACAGGGCAATGTCGCTGAGCTTGTGAAGAACAGCTCCACCCTCACCCTAAAGAGGCAGGTGAAAGGAAATTCACACGGCAAGTGTTTGCCATGCGGCTCCGAGGTGAAATGCCTTTCCCCTCGGCAGGGCTGGGCGCACAGGGATACAAGCAGGCCTGGCAGATTGGCAAAGGAAAGCGCCCAGCCCGCAGTGAGCGTGTAACGCCTTGCTAGCTACAGTCTCTCGTGGGATCACACAACCACGGGCTACCTGCCACGCGGTTGGGTGGGGCCCCGTGAGAGGTGCACCCCCCCCTTTCAGGAACTGCAGGTCCCGGGGCCCTGTCTGCTTCTTAGAACAAGGGTGGGACACCAAAGCGGCTCCTGAAACACCCAGGCTCACCTTGGAAAGCAAAGCTCCCTCCCTGCGCGCTCCAGAGAATAGCGCTCTTACGGGCAGCTAATTGCGGGCTCGCCAGGGAAGCAGCATTCCCACAGCCATTGTATGGGTTTTAGGCTCTTTAAACCCATTCCTGTCCTCGCTGTCTTTCTCTCGCGCGCGCGCGCTCTCTCTTTTTCATTCCCCAGCCCCTCGGGCATGGATTAAAGTGACAGACAATTTTCCCTTCGCACCTTATTGCTGGTTAAATGCACTTTGAGGTGATGTGAATAGGGCGCGGGGGGAGGGAGGGGGAGCTGTGGGCACACAGTGTGTGTGTGTGTGTGTGTGTGTGTGTAGCACTACAAAGCGATCCGTGCTGAAGGTGGAGCAGAAGCAACAGGTCGGGTACAAAGTATTCCAGCAAAGGCTGGAGACTGGCGGTTTGCGGGGGAACAGTGGGGTTTTCCTAGGGTGGAAGTGAGCTCCTGGGTTCGCAGCTATCTGGGGGCTGAGGCTGCGTCCCTGGGGCACGCTGCTAAATAGCACCCTAGTGTCACCTCCCAGGTGGTGGTGGGGAGGGTGTTGCAGGTCACGTTAAAACCTCTTTCGCATTCCCCGCAACGAGCTACAACCTTCCAAAGAACCTGGGGGGTGGGGGTCTGATCACCGTGGCCTGCAGTTTGGAGACACACACAGGTAGAGAGGAGCCAGTCCTACAGAGCTAGAGAGACTCAGGGAAGCGCTGCATTACTAATTTACTAGATGGCACTTGGAGAGGTTCATTAAAAGGGCCCTTGTCGGCTCCTAACGTTCCGAGAGCTTTTTAATTATATTTTATATTCTCCTACCCTTTCCTAACTTCAAACACATGGTAAATAGGATTTGCTGTTTTGTTTCAGGTAAAACCCAATAATTAAAATTCAAGCCCCGTCCCATGCATCTGCTTCTTCTTTGCCAAATGAATTGAAGGCAGAGAGAAAAGAGATTGCATTGAGATCACAGATGGGGTGCAGGTTTTTGGAAGAAATTTGAGAAACACCATTGTCCAGAATCAAAACTCAATGTCTTGCCCTACAAAGGGGGCTGCTTTAAGCCCCTCAACTTCTATGGGGCTTGTTTTTTAAACTTTAAGTGTTCCACACAATGAGCTGCCACCTAAATGTCACAACCACTCTAAGTGTGTCTCGCTGCAAAGGGGGCAAAAAAAAAAAAAATGAAGGGAGCAAAGGGAAAGAGTATAATTAAAAACCTAGAACGCCTCACGTTTTCCAGGTTCCTAATGCCTGGTGGGGCCAGGAGGGGAGAGGCCAGTGGAACTGCTGGGGCGGGCGGATTTTTGGGGTAATACCCGTGTTAATTACATGGATAACATCTCTAAGGTAAGGGGCTAGCTACTGCCCCAGCCAGCGCTGGGGGGAGGGAGGGAGGACTCCATATTATGGAGAGTAAATTGTTTCACTAGCGGAAAGCACGAAGATAAACCCTTTTATTTTTATTCATGATGATGACAGCTCCACTCGGATTTGCCGAAGGGGTTTTTATCCTCCTCCTGTGGAATTATGTTTGCTGCCGGAGTAGCTCAGGAGCTTAAAAGTCCTGCCGGAATGTGATGGATAAATACAACCTATACCGTGCAAGAGACACATTGAAAGAGTTTGAGGAGCGGGAGGGTGGGAAAGGGTTGCTTTAATAGCATCATTAAAAAATACACTTTGGGGAAAAAATTAATTCTTGTATTCTTCTGCAATTAACACGCGCTATTTAATTGGCCCCCTTATGCAAATACCGATTTCTCTTAAGAAGCTAATGATGGAACCGCAGCAATAGACACCACTTGTAACATTCCGAGCCCTGCCGATGGTTTGGAGGGGCCCACCCGAGCTTGCGGGAGTGAGTTGAGGTTGTGCTATATTACGGATTTCGCTTCCATTGGTTTACATAGCTCCGTGCAGAATCGTGGGCACTGATATGTCAAAGTAACTTTAAAACTAACCCACTGGCACAAAGCTCCAGGGGCGTCCCTGGAGGTGAAGCACGCCCATGCTGTTTGCTGTCCGCGGGCCAGGACTGTGGGGGCTCCAGGGCAGTCATTGCTGGGCAATCGGATCTCATTTTTTTCGGGCTCCTGCCTTTGGGCCGGAAATGTGATACCAATACTTCGCGGCAGCGGTGCAGAGAGTAACTCCGCAGTCGCTGCGTCAGTGATGGAGGGAGTTCTGCCCCGGTATTGGCGGATTTTCTATCGGGGGGGAAGGGAATCGTGTGAATTAGTTATTGTTGTTCTTTTGCAAAATCAAACTAAACAGGGAGCGAGAGCTGGTGGGAAGAGAGGGAGCAGGTTTGCTCTGCGCCCGCCTGGCACTTTCTTGAGTCTCTCTGAGTACAACTCGCAGATGAATTAGAAACCTTCCAATTCCATCCGCGTTAGTTTTATCTTCCTCCTGTTTGCAGCGAGAGTGTGCGGAGCCCACGATGCTGTATTTAACCACTGCATCGAATCAGACCTAGCCCAGAGTGCACACCAGTGTATGCCTGTGCTAGACACGCGGCTATATTTCTGGGCATCCCCGCGCCTCGATGCTCTGCTGCACCCAAGCAGATGCCGAGTTTGTCTCGTTGCCCCAGGGCGAAGTGACGCCCAATTGCTTAGGGCAGAACCGAGGACAGGTCTGATGGTTGGGTGTTTGCTCCAGGCACGGTGCGACGGGTGAACCCGGGGGCAAGAGGCCGCATCAATTGCCAGGCGCGAGCGCGCTCCGCAATCTCGGCTGGGCTCGATCCGGCGTCGTTCGGTCGTTTCGCTCTAAGGCGGGTGTGCGCTGGGGTGGGCCCCGGGGGGGGTCTATGGAGGGCAGGAATCAGGGGCACGTGCTTGCCGCCAAGTGTGCGCACGAGGCGCTCGGCTCCGGCTATTTTCCGCGCCACCTAATAGGGGAAAGGGGAGGAGGAGACGAAAACACGCGGGCTCCGGGGGGAGCGGGGAGGCGGACCCCCCTTCGCGTTGCACCCACGGGCGGTGGGTGGGGTTTGCAGGGCGCTCTGTCCCTCAGTGGCTGCGGCTCCCAGCACACCCGCGCAACAGAGGCGTAGCCAGCGCCCTCCGTACCCTCCGACTGGAGGGGACCCCGCAAGGAAGGGAGCCCCTAAAAGTGGCAAAATAAATACCGCATTCCAGTTTCTGCATTGTAAGGGGCCCCGCCCTGACATGTTCGGAGGGGGCCACTGTTTGGAGGGGGCCACATTCTTTGTTGCTACGGCCCTGCGCTGCAAGCAGGGAAACTTCTTCCCGCTCCCAGGCCACCTTTGCCCCCAGAGCCGCTCGGGAAGGCAACCCCAGCGGGCTCGGGGTGTGCAGGTCGAGGCGCCGCAGTTGGGCCGGCCTGGGCTGTTTGCCCTAGGGCTCCCCGGCCGCAGCCAGCCTAGGCCGCGGCACCAAGAGGAGCTGGGCCCAGGCCCTGACAGGGTGCGGGCTCGCGCCCCTGCCCGCGCTAGGGGCGGGCCGTCCTCCCTGACAGCCGCGCTCTGCTGCGGGGAGGCCGCTCCCCGCGCCGCGGCCTGGTACAGCTCCCGCCCTGCGCCCTTCAATGTGTGTGGGTGGGCGCCGGCCTCACCCACCCCAGCTTCCTGTGCTGGCTGCCCCAGCCCACTCCCACATACAGCCCTCCCCCGCCCCACCCCAGGGCCACCCAGAGGATTCAGGGGGCCTGGGGTCTTCGGCGGCGGGGGTCATTCCGCTCCTGGTCTTCGGGGCACTTTGGCGGCGGGTCCCGGAGTGAGTGAAGAACCTGTCGCTGAAGACCTGGAGCGGAAGGAGCCCTCGCCGCCGAATTGCCACCGAAGACCCGGAGCAGAAGGAGCCCTCGCCGCCGAATTGCCGCCGAAGACCCGGAGCGGAAGGAGCCCTCGCCACCGAATTGCCGCCGAAGACCCAGAGCTCCTTCCGCTCCGGGTCTTCGGCAGCGGGTCCTTCACTGGCTCCGGGTGTGTTCGGCGGCACTGAAGGACCTGCCCCCGAAGACCCGCCGAAAACTCTCGTGGGGGGCCCCTGAAAACTCTCGTGGGGGCCCCTGCGGGGCCCAGGGCAAATTGCCCCACTTGCCCCCCCTCTGTGCGGCCCTGCCCCACCCCCTCACATATCCCACAAGGCCTCAGCCACCTCCCCCACACAGTCCCTGGGAGATCACCTGCTTTGTCTCCTCCTGTCCAGGCCTGAGTCCCCCTCCCCTTCCCGGGTAGGCCTCACATTAGCTTTATGCCCTTGTTTGGTGCCTCCTGCCCCAGGCCTTTCAGCCAATCATTAGAGGGCAGGGCTGGGCCTGTATCTCTGCCTGTAGGCTGGCATCCAATAACAGTTTGATCTAATAATTCCAGGTAGAGTCAACAGAAAGATTCCCATTGACTGCAGGGGGGCTGGATTAGGGCCTAACAGCAAGAACTAGAAAGGGAGAAATTCTTGGCTGAGTTCTGAAGAAAAATGGATTGAGTAAGCCATTCAGTATCAAGACAGGTGTAAGGGAGGAGTGCGTCCTGTCTCCTTTTTTGTTTATGCTAGTCATCTATTATGGATTAAAACTATGCGACAGTGATACATATGGCCTAAAATGGAACAATTCAAGGCTATGTGATCTAGACTTTGCTGATGCCATCACTCTTATCAGTGAAGATGCCAACGGACTGCAAAAATGCACAAACCAAGTAAAAGAAGTAATGGAGAAGATAGGTTTGAGATACAATGCAAAGAAATGTAGTCATGTTAAGGGGGACTATAGGGACAGAAATCAAAATTGAAGAAGAGAAACTGGATATGGTGAACAAATTTACGTATCTTGGAAGTATCATCAGCCAAGACGGTACTAGTTCCGAGGAAATAAGAAGAAGAATGGGGAAGGCAAACGCTGCATTTGGAAGACTCAAAAATATCTGGCAACTCAAAAACATCTCCCTTAAGACAAAACTGATTGTGTACAAGGCAATTGTTATCGCCATCACAACATATAGCAGTGAGACGTGGCAATTTACCAAGAAAGATAAGCAAAAGCTGGATGTATTTCATCACAAATGTCTGAGAAGAATTTTGGGAATAACATATAGAGACAGGAAGATGAATTAAGTCAGAAAAATTACTGGACAAGGTACCCTCACACAAATAATCTACAAAAGAAGACATCAGTGGCTGAGATATGTGCTGAGAATGGAAAAAGAATGCTTACCAAATACCGCCCTTGAATGGAAGCCAGAAAACGCAAGAAGAAAGAGAGGAAGACCATGAATAACATGGAAACGAACAGTTCTGAACAACATCAAGCACCTCAACATGAAATGGGAAGATTTGGAGAGAAGGGTAGTTGACAGGCAAGGATGGCAAATGTGGGTAGCCCAATGTGCAGCAAACATGGGATGGACTAAGGTCTAAGGTAAGTTCCAAAGAACACAGAACATCACTGGAGAAGTGGTAATGAAAGTGGCTAGTAAGTGACTGTGTCTATCCATAATGCTTTGTTACTTGTAACTCAAATGAGGCCAAAAAAGGGGAATGTGATGGCATGAATTTTCTGCAGTTTTGAAACAACATGAAAGGTATTGGCTAAAATGTACAGTGGCAGGAAAGGACAACAAGGGAATGTTAAAGATTTCAGATATAAGTTATACGATCTCAAAGGGTATACGCTATCTACCACTTACATAGACCCATTACAGTGGAATGTGGTTGGACAACATTAGGGGTTCATACATAAAGGACCAAGATAATAAACAGGTTAAAAAGAAAAGAAGAAGAAAGTTGTCTAGTAATGAGAGCAGAGGATTGGATATCAGGATTCCTGGTTTCTTTTCCTAGTTCAAGTAATGACTTGTTATTTAGATTTGGACAGGTCATTTAGCCTCTCTATTTCAGCTTTCCTGATTCTAGCTCCAGCCCCACCACACTTCCCTGAAGAGGAGCAACAGCTTGACTGGTAGGCTGGGGCAAAGGGGGAAGGGCAAGCACGAGGGTGCCTTCCAAACAGAGTGGGCAGGGCCACGTTGGGCTGTTTGGGGAGGCATAGCCTCCCCCAGCCTACAATACACACCGCCCATGAGATGTAATAAAAAATGTGTAACTTCTGATTCATCAACCATAGTGAAGATAACAGAAAACAGACCAATAGTACCTTCACTCTTACCACAGTCCCCACTTACATACACCTCTGTCAATTTAAAAAGAAGTTTCTTCTCATTCTACAACTAGTAAGATTTCTCTAGTCGGTATATTTAACTGCCCTTCAGTCTTTGAAAATAACATTTGATTCTAAATTAGAAGCTATTTCATGCTGTATGACTAATGTAGAATATCAGATCAAATCTGTTGGAACCACCCTCAAGGCTTGAAAGCATAAAATGACTAATGGGAGTAATAATTAAATACATAATATGACATGGAAAATGTGAAAATCAGAAAAATCATTTACAAAATTGTCATCTTTGTATTTTGAGCGACAAGCTGGGTGAGGTAATATCTTTTATTGGACCAACTTCTGTTTGTGTAGCTTGAACACTTGTCTCTTTCACCGAGCTGTTCTTCAGGTCTGGAAAAGATACCACAACTAAATACAGATTGTTTAGCTTAAATAGTTCACCTTGAAAGGTTGCTTAGAATATGTTAAGTGGTCTGGTAAGCTCCAGTCATCAGACAAAAGAAGGGGGGATAGTGGGTTGCAGATTGTTGTAGTAAGCCGTAAATCCAGTGTCTTTATTAAGTCCATGATTTTTAGTATCTAGCAAAGTTATGAATTTAAACTTCCAGGCTTGTCTTTTGAAGGTTTTGGGCAGGTTTCGTTTGAGGACAAGGACTGAGAGGGCAGATATTTATTATTTGTATTTTGGGCATTCCTGATTATGTGAATACAACAATGCTAGGTACTAAGAACTGGTCTACCGTATACAGTTAAGTCAAAGCAAGGTAGCTTATGTCGACTTAGCTGTGGATGTGTCTACACTTAAATTTTGCTCCTGCCAACATAACTGCCCTGCTATGCCAACTTAATAATGCCACCTCCCCGAGCGGCATAAAGTCACAGTTGATGTAGTTAGGTTGACGCGGTGTCAGTGTAGACACTGAGTTACTTACATTGAGTGTTACTAGCCTCCAGGACCTGTCCCATAATGCCTCACATTGACCTCTGTATCATAAGAACATAAGAATGGCCCTACTGGGTCAGACCAAAGATCCATCTAGCCCAGTATCCTATCTTCTGACAGTGGTCAGTGCCAGGTGCCCCAGAGGGAATGAACAGAACAGGTAATCAAGTGATCCATCCCCTGTTGCTCATTCCCAGCTTCTGGCAAACAGAGGCTAGGGACACCATTCCTGCCCATCCTGGCTAATAGCCATTGATGGACCTATCCTTCATGAATTTATCTAGTTCTTTTTTGAACCCTGTTTATGGTCTTGGCCTTCGCAACATCCTCTGGCAAGGAGTTCCACAGGTTGACTGTGCGTTGTGTGAAGAAATACTTCCTTTTTTTTGTTTTAAACCTGCTGCCTATTAATTTCATTTGGTGACCCCTACTTCTTGTGTTATGAGAAGTAGTAAACAACACTTCCTTATCTACTTTCACTACACCAGTCATGATTTTATAGACCTCAATCATATCTCCCCTTAGCCGTCTCTTTTCCAAGCTGAAAAGTCCCAGTTTTATTAAACTCTCCTCATATGGAAGCCATTCCTTATGCCATATCATTTTTGTTGCCCTTTTCTGAACCTTTGCCAATTCCAATATATCTTTTTTGAGATGGGACGACCACATCTGCACACAGTATTCAAGATGTGGGTGTACCATGGATTTATATAGAGGCAACATGATATTTTCTGTCCTATTATCTATCCCTTTGTTAATTATTCCCAGCATTCTGTTCGCTTTTTTGACTGCTGCTGCACATTGAGTGGATGTTTTCAGAGAACTATCCACAATGACTCCAAGATCTCTTTCTTGAGTGGAAACAGCTAATTTAGACCCCAGCATTTTATATGTATAGTTGGGATTATGTTTTCTAATGTGCAGTACTTTGCATTTTCCAGATCATTTATGAATATGTTGAATAGAACTGGTCCCAGAACAGACCCCTGATACAAGTGCTCCTGGTGAGGCTGTGCACTGCCAACACAAGGAGTGTAGTGTGCACATGCACAAGCATTGTAATAACTGTGGTGGCTGTATAGCAATGTAACTTAGGTAGACATAATTTTGTAGTGTAGATATGTCCTATGTCTCCTGGTCTATGGGCATTATTTATTGATTTTCATCCTCACATTCATATTTCTAAACATTTTTACATCCCTGTTAAGTTTTCTTTGGATTTTGGTACCAGTTGCATTTTCCTCAGAAGTTTTTTTAGCATGTAATCATTGACTGTGTAAGTGTTTTAAAACAAATTCATGATGCATTGGCATTTTTTTAAATGACAAGAAAAGGTTTTTTTCCCTTTATGATAGTAAAATGACTCAGTCAAATAAGAAAAAATATCTTGATTTAATATCCAAATTTCAGACTTCAGCATTCCACAAATTTGTCATGTTTCCTGCTAAACATAGATTAATTAAGGATGCCAAAATTTATTACGATGATTAGACTAATGGTTCCAGGGACATTCTTGTCACAAAATGAGGTCTTTCCTCTAGAAGAGGAGGAGAAAGCAGTAGAAAATTCAGTCTTCCCTGAATATGACCAATTTTACTATTTTCCTTTGTTTGGAAAGGAATTTTAAGAGCGAGAGAGAGACTAGTAGAGTGCACTTCAGAGAGTTAAAACTTGATATGCCAAAATGTGGATATTGGAAACCAATGGCATTTGTCACCTCTTTGCCTGGGGAGATGGAAAGAAAGCAATCTTTTCCTTTCCTCTCTAAGATTTATATATGCCCTTCGGGCTAGATTATCTTCTCATTCTTTCCAGAGATGTATAGGGCCTTTAAGCCAACTTTGTGCTTCCCTAATTCTGGCCAGCCTCCTGTCTAGGTTTGTGCTAGGTTATAACCATCCCTGATAGGCTTTCATGCCATCTGAAAATAGTCTGATCACAGTGTTCTCCAAACACACTTCCCTCTCACCTTCTCCCCGCCCCATATGCCAGAGCTGGGATAGAACTGTTATACCATCCCTATGCCATCTGACTAGTGCCATGACAATGGGGATATGTTCTGCAGGAAATTTTTAAGGCCCATTGTGTTATGGCAATGGGGTCATATTGTTGGATATTATCAGGGCCTTAGTGTTCAGTTGACTTTTGAATAGCTGCTTAAATGTTTATTTTTTCTAATACCTCATTTTATACAGGTAATGCACCATTACATATTTGGTAACTGTTGCACCTTTATAAACGAAATGACCCCACCCCTCTTGCAAGGCAAACTGGGAGGAAGGGTTGTGGTCCTCAGCTCCTCGAAAATACTAAAGAGTTTGTATTACGTGACAGGCAGCTCTCATGGATTCAAAGCCAACACTAGAGTGAACTGTTTTCTTTTGTACCCAAAGTCTCAATCAGAATAAGACTTTTCTTCCCATATTACAGAGATAGAAATGTATCAGTTTGGGGGGTGTATTGAAGTGAATCTACGTATAAGTATCATTTACCCTCCATAGACTTTACAGCCAGAAGGGACCATCACAATTATCTAGTCAGACCTCCTGCACATTGCAGGCCGTAGCACCTCACCCACCCACTCCTGTAACAGACCCCTAACCTCTGGCTGAAGTTACTGAATGTTTCAAATCATGATTTAAAGACTTCAAGTTACAGAGAATCTATCATTTATTCTAGTTCAGGGGTTCTCTGCACCATGACCCCCTTTTGACAACAAAAATTACTGCACAACCCCAGGAGGGCCAAAGTCAAAGCCTGAGCACCACTGCCCTGGGTGAGTGTGTGTGTGTGTGTGTGTGGGGGGGGGGGGGGGGGGGGAGGGAGCCAAAGCCCTAGGGCTTCAGTCCCAGGTAGGGGACCTGTAATTTGAGCCCTGCTGACCAGAGCTGATGCCCTGGGGCTTTGGCCCCAGGCAGTCTAAGCCAGCCCTGGCAACTCCATTAAAATGGAGTCCTGACCCACAGTTTGAGAACCACTGCTCTAGTTTAAACCCTCAAGTGCCTCATGCTGCAGAGAATGGCTATGTACCCCACAGGATCTCTGCCAGTAGGACCCCAGGGGAAAATTCCTTCCCAACCCCAAACATGGCAGTCAGTAGGACCCTGAATATTTTGGCAAGACCCAGCCAGACCCCTGGGAAAGAATTCTCTGTAGTAACTCAGAGCCCTCCCCATCACCGGCTATGGGATATATTTGCTACTAGCACTCAAAGTCTGGTAAGATGACTTTTTGGGTCCAAGGCCCCTCATTTCACATTATACATTGTAATTTTTTTGACCTGAAAGACCATCCTCACCCTTTGGTTCACAGCCTAGTTAACAGAATTGTCTGCCATGCTTGAGCTATTACAGATAACATTCCATTGAAAGAATGTACAGAGTGCAAAATCTTCAGCCTTATTCTATATTTAGAAACACAGTATGAACTTCCTCTTAATTACCTGATAATTATTAACTTTCCCTTAGTTACAGTGACACCAGCAATGTGAAAATCACCTTTCAGTTTGAAAAATTGATACCAACTATAGCTAAAAACAGCACCTGAGATTACTTTAACAAAGAAGTTAGCAGATATATATAATTTCGCTATTTTCTTCAGTTTGTTTGCTTTGTGCATTTGGCAGCAAATCGTGAACAACCAGTTCCACTATTCCCCCGTACACTAAGTTTCTTGCTTGCTGAAAAGATCCTTGTGAACAAGAGAGCAAAGAAATCCATTTGCATTGTTAAAAAGAATTTTAAATAATGTCAGGACAGACCATTTCAAGGGGAGGGGCATCCAAAACTGAACATTTTTGAAACTAGTCAATCTAAAAATATTAAGTTAACGATGCCCTCGTAATTACTATTTTTTTTAGGGCAACTTCTTCCAAATTCCTTTGTGCTGTTTTCATTCTACACTCCATTGGCTGCTCTTCATTTACAGGCTTGATGGCCCCTTTTCGCCATGCAGAAGGGCCATACAGCTAGTGTTACTGTACTCCTAAGGATTCCTTCTAGGTAGGGTACATCACTGGATGGCACAAGGTCTGCGTTGTAGCAGTTCTAACACTATTCCCTTTCCCAGCCTAAGGGGTGTAGCTGGAGAGTTATGCAGTGCTCAGGTGACAATGGTTTTTCTGAAATACAGTGAGGCCAAACCAGCACCCAAGCTGGATCCAGGATCAGGGAGCCACAAAGATGGTCTTGGCACTAAGCGAGCCCTTCTCTGGTCCTCCCCTGAGAACGGTTAAGTCAGAGCAGAGAATATGGGCTTATATATTTAATTATCATAGTTATTTCAGTTACCTGTCGTTCCTTGGTTTCAATACAAATCTAGTGACAAAAAGTAGTTGTAATTCATGTTGAAAAGTCAGGGTATTTTTAGGAGATGGAAAAATCTGTCTTTATCCCAGACGGTAAAGCAATGTTTAGGGATGTCCAAAGGGCAAAGTGGTTGGAATAGATGTATTATTGTATCTTGCATTTCTGAATGGATAAAGAGTAGTGTGCATGTAGAATAATTATTTAGTGAAACAACTTATCCATGGTCCACAAATGAGGTAAGCATCCAGTCTGAAACTGGAAATGGATCAGGACACATGAGAAAGGTATGTCAGAAAATATGAACAAGGAAAGCAAAATAGAGTTGCCAAAGTAAGATTTTTATAATTATTTTACTAATTAATCAAGGAGATAAAATAAAAATGCCCTAAAACATTGAAAAGAGCTTTTACTGTTAAATTAAATATGCTATAAGAGAAATGCTAATTGTAAACCCTAGAAAGGCCAGTTATGGAAATTTGTAGCCAGACTTTGAAGTGTGTAGTCTAGCAAGGGAGATGTTAGGTTCCAGGGAAATTTTTTTTTGCTGTACAGTACAGTACTATAGTTGGGAGGTGCTCCCGCCTTACCCCACACAGGCACAGCCCACTGGCACTGGAGACAACGAGGCAGGCAAGGAGGCTGAAGGTGCTGTAGGCTAGGAGAAGCACGTTATGCAGCATCAGCGGCAGCTTCTCCTACTCTCCAAGCACCAGGGGCGGGGGGCTCAACCCTTGGCCTGCCCATGACACCCCTTCCCCGAGTCCCCACCCTTAACCCGCCTCTTCTTCCCCCCCCTTTACTCCGCACGCCGCGTCCTCGCTCCTCCCTCCTTCCCCTGCCCACGGCAATCAGCTGGTTTGCAGCATTCGGGAGGCAGGGGAAGAAGGGGGAACCTGCATGCTGAGTCCTCGCTCCTGCCCCCTCCCTCTTGAACGCCGCAAGCCAGCTGATTGCCGCGGGCAGAAGGCGCGGGGAGGAGGGAGGAGCTGATCCGTGAGGTCTGCCTGTGGGCAGGGGGCGCTGTCGGGGGGGGGGGTATGGGAGCTGATGGGGGGCTGCCAGCTGTGGACAAAGCAGGCAGCCAAACGTTATAGCGAAGCATTGCACAACTTTAAATGGAGCATGTTCTGTAATTGAGCAGGGATGTAAGATCAAAACAACTTTAAGCAAGAGGATGTTAAAGTGGGGAGTTACTGTATCAGAAAGTGCTGAGATATATTCAAAATTGAAGCTACTATATCACTGTGTAACACAACTCTTCCTTATATAAATGAGTAGGCTTTGTAGAAAGAGTGGGGACAAATGAAGGTGCAAAGGAGCCTTGAACAGCTCCGTTCTAAATGTTTGGACCCAACCGTGTGACTAAAACTCAGGTCAGTTCTCTCAAGGGCACTCATTTGGGACATGCTGTGGACATGTGTCTTGGGCGGGGTGGGGAGGGGGAACAGAAGCTAGTGAAGGAGCTCCATTATCTTTGATCCTGTGTCACTAATAAGGGAGATGGGTTTGAAAGCTCAGATGCCAGTGGTTGTCCAGGACTGGAGGTCAAAGTTGTGCCACTGATTGAGAACTAAGAAAGTTAGCTAGAGATTAAGGGAATTGAATCAATCAAAAAAATAATGGATTGATCAATTGATTCATTAGACTTGAAATTGTTTAGAGAATGATGATATTGATGAGCCAGGAATGCTTTTTACTCATTAAGAGTTTTCAGTTAAGATTACTTTAATGTTTCCAATGCATGCTTACAAAACCCTTCCATCCAAGACTAGGGAACAACTGGTAAATTAAAGTTAAAATTGATAGACTGTACTATACAAATAGACATAACGGAGAAAACCTAAGCATACTCATTTTGTGAGAGACTTGTGGAGTAATGAAAGAGTCTCACGCTAATTGCTGACACTGGTCAAAAACAAAGTAAGAACAGTTAACAGTAACTAGGAATTCACTGTGTAGTTCTCAGACGCTATATAATCTCTGCAAAATTTATCTCAGGTATATAGACTTGGTAACTATGTTTCTCTCCCACATAGATAGGAATAGTGAAAGCATACGATGTTTTAAACACAGATCAAGTACATTTTAGTAGAAACATTATTGTAACTACAAATTTATTTTATGTTTCTAATGTCACAGAAAAGGTACAGTTTATGAAAGCCAAAGGCCTGTTCTGCTACATTAAGAAAAAATAGTTTCATAAAAAAACCACCCTCACTAAATGTAAGAGTGCAGACGAAGAGAATACAGATGAAACACTTGGCTTTTGCTTAATCTCTAATGTGATTAGAACAGCAATGCCAAAAACAGGAAGTTTCCTCAGAAGCCGCAGAGAGAGCGCCACCTTCACCATAATGTTTAGAGGGTTAATAGTTAAAGCCAACATTTTATTACAGGATTCCATTAATTAACAATAATTCATTAAGATTTAATATGAATGCATTAATGATAATCCATTAATATGAGGGAGCTGAAGATATAAAAGCAGAATCAGAGATATGCTCCGTAGTACATTGTAACAGTTTTAGGTAATGTTGCATAACAAAATTAGTCTGAATAACGATTGGTGAATTAACCGCACCAGCAGAGCAGATGATGTGAATACTATGGTTAGTTTAGGACAGCAGAAAATCATGCATAGGATATTCATGTTTCCACACTGGATTAATTTGCATAATGGGCCTAATCTGGAAAGGGGTCTCAAACCCAGGAGGCTGCTTCTCAAAATGAGGCCCAATGTCTCTTAGAACTGAAATCATAAACATTTTGTTGAAATAGATATATTTGCATTCTTGCAGGATGATGTTTTATATACCAGAAGAGGGCTGCAATACCACCACTTAGAACGGTTTTAATTATCACCACCACGTTTTGATGATATTTTGTGGTATGAATAAAATGAGAAGAAACTGTCAAAACAAATGTTAGGAAAAAAAACAGGAGCATTGACTTCAACAGATTCAACAAATATTCAAGCCACATTTAATAACTTTATGAAATTAGTATCAAAGAATATATAGTCAAAATACAGAAATAAAGTTGAATGAGAGAAAAACAGCATGATGAGATCAAACAAAAGTTAAACAGAACAGATTAAATATAAAAAGTTAACTGAAAGGTCACTCTGCTACGTGCAGCAATATTTCAGCAACTCCTTTCTTTAATAGTCAATTTAACAATGACGAGCTAATTGGTGGGGGAGGGGGAAGCTAAAGCATCACTTTGAAATGTCTGCTGTATAAGTTACTGTGATTGTGCAAACAAAGTCACCCCAGTTTGCAACCTGTGTTAAATTTAGATTTAATAGATGTAGTGTCCGCTTTTGTTTTGTTTTGCTTTTCTCGTGAAGCAGTACAAAGGTTTAGAATGAAATGTCTGCATTTAGTTCTCCATTACATTTACATTTGCCTTTCATTTGGCTGCTATTGTGTGTGTTGTGGACTGCAGATGATTAAAATTTGCTTACACATCCAAACCTTTAGCTTGTCATGAATACATCACTTCTAAAAGTATGTGCTGTGTGCATTATTAATTACAGAATTATCATAAAGATACAGTAAGGCTTTCCCCACTCTGAAGTTTGCATTTTTTGGTAGGTAACAATATATCAGCTTTACTAACACCCTAATAATAGTCATACATTAATTTTATATCTCCATTCCTCCAAAAGAAAAAAAAAAGACTGAAGGTGTGTACAGTTAGTTTCTGATTAGTATAAAATGTTCAAATTGGGATTCGATCTGCTACGGTAAAGAACATGAGTTACGTATAAACAAAGTGTGAAAAATAATATTCCAAGTAGTTTGATTAGCAGCTGATGTTTCTGTAGTGCTCCTGTGCACTATACAGTAAGCCCAGGAATAAAACAAAAAACAGATCAAAAGTGTTTCGATGCAGGTTTAGGCATCAAGTGTATGTTATGGTCTGAACCTTCAGTATGCTCATTCTATGGTTTAGGTACATAAGGTACCAAATTTTGTCCATATCAGATACCAGATAGTTGGTGCATACATTTCAGACAATGGAACTAGAATTTGTTAATCTGAGACAGGATCAGTAATCTCTTGTTAAAATGTCAAAAAAGTGTGCAATAATAAGGCAGATTTCTTATTACACCATCTCTTTAGATATTTATCATTTGGTGAAACAAACAAGGTGCTTTAAAAACAGCAGAGTAATAGGATACAAACAAGTGCCAGAAAGAAGGAAAAATGCAAAAATGGGAACTACCATTTCTTCCACAATGAGGAATAGAGAACTTTTGTATCTGGTATTTGAAAGATTTTTAACAGCTGATACTCAATATCAGCTGATTCCTGAAGTGTTGGCAAGATACCAGGTTTCTGGTACTGGCCCATTTCTAACATTATTTAAATATTCACATCATGCAATAAGCAGTTTCACACACTGCAATGTAATGGAAAATACTTCCTAAACTGAATTAGAATCGAGACCCAAAGCAGAACCAGTAAATAAATATCTTGCATATATGTCAAACTATATTCTTCAAACAAAACCTTACATCTTATCAAAGAAGTCAGAAAGTACCAACAAAAATTATTTGCTTTCTACTATAATACTGTTAAATTTCCATGTTTGAGAATGTCCCATTTAATTTTTTCTGCCTCTTCAAATTAGGTGGCAAAGTAGAAATTCAAACACAGAGTAAAATGCATATATATGAGAGCGCTGGCTCAGCGAGATATCAAATATACAGCATTCTAGTGTCAAAAGTACAGGCAGAAATGTCCAAGATTTCTTGGTGAAAAAGGGGCATTTGAGGAGTAAAAATTCTACTTAACAATCACTCACATTTTAACAGTGCATTAATTATAACAAAAGCCAGATGAGAAGTGAGCAACAGAATCGTAATGTTCAGTGTTCATAACAGAATATTATCCTCTGCTCATTTAAACGAGGTTGGAAACATATACTCATGTATGTGAAACTTTAAGTAGCTAGGTTTATTCTTTTTTCAGGATTCTTGCAAGAGGCAGAGTTGTGACACTGCATTGAATTGGATGATAGTAGAAGGTGGTTTTGCTAGAAGCCTTTCTCCCAACGCTGTGCCTCTGTCTTATCAAAGGATTACGAGTCCTGCAATCTGTTTTGATCTATTCTTTTGCCTCTAGGAAAAGGGTTTCTTGAGGATACAGTTTTACCTCCAGTAATGATTTATTTGGGTCCAACTGAGTCACCTGTAAAGATAAAAAAGAAATCTGAAAAGACATGTATAAGTAGATTTCCTTTGAACTGTATATTTTTAGGAGTATAGATTAATGTTCATTGGGGAGCAGTTTTGATTTCTGCCTGGGGGATTCACAAAGGTAATTCCCATTAGTGCTAATGGGAGCTCTGTGCATTCTCAGTACATTGGTGAAAGAACAGATTCAACAGATGCTACACATTTGCTCAGAGAAAAGTTGTTTACTTTCCCTCATCATCTTCAGTATGAAGATATCTGTTTTTGTCACAGTGGGGATGTCATTCTGAAAGGATTACTGGAACACTGGGGGTGAAGGTGAGAGACACGAAAAGACTACAAGCTCACATGCATCCTAAATGCCCACTTACTTCAAGGGGAGATTTAAGTGTGCAAGAATGTAGGATTGGCTTTATATTTTATTCATTTGAGCCCTGGTTCAGCAAAGCATTAAGGGCCAGATTTTTAATACCATTTAGGAACCTAAAGATGCAGATAGGCGCATAGTGGGATTGTCACACCTAGGCATCTAGCTAAGCACTTGGAATTTGGTGCCTGAGCGCTTTTGAAAACCCCACTACGCACCTATTTGTATCTTTAGGTTCCTAAATGCCTTTAAAAATCGGCTCTTAAGGCTTTGAGCACCTTCAACTACAACTGGCTTTCACTTTAAACTGTGAGTAATCTCATCCCTGTCCAACAAAGCATTCAAGCTCCATTGAAGTAACTTCAGTGAAACTTAAGCATGTACTTAAGTGCTTTACTGAAATGTAGTATGTGCTCAAGTGCTTTGGAAACTGTCCTACATATGGGCTTGATCCATGCATTTAGGCTCAGTCTCTAGAGCTATGAAGTTTTCAGTAGGAGGTATTTGCTGGTAATGTTTCACATACACAAAATAGTGGAGAGGAGAGCCCAGCCTTCTGAATCAAACATTTGTATGTTGCAACATCCAGATTTGTATAACACCACTGTGGCATTTAAAAGGACAATGGCAAGGTTTTGCTATAAATATTTAAACACTACTTTTTACTTTGTTTGAAATAATTCATTGATAGTTTGAACTTTAGTTCTGTTTGCTAACCCATTTTTTACTTCTTTCTTTGCACATGCACACTGGTTTGTTATTGAGGGTATGTTCATGAGTACTGTATTATTAGCATTATGCTAAAACAGCAATGACAAATGCATACAGGCAAGCCTTATTTAGAAGCAAGAAGTGTTTTACCTAGGACCATATCATGCCACTGGTTTTTAAGGAGTACTTTTAATAGAAATAAATGCTTAAAAAAATAGAATCAGTGACATATTAGGGTCCCAGGTGTGTCAGGTATTAGAAATTACTATAATTAACACCTAGTGTATTTAATTTTCATTTCTGCCTTGAATGCAGTTTAGGTATGGTATGCTTCTCTTATCAATCCTGGTATACTAAAAGTTTTAAAATGCAATTAAAAACTGAACTGAAAAAATTGTTTTCAAAATTTCAAAGACTGGATTGGGAAAACAGATTTCTTTTTTAAAGTAGTAAAATATTGTATCTACCTACTTTGATGTATCCGTTTAATTTTATAGCATTTATTCCCAAAATCTTTATTGCCACTGTTTTACTGTGCACTTGCAGATAATTAACTATTTTTACATTTTAAAAAAAAATGTGCTTATCACTTCTCTAAGCACATTCTCTAAGATTTAAAATCAATCTCATTCACCCTGATGAATGTAATGGAACTTAAAAAAATACGGATGCATATTTTTAATTCCCAATGCTGGGATATATTTTCTTATGTTTTAGATACCACAGTGAGTTATCTGTGAATGGTAGAGAAGAAAAATAGTTCGTACAGACACCAGACCATTAAAATTCATTTGTAGATAATAAGAATCTAACTCCAATTATGCATTCCTGCACAGATGCTGCTTAAATTATTGAAAGGTTATCTTAGAAAGCAAACCTGTTATGTAAAAAACAGCCAAAGTAGTGCGTTTAAGTTTGTGATTACAGAAGTATACTAATTAAGTACCTTTGTTGCATTTTTAATGCTTTAGTATTCTTCTGCTACAGTCCATTGCATTTAGGCGCTGAAAGGGAAGTATATAGGGACCTTTATAATTCTCAGCACAAGAGGTACAGTGCACCTGAGAGAAGCAATTTTATTTCTCTGTTCAGTTTAAACCTGTATCTAATTAGATCCTCTCTCGTTTCAAATCCCACAACCCCTTTATTGCAAAAGCAAGAAAATGTAGGTGGAGAGAGAGAGAGATTTGTTTGTATCAGGCAAAAACGGATTTGAAAAGCAGCGCTGGGTTAATGAACACTATCCTCCAGACTGTAACCAGATGGAAACCTATTATTCACTTGAGTGTAATTAATGATACACAGCCTAATCAAAACTCTTGGGTTTGCAAACTTCAGTTACCTTAATAACAACGATGAGCGATGTCCTTTTCTCAATTTCTTTATATGTGGGAAGTTAGTTAAAAGCAACATTCAGTACCTGCAGTAAGAAGCTTGTGCCACTTTTCACCCTTGATTTCAGTGTGCTGTTTTTTAATCCACCGAGGGACAGCAGAGTTTGCAAATGTTTACACCATTACCCAATTAACTAACAATATGGCTCCTACATCTGTCAACAAACAAAGCTGTTGTTGCTTTGTTTTAGCTCCTTGGCATTTTCTGTTCATATGGGTCGCCATTGTACTTAATTATCACGCCATAACCCTTCTGCAGCTTCTACTTTGTTATTTGTGGTTTGTAAATATGTTGTTTACCAAAAAGAACAGAAGCTTTATTAGTGAACACACCTCTGACCAAAAGAAATGCTTCAACTGGTGAATAAATGATTAAATACAGGACTAAGCTAAAGTACCTTGCAACTTCAAATATCTTTAGAATTAGAAACCAAGAGAGTTGTATACAACAAAGATCAAAGGCCCTGTAAGAAATGTCACTAACACAGGTGTCTCTACCCCACTTTCTAGTGAGATTTATTCTGCTTAGCCAGATTTATATGGCTATTTCACAGTGTAACTCCAAAGACTGAAACATTCTTTATATTCACTTTATAATCTGTTACATTAATACGACATTAAAATAAAATCTGGCACTTCTAAAACTTTGCTCTGATGTAATGTTTTTCATTCATCATGCGTGTGTGTGTGTGTGTGTGTGTGTAAAATATATACATCTGAAGACTACTGTGTACTACATATGTTAAACTGAACAGAAAATGAGTTCAGAAATCCTGTTTATTATCTAAAGGTAACTTGCACGTTATGGCCCCAATTTCGGGAAGAACTGAAGCATGTGCTTAACGCTAAGCACTCAAGTAGTCCCATTGCTCTCAATGAGACTCAGGCACTTAAGGTTCAGCACACACGGAAGTGACTTACTATTTACAAAATTCCCCTCAAATGAGGCGTTCAGTACATTTGTTTAAGCCTTGCTTTTTTCTTTTTATTCTTAGATTCCGAGAAATCTAGTTCCACACCAGTCACTGGCTCACACTCAAATGATGCCCCACTTATCCCATGGTTACAAAAGCAGATTGGGCATAGAGTTGGCCCAATGAAGAAGTCTTTTTAAATAACTTAGTGGTTTTGCAAAGTTTTAATTATTCTATATTCCAAGGGATATAAAACAAGAGCAACCGTTTATATATCATATAAAAGGCCCTGTCAGCTGACTTCATGCGCCATCAGGGTTCCATGTCCGATACGATGCCAATGGCTTAGTGTTTGTTGGGACGCCACATAAAATGGGAGAAGGTGATGGGAGCAGCACTGGATGTTCAGGAGCTTGAAGTACATCTTAAAGTACAATAATGTGCTCAGTAAAGTGCTCAAGCGTATGATATTCTATGGAAATAACTTTCATTGGTGTGTTTTATATTCTCTACATTTTAATATCTTTTTATAGCAAAAAAAAGTTTTTCCTTCCAAACTCATTTTCTGCAGCATTGGCATGCTCACCTGAACTGACCTACGTGTACTGCTACTACACATTCGCATCCTGTACAGCAGCAATTTTACTGTTTACAAGGTATGGTTTCTTACCCACCCTAACCCTGCAGGGAAGAGGTAAGAAAAAAAATGGCTTAATGCCCAGGAAGGTCATTTAAAAATAATGAACTGAATATACAATTATTATAACACGTACTTGAGCAGCAAATATCACACCCTTCACCTCCCTCTACACCGTAGGACAAGGATCCGATTCTTGAGTAGCACAAATCTCTCTTCTACCTACACACGCATGAATACATTTCATGAATCAAATGCACAAAGAGTTCTTTTACTCTCTTTCCTAATCCCCCTAAGTATAAATGCAGTGAAAATTACTTAAATGCACACCTGGTAAAGGACTAAATCCGTTTAAAAAACTATATTTTCACTCTGACACACAAACAAATACAGTGACTCCTTTCTACCTGTTAAAATAATAATCTCTGTGTGTAAAAGGGTTATCTGGATAATAGGGTCAACTGTGGGCACAAATAAAGAGTGTGTACTTTTATAGAAATAAATGCAATTAGATCTGGTTTAGCTGAATTAGCTTGAAAATACTTTTAATTTGAATGAAAGAAACCTGTCATGTTAACAAATAAGGAACAATATTATATCATAGTTAGCAAAACAGGGCAAATAAAACATTACACATCTTGTTCACAATAAAAAGCTTTAATCCAGAAACACTGAGTGACTGAGCTACTATACCTATATGTACCTGACTTCTGGATACTTTTAAAAACAAAATTTTAGATCCAACACATTTCTTCCAAGATGTATATTTAATCCAATAACCAATATTAACATATCCAAGAAAGAGATGCTATAACCCGACCCCCACACTCCTAATCCTCCCCCCACAAAATCCAGATAGCTTTCTGGTAAAAACTGACTTCAGTGGAGCTGTGACAATTTACACCAGCTGAGAATCTGCCCATAGATCCTGTTTCTCCAGGCCATATGTGCCTGACTTCTATTACTACCTGTCTGTCTAGATTGTAAGCTAAGTGAGGCAGAGACCACGTCCTCCTCTGTCTTTTGTACAAAGCTGAGCACACCAACAGAGCACCAGAGCACAACACATAACAACAATAAACCAAAAACCAGTGGTTTTCAGTTTTTCAATTTTATAGCGAGTCGTGTGATATTTGGGACTTTTCTTCCAGCCTCAGCTGCTGGGGCCATGTGATTACTTGAAAATCTCACTTTCAATTTTTTTTAAAAAAAGTAAGTTTCTAGCCCTTGTAGTTGCAGAGAAAATGTTGAACATGTAAACCCTAACCGCTGCAACACCAGAATCCAAATAAAAGGAACCACATATTTATTATTTTTAAACAGGTCTTGATTTCTGAACAAATCTCATGAGTTTATGGGGCCTGGCTCATGACATTTTAACAGTTGGAGTTGGCAATACAGTATAACCTCAGGGTTACGGACACCAGAGTTACAAACTGATCAGTCAACCACACACCTTTATGCAATCAGGCAGCAGCAGAGACCAAAAAGAAAAAGGCAAATACCATACAGTACTGTGTTAAACGTAAACGACTACAAAAATAAAGGGAAAGCAGCATTTTTCTTCTTCAGAGTAAAGTTTCAAAACTGTATTAAGTCAATGAGAAGACTGAGAGGGGACATGATATCAGTTTTCAGGTATCTAAAAGGGTGTCATAAGGAGGAGGAAGAAAACTTGTTCACCTTAGCCTCTAAGGATAGAACAAGAAGCAATGGGCTTAAACTGCAGCAAGGGAGGTCTAGGTTGGACATTAGGAAAAAGTTCCTAACTGTCAGGGTGGTTAAACACTGGAATAAATTGCCTAGGGAGGTTGTGGAATCTCCATCTCTGGAGATATTTAAGAGTAGGTTAGATAAATGTCTATCAGGGATGGTCTAGACAGTATTTGGTCCTGCCATGCGGGCAGGGGACTGGACTCGATGACCTCTCGAGGTCCCTTCCAGTCCTAGAATCTATGAATCTATGAATGTTCAGTTGTAAACTTTTGAAAGAACAACCAGAACATTTTGTTCAGAGTTATGAACATTTCAGTTACGAATAACCTCCATTCCCCAGGTGTTCGTAACGCTGAGGTTCTACTGCACTGCAAAACAGTGTTCGATCTGCTCAGAGTGTTTGATGTCCTTAGATCTTTTAGTATTTTTTAAAAAATAAAACCAAACGTATCCAAATGGCATCAGCAAGTTTTATCTTTTTATGCAGTCGGGTATTGCTATATCTCATTTTTACAAGCATAGTTCCACCGCAACATATGTGGCTTTCAGCAACTTTGGACAGAGCAAATTAAACATGTTAATAGTAAGAGTTTGCATTTACATCGTAACTTTCACCCAAGGATCTCAAAGCACTTTACAAACATTAAAATGGCTATTGTGAATTAGGTATTATCCTTACTTGACAGATGGGTAAACTGTAGCATAGAGAGATTATGTCACTTGGCAAAGGATACACAGTGAGTCAGCAGCAGAGTTGGGAACAGAACCCAGGAGTACTGCTGGGTGAATAACTGAGTTTTCTGTTCAGTGGCAGTTCTGGGGGGAAAATATAATTGGTTTGAGTTGAAATGAATCTGAATTTTTTCAGAAGTTTTGGCGAATAGAAAAGGCCTGTTTCAGGTCAGTTCCAGAGCAAGGATTTGAACCTGGGTCATTCCAGGTGAGTGCCTTAATCACTTGGCTTAAGATGATTGGTGAAGTGCCAGGGGGCAGCAGCAGCAGCATCTCCTCTTCTGCCTCTGCCTCTTCTGGCTGTTTTGTGAATAGCTGAAACTATTCATGTCAAATTCACAAATAGTTTTGGGTCGATTGAAACTGCATTTTTTGTTGAATAAAATATTCGCCTGAAATATTTCACCCAGGTCTGCTCAGGAGTACTGGCTCCCACGCCCTTGCTCTAACTTCTAGATCACACCCTCTTGCCCTTTATTATATCATTACATTGTGTAGATTGTTGCAGAACAGTTAGAATGAACTATTAGCCTGTGTGTGTTACAGACTGCACAAAGTTCTGGGAGAAGTTTAGGAAGCAGATTCACAGAGTATGACTCTTTCTTTTATGATGACCTATTGCACTGAACTGAATGGAATTCTTGTACTGAACTGAATGGAATTCTTGCACCACTGATTTCAATTGGACTACATGTAGTGAGAATTATTGTATGTAGTGTTTAATCTTGCGTAGTGTTTAATCTTGCATAAAAGTATAATGTACAGTAAGAATGATCCAAGTGATACTGTACATGGTGAGATATGGGTAGTGTTTTGTCCATGGATGTGACCAATATAACATATATTACAATTAAAAATTATAGAAACCAGCCTATTGATCTGATGGCATTTAATGAGTAAGATTTTGAATCCTTATCACTAGAGGTCAGAGAGCGAATACCTTCACCTTGAATGTTTGGAGGGGGCTGGAGGTGGGGAGAGATGAGTGTGCATTATGCCACTGCCATGGCACTCTGTCTACAGATGGATTTGGATAAGAAGCAAGGTTGGATACAGGGAAGGAAGGTCCTGCTGGAGGCCTAGTGTTATATTTAAATAGGATTGATAAGGGATAAGAAGGGAAGATGGGAATATGGCCAGTCAGAAAGGTTAAAGGCTCAAATCACCCCACTTCTCCTGCTTAAACTTTGAATATTTGTTGCCAATTGGATCTGATTAGTTCAGAAGAACTTAGCTGTTATGGAAAATCCACAAGGAATTCCATCATTTGATGTCATATAGCTATACACATGGTCATCAGCAGGTTTGGGGGATCCAGCACACACACCTCTGCCACCTGAGCTAACAGAGTAACTGATAGCAGCAGGAGGTTATCATTCTTTATGTGGGCCAGCACTAGAGGTGAATGGGACGCTTTGTCAGTGGGTTTCACAGATACTTGCTGACAGCAGAGGAATGGAGAGACTCAGGAAATTTGGGTTCTACTCTATGCTCTCCAGAGGAGTGTGCTGTAGTGGGTAGACTCTTCTGCCCATTCTCCCCAAGTATGTCCCAGTCCCAATCAAGTCTCTCCCCCACAGCTGTCTCTTTGTCCCAGTCATTCCTAATCTCCTTGTTCAGCAAGTCTTAATGTCATATCTTGGGATTCTCCATCCCACTCCCAGTCCCCACCAGCTCCTTGTCACCGGTGCCCTTGCCCAGCCAGACCCCGTTCTACCCAGCTCCTCATCTAATTTGTGTCTCCACTCCCCTGGAGACTGGTCTCCAGTCACCCCAGAACCCTAATTTCCCATCCCCACTGGCTTCAAGTCCCAATTTCTCTCCCTGGGCACCTCACTGAGTATATCTCCCCCCACCCCCTTCCCCGCAGCTCCTTGTCCCAGTCTCTTCATCCAGCCAGTCCCAATTCTCCCCCACAGATCCTCATCTGATCTCCATCTTTCCCTCAACTACTGGCTTCTGCTTCCCCCATTTCCATCCCTAGCTTCCAGTCTCCTGGCCCAGCCAATTGCCCTCCACCCCCCAGTCTCTGTCTTACCCAGCCTCTCAGTCCCAGTTTCCCTCCCAACCCAACTGCCAGTCCTAGCTTCCCTCTCCCCAACCTGGCAACCTCCAGTCCCAGTCTTCCTTCCCCTCCCCATACTCCTTTTCCCAATCTAATCCCCCAAGCAGGTCCAGCCTTTGTCCCCTCTGCATTAGAATTGGGCAGCTTCCTCCTCTATACTGCCAGGGGTGTCACTGAGAGCAGAGGAAAGACTGCTCTCCGGGCTGGTCTACACTAATGCTGTAAATCAATCTAAGTTATGCTAGTTCAGTTATGTAAATTACGTAACTGAAGTCAATGTAATTTAGGTCGATTTACACGGGTGTCTGCACCACGCTACATCGATGGGAGACACTCTCCCGTCAACATAGCTTCCGTCTCTCAGGGAGGTGGAGTACAGACGTCGACGGCAGAGCGCTCTCCCATTGACTTAACGTGTCTTCAACAGACCCGCTAAATCGACACTGCTGCATCGATTGCAGCAGTGCCGATTTAGCCGGTAGTGTAGACATGGGTTAGGTGCTTGGACCTGGGCCAGCCCACAGCAGCCCAGAGCTGCAATTGCAGGGGAAGTCCTGCTCTTTCCAGGCTGGAGCATACACAGTGCAGATGGAACCTTCAGGGGATTTAATAATAAAACAGCTGGGCCAAGTAATCCACCATCTGTACAGTCTCCCTCACAACTAATGAAATTGATGCATGTAAATTAGCAGTAGAGTAAGGGTGGTGATTTGTTGAGTTACCTCTGATATCACAACGGTCTAGGACTCTTTGCATGGCATAGATATATGCCTAGCTGTATCTGTACAGCTCATGGGTGTACAGTCAAAAGGCTAAGGTTAAAAATTTGACAGTGACAGATCCTAGTGCAAATCCTAGTGATGATTGAACCTGGTGATATTCTGAAGAAAAAGTGGTCTCAGCCATGCTTGTAGCTGTTTCTGTTGCTTCACACTGACTCAATAGACATTCTAGGCTTCAGAGTGGCACGCGGACAAAGTGACAATCTTGGAATCGTACTATAGTTCAAACAAATCTCTACTGAGCATGTGTAAACTGCAATTTTTTAAAGACTTATAACTCAGTCAAATTTGGGCAGATTTTTGCAGGGACAGCAAAGGAAATGTACATCTCTGACACAAAGGCTACCGCCCTGCCAAATTTCAAGTCCACAGCATGTAGGCACTACAGCTTTTCTAAGAAAAGGTCACCAGAAATTTTTAACGTGTGCAAAACTATGTATTTTCCTTAGCCTTGTTCTTGTAAAGGGTTGAACCGTTTGGCTGAAATTTCTAAAAATTTCAGCCTGAGGCAGACGCCCGGCATGGAAAATTTCATTCTGAGCAGTCAAAAGATTAGTAAAGTTATAAGCATTTGAAAACAGGTTTGACAACCTTAGCATTAGGTGGTGCTACCAGCCCCACCTATAGTAAACCAAACAAACATTCAAAGGAGCTTTCAAGCTGTGGCCAATCACCATCTTGATTAATTTGCTTGCACGTTGTATCTGTTGGTTCTCTTAGATTGTAAGATCTTTAGGGGAAGGGTAATTTGGGGTAATAATGTAATAAAGAATAATATTTCCTTGCTTTTACAGGTTAAGTTAGACCCCCAGTGAATTTTAATTACTGCCTTGTTTGTGTGGGAAGGACAGCAGGTCATAAAGCTTCCCGTATCTTGTTGGACCTCCCTAAGACAATGACTAAAATGAGAGCTGGTCTATACAGGGTTTTAAGGATTTCACCCATCCTTCTGAAGGAGGGGCCAAGGGAATAAAAAAAAAAACAGGTTGTTCCCTAATGCTTCAATATATGCCAACCTTTTCTTCACATAATCTCATTACCTCTCCTCCTCATTGGCAGCAGCCAGCATCCCCCACCACCCCTGAGCAATTAGAAAGGCAGGTGGTCATTAGAAAGACAGGAATGTTGCTCTGCATCAGTCACCAGGGGATGCTGAAGCTCAATGTATGCTATACCATCCCTCTCTGGATGCTGACTACCATCTCTGCACTGCTCCAATACTTTTATTTTGACCAAATTCGAATTCTCAGCAATAACATTTCCTTTCGGGAGCGGGGAGGGGAAAGAGAGAGAGAGGACTCCCTTGTGTCACAGAAGTTTCCACCAGGAGCTAAACAAACCTGATGACCATCCAATCAAGACTCGCAAGCACTAGGAGAGCTCCACCAGACGACACTCTTAGCAAAATATAGTGCTTCCGCATAGACTACTAGATGTAGCTTATTGAGAAAGTACTAGTCAGTAATGGGATTTATATGCATTTAACTATAGAACAAAAACCCAAAAGGGTTTTTAACACCAGTTCAAAGGATGAAGGTCTCAGACAAGATAGTGATGAGCACTGTATAAAAACATGACTGACAGATAGAATCAATAACGTACACATGACTGCTTTTGCAATTTAGTTTGATGTATTTACTTATCCAGTTACCAAAACCGCAGGAGATCATTTCACGTTCTAGTAACCAGATAATGCATTTTTAATGTCTTAATGTTACCAAGGCTCTTTATGGGTATTTTGATACACCATATTTTTCCTGTGTGCAAAAATGCATAGAATGAATGTTAAGCATGAACCACAGGTTGAAAAATAAAAGGTGTCAAAGTAGGTCTACATTCGAGCTAGAGGTGTAATTTCCAGCGTGGGTGGACGTATGCATGCAGCTCTGATCAAGCTGGCTTGCTAAAAAGAGCAGCCCAGCCACCGTGGCACAGGTGGTGGGACTGGCTAGCCGCCCTGAGCACAGTCCCGCCCCAGGACCTTAGGTATGCACTCGAGTGGCTAGCCCATCTAGGCGTCTGTTAGCACGTTCGCTCGATTATAGCTAGCGCATGTACATCTACCTGAGCTGGAAATGACATCCTCAGTTTGAATATAGACATCAGTTTAGAAAGGGCCAGTTTAGACTGGATAGTGCTATAATCGAAAGCAGAGTTTCCCAGTTTCACTACAGTATACTTCCCCCTGCAATCAGATAATGTACTTGGGTTTCCCCTGAAGCAAACATCTTATAAAATAGGGTGCTGCGGGGTAAGAGGGCAGGGAATGGTGCATTTGGGCAGAATATTTTAATCCTGTAGACAGTGGAAGTATTCTTGCTTTTTTGCTCATTCCCCCCTTGGACTTCTCAACTCAAAATGAATCAACTGAAGGTTAGTATTCAGTACTGATTATTCAGTCCTGGATTCTGGCTTTGGTGAGTCTTATATAAAAACAGAAATAATTTACCTTTTCTTCACTGGCCTGGCTTAAATTCTCCTGGAATTATTTAACGCTGTCACACAGAGGTCAACCCAATACTTTCAGAAACCCTGATATACACAGTCAAATTCTGTAGACCGATTTTTCAAAATGTCTGGCTCCGGGGGTCAGGAGGGAATTCTCGCCTCCTTTTTCCTTGTCCACATACAGTTTTGCATAGATGGCTAGATGCATGAGGATATTCCACCTTCCTCTAAGATTCTGGTTATCAGCCACTGCTGATGCCAGGACACCAAGTTTGAACTGCTATAACAAATCTTATTTTCCAGGATGGAAATGTTAAACATTTTGCTGAAAAGCCAGAATCATTCTAACATTCACCCACAGAAATTCTGACCACGGTAAATAGGGAAGTAACTTATCGGTAACAAGACAATGGCAAAACTGCTAGGCTGACTTCAATGGGGCCAGAATTTCACCCGGTCTTTGCAGATTCTCACTGAAAAAGGCTGCATCTCATGCTTTGTGAGCAACAGAACCATTAAAAGGAGTAAAACCATCATGGTAACATGTGACTTTAACACAGATTTGAATGTTCTGACCAGGATTATAAATAGTCTTGTTCACCTGAATTTAGTCGCCTTAGGCCTGTGCTCAAGCTTGGGGATAAGGCAGGGCTTAAAAGCCATTAGGCTGTGCAATCAAAAGGATAGTGTCCTTCACAGAGGAACTGAACACATCAGTCAGTTATGAACAGCTTGGTAATACACAAAGCTCATTTTTTAAATCCAATACACTTCTCCGTGCAAAGCCTTTGAGTGGTTCCAAAGATGAGCATCAACAGCTGACTAAACTACAATAAGTGAATATAAACTACACTAAACGTAGTAGTTGGACAAATAAAACTAGTATTACATAATGGAAAAGAGAAGAAAGATGTGTTAAAGATGGAAAGTGTTGGCTTCAGTGACTGAACCAGCTGAGGTAGGGAGAGGAATTGCATGATTGTTAGATGGGTGTGGCCTTCTGTACAGGTGTTTGGAAAGTCTAGATCAGTGGTCTCCAAACTTTTTTGATCGGGCACTCCTATCAGTAAAAAAATTTTGAGCACGCACCCCCTGCCGCGCCGGCTCTACCATTTTTGCCGAAGCAAAAAAAAGCGCTCCTCCTGCTGCGCACCCCCAAGGATCCTCTTGCGCATCCCCTGAGGAGACCACTGATCTAGATCAGTGGTTGATAAACATGTGCCCCTAGCAGTTCTATTGCTTTGAATGGTTCTGCAGTTTGCAAAGGATGACACACAACCTCCTATACCAGTGGTTCTCAACCATGGGTCCGGGGCCCCCTGGGAGGCCATGAGCAGTTTTCAGGGGGTCCACCAAGCAGGACCAACCAGTGTTAGACTCACTGGGACCCAGGATAGAAAGCCTAAGCCCTACTGCACAGGGCTGAAGCCCAGGGCCCTGAGCCCTGCCATCCGGGGCTGAAGCAGAAGCCTGAGCAATTTAGCTTTGTTGAGCGCCCTATGGCATGGGGCTGTGGGCAGTTGCCCTGCTTGCTACCCCTTAATGCCGGCCCTGGCTTTTTATATGCAGAAAACCAGGTGGGATGTGGTGTTTTTATCATGTGTTTGGGGGGGCCTCAGAAAGAAAAAGGTTGAGAACCCTTGTTCTATACAATCCGAAGTTTCATGAGGGAGAATGCAAAGCTTTTAAGTTTTAAACTATGTGTTATTTTTTAAAAAAAAAGCAGTTCCCATTTTACATAATAAGAAATATGAATGATTAAAACCTACTGAAGAGATTACATGGATCAGATTACATGGATCAAATTACATTTTTTCTCCACTTGCAGAAATCATGACAAAGAGGAAATGCATCATTAACCATGCAATAAAATGAAAGAGTTGTAGGAGCCTCTTAAAACTTAAGAAAAACATTTATTTCACTAGCTGATTTTGTCCTTTTGTACTGGGAAAACATTGATTTATGTCCTAGAGCTTAAAATGAAGACAACTTTTGAGGTTTATTTTAACGACTTGTTTGTGCTCCAGGACCATGAGTTATATTAGCACAGTTCTGTGAACACTTGGTTAGTTAACTAGGACTACAGAATTAGTCCAAGGTTTATTTACATACATAGCTTATAAAATTCAGCAATGGAGTAATGTGAATTTAAAAATATATTTGAAATCCAGAAGATGTGGCTCATCAGATAACTTTAAGATAGATCAAATACTGGGCTCGAACCTATTTGTTGGGTTTCTTTATGTCTCGATTGTTTCATTTTAATGGCTTAACCCCTCGATACTAGAGCATGATCTCCAGTGACAGTAGCAGGCACACTGTAATTTCGTAGTGCAGTGAAGAACCCCAATCCTAGCTATTATCCAGTGAAATGAGCATCATCTCAGTGAAGCAACATTTGATTTGAGCTGACATTTCAACTTTTTACACTCGGAATCCCATCTCCATTAAAACAGCCAAAGGTGCTGCAGTAGCTCTGTAACCAGCTGAGCCGGCAGGCAGTCCTCACTGAAGCTTCTACAGTGCTGCTCAGTACCAGAGTGCTACTGGATATGACCACAATATAGTACGAGTCCTTCCACGTATGGCTGAGAGCATTTTTTTTTTCTGCACCCTGCTCATCTTTTCCCAGCCTTCCATCAAGGGGAAGGGAGGAGAAAGGAAGCTAAATCCTAAAGCTGTTCCTGGACCTAGGTCTTTTTGAGGACTGCACACTATCTAATGGCTAAGCTATTCCTTGAAGGCAGGAGTAGGGTGACCAGACAGCAGATGTGAAAAATTCGGACAGGGGGTGGTGGGTAATAGGCGCCTATATAAGACAAAACCTCAAATATCAGGACTGTCCCTATAAAATCAGGACATCTGGTCACCCTAGGCCGGAGTAGCTCTGGAACTGACAGTGCCATATAAACTCTTCCGGATCACCCAGCTCACCGGGGAGGGGTGCAGGTTACACCATCCCATAGGAGGAGGTTATGTGCTTGCCTCTATGCTGCTGGCCAGAAATACTGACTGATGCAGGCCCTGTCTCCTTTGGGATGGCTTCCACTACAACAGGCCCTGGGGGACATTGCTCTTGGGGGACCCCAGGGATTGTGCTCATGCCTGGCTCTTGGAGGGGACATAAGGTACATAGGGAGGGTGGTGATCTCTCCCCTACTTTATACACCTATGCAATGATCAGGAACAGCCTGGCCCTACACCTACTGAAATCCTGATCAGCACCTGTCTTGACTGGATGCACTGTACAGTGTGGGTTAGATTCAATCTATTTTAGCTTTTAGGCAAAACAGATTTCCCCCCACCCCCATTTCTTCAAACTGCTGTTGGAATTGGCTAATTAAAAGGATTTAAACAATCTTAACACTCTAAACAGAGCAAACTGGTTCTGAATTATTAAGCAACATTTTAGATGCATTTGAATAACCTTAAGTGACTTAACTGCCACCTGATCCTAAGCTATGTCTCAGATAAATAAATGTGAAATACTGTAGAAGTCTTAGCTTACTACGGCTTCCAGATACAGTAAATAAAGAGCTTAAGTCTCCAGTACACTGTCTGCAAAAGACACTCTAAAATAAATGGTTTACACTGGTGTACACTTAAAGTGGAAATCGAAGAAAAAACTGCAGGGCTTAATTTTGATTTCCAGAGGAAACTTGTAAGCACAGAATGTACAAAGCTCTACCAATGCCCTTGCATGGTGCTATGGAGTGCTGTATTGCTGGAGGTGGTGTCTTTCAAATACCATGAAAAACCAAGGTCAGGAACATTCTGGTTAGTCATTAAAGATGCCATAGCACTTTCGCAAGCACAGGCTGTTAATTTTGATATCCTGGCCAAATTCCAGTCTGGTTAATTCCATTCTTGTTACTTAAACTGCCCCCTGTTGTATCAATTGGATGTGGCATCCTTCGCTTTCTGATCTAACATATCAAGAAAGGCCTGCTCTGTAAGATGTACAAAGGCCTCAGGAAGACTTCTGCAGACTTCTCCATGGGAAGAAGTGATAGCATACTGGGCTCTGGATGGATTATGTAGCTGGCACACTTGGCGGACTATCACTGAGGGTACCTGGGGGGCTTTCAGGCTGGAAGAGGGCTCATGGAAAGGCCAAAAGGTCAGTGAGTACTGCTGACAGAGCAGGCTCATGTTTCTAGGGCTAGCTCTGCTTTTTGCTGTGTTGTTAAATAGCTGCTGTGTTAACATGCAAGAGGTGGCTGCATTTCAGTGGTGGGTAAAGGGATTCTTGGAAGGAACCATAAAACCACATGTAGACTGTGCGAAAGCCAACAAGTACATTTCACATCAAATATCAAAAGGGCATCCCCCTCCTTTAAAAAGGTCTGTTTATATACATACAGCCTTTGCACATGCATCTCATGAAAAAACTGCACTGAACTAATATTCACAGTACACGTAGCATTGTAATCAGCAGGCTAAGCTTGTATTTACAATACAGATATTTCTACACAAACAACTTATGTGGCCAGAAAAAACAAATTTCTTCAAAGGTATTAGTCAGGAATCCACTAAGCAGCCAGATTCACTGGTGTGAAATATAGCTTTGGGCTTGGCATCCATTTTGCCATGGCTGCAGTACTGAAGGATAAAGGTGGTTAGTATTCACTTAGTGTCAGCGGATGGACAGCACAGTCAGTGAGGAAGTCCCAGTAACAGTCGCTGCATGTGCTTAAATGCGTTGAAATGTTACTGCTGTTTTTAAACAACAAGTAGTGTCTAGAAAAGGTTAATCTGTGTATTTACTCGTGTAGAAGTTTGTATTTACAGTAGGGTTATGATACCAACTTTAAGTTAGCCAAGCATATCTGTGTAAACAACAGGAAGATAGAACTAATGAATTTTTATTTACTGGAGATGTGGAAATATTTCAACAACATTTTGTTGGGGCATCTAAACTGAGGGCATTAAAAAGAGTATTCTGTACAGCTGGTTGAAAATTTTCTGAATTAACAGTTTTCTGTCAGAAAATGCCGACACAAAATCAAAATGTGTCAGAGGAATGTATCGATTTTGTCAACATTTTCAATGAAAAATTGTCGAAGAGCTTTATTTTGACAAGGTCAAAGTCTGGCATTTCATCTTTATTGTTTCAACTTTTATTATACTTTATAAAAAGCTGAAATAATGAAGTCGAAATGAAGTGCTTTGACTTTATCAAAATGAAGTGTTTTGATAAAATCACTTTGATATTCCCCAAAAAGCTGCAATAAGGGTAGACACACTGTCCATGTACCAGTGAGTGTTACAAGGGACTTACTGTGCACAGCATTTAAATACAGGAACAATATAGCATAAAGAGCAAAAGGCTTGTTTTTGTTCTAAGTAAGTTGGAAGACCTGTAACATGGGAGACATTTTGGGATTGCTCTTCACTTTGGTTCCACTGAAAATGGGATTACATGCTTAGATGGAGTAAAGTTAATTAGCGATTAATGGGATTCCACACATGCTACTTCAGACTCTGGCTAGAGTATTGTTTCAGCTGCACTGGTGAACATTCTTTGTTATTTTGAGAAAAGCAGTAAAATGAATACAAGAAATGGGACGTTTCCTGTTTGTATGACTCCATCTCCTCCCTTGGGCAGCAAATTCCCAAGGTGAATTAGGATTCCCAAAGTGTATTTAGATGATAGAAAAATAAAGTGAAATGCCTTCATTTATACTAAAATTAGAGTGCTTCTTTTTAGTATGAGAGGGGAACATGTTTGAAAGCTAAGCTCCAAGAAGTAACCTAATTAACCACACATATATGAACTGAAGCATTAACAACAGAAAATGAATTCAGTCATTGGATGAAGATTCACATACACCTAATCTCTAAACTAAGCAGCAAATTGCACATACACAAGTGCCAGAAATTCCACTCATATTTGATCACACATTTTCATGCAACCAAGTCTCTGAAGTCTATGAATTATGGATACTGTATCATAGAGAAACAATTAATACATTTTCTTTCTGAAATGCAATGACAGATATTTTGATTTAGCATAGTGTATCGTCATCATTGCATCCACTTGTGACGCACACATTGGTGCACTTTACATGGTTCAGATTAAGAGAAAAATAGCATTCCCCAAATTTAGGGAGCAAATATATTATGACCATGCACTCGCTATCTAGTGTACTGTGAAAGGGAAAACAATATAGCCAGTCGGCTAAATGCCAGTGACTACAGAACTTGCATTTTAAACATGGCTAGGCTCAGGCTTAGAGGTATTGCCAATGTAATAGTTATAGGGGTCTCTACTGAGAACACTATATACCCATAGCTTGAGGTACCCTGTTGGGATGGATACCCAAAGTATACAGAGCTACTTAAACTTCAGCTCATGATACATCTCACACTCTGTAAATTTCAAAGCAAATCCAATTTGAAATTCATGGTACACGGTTGTAAGAGATAAGGATTAAAAGGGCTTTTTTTGAAAATTTACATTAAAAAAATGTCCCAAATGAAAACCTCATTCATTCTTCCACCATTATTAATAATGCCGCCACCACCACCACGCTTTTCATCAGTACATCTCGAAGCGCTTTACAAAGGAGGTCAGTGTCATTAATTCCATTTTCCAAGTGGGGACACTAAGGATATAGTTTCAAAGTACCATGAAAAACTGCTCCCATTTTCTATTTTATGGCAAGATCAGAGCAAGCCAGAGGGATAGGCAAACCGGATGACCACCTTGTGTGTCAAAGGATAGGGAAAGCAGTGGAATTAGTGACGGTTGTTCGTCCCCAATTGTTGATCTACCTTCCATCATGACAGTAATTGCTTAAATAGCAAGTGCTTTATTTTTGGGGTCATTAATTCAGACTGACTAAAGGTACAATGTAATAATTTAATAAAATTAATTGTCTAATATCTGGTCCTGGGCAAAATTCCACACCACTGGGAATGATCTGTGCCCTGTACAGTTCATACCTATCCAACTTCATAAATAATGTTGTTGTGTTTTACTAGTGTTCAGATGTTCTGTCATGTTTATGTACAGAACAAGCAATACAAGGTATTTGTTGCTTATCTTGTAGTTGGCCAGCAAATGCAACAACCGTGCTAAAAAGCAGAGTGGGCACATTTCAGGTTCCACAGTTCCAGAGATATTCCCTATTTTTAAAATGGGGAATTCTGTTAGAACCAGTAGAATCTTTCTAACTGGTGGAAGTTTTTAAGGGCACCCAATGTATGCTGTTTATGCTGCTTTTAGGGATTTGTCATTTATATTTTTCAGTACAACACTTTCACATTAAAAGGTGGAGAATTTTACCCCCTCCCGCTCCCAGCCCCATCCCCCCACACAAAAGAAGTCCTTCAGAATCACAGTCCTATATGCAAACTACAACTTGACAAGAAATGTATTACATAGCAAGGAGTTAGAGGTTGATCCAATATAAACGCAAGATTTTAGGAGTGTATCTTGCAACTAGCATTGCATGCCCTACTACCATGTATAGCGGGAGTGGGCAAACTTTTTGTTGCGAGGGCCACATCTGGGTAGGGAAATTGTATGGTGGCCCATAAATGCTCACAAAATTGGGGGTTGGGTGCGGGAGGGGGTGAGGTCTCCGGCTGGGGGTGCAGGCTCTGGGGTGGGATCAGAAATGAGGAGTTCAGAGTGTGGGAGGGGGCTCTGGGCTGGGGGTGCGACCGAGGGGTGCGGCGGGCGGGAGGGGGATCAGGGATGGGGCAAGGAGTTGGGGCGTGGGATGGGGTCAGGGGTGCAGGCTCCAGGCAGCGCTTACCTCAAGCAGCTCCCGGAAGCAGTGGCATGTCCCCCCCCCTCTGGTTCCTACACAGAGGTGCGGCCAGGCGGCTCTGCATGCTGCCCCATCCACAGGCGCTGCCCCTGCAGCTCCCATTGGCCCCATTTGCTGGCCAATTGGAGCTGCAGGGGCGGTGTTTAGGGTGGGGGCACCGTGCGGAGCACCCTGGCTGCCCCTATGCATAGGAGCCCGCTGCTTCCGGGAGCCATGTGGAGCAAGCCCCCGACCCCACTCCCTGGCAGGAACTCGAGGGCCAGATTAAAACGTCTGAAGGGCCGGATGCGGCCCCTGGGCCATAGTTTGCCCACCCCCGGTGTATAGAATACCCTGGAGTTTATTATTTACAATACCAAAATGCCTTCAATATTTGAATTAGGTCACTCTTCTAAATTCATAAATTGAAATATTTTTACCATACATAGTTATACATGAGATTGATATAAACTAATTTATTTACTAATAAAGCAGCAAAAGGCCATCCAGCTTCCTTTAAAATTATTTTAAACCAACTTTCCTACTGCCACTTAATCTCCTCTACCATTCTTTTGGCACACAAATCTAGCCATCTCTTGATTTTACTTATATTCATTGCTTCATTTGCTTTACTGTTTTTTTTGCTGTTTTTACTTAGTATGTTTTTACTTGGGTTTTTCCCAAGATCCTAACTCATCAATGTACTTAGTTTTCAGATGATCACTCATTAATGTGAAATAATAATAAATACTTAGGCACAAATTTTCCAACTTTTCTTCATCTTGATACTTATATAGCAACTCTCACCATGGTATCTAAAGCCTAAAGCTGACTCATTGATTCCAAAGGTTGCTACAGGTGCTCAGCAACTTTAAAAATTAGGCTATTTATTTAGTTGCTTAAATATGATTTAGGAGCCTAAAATGAAGGCACCCAGTTTTGGAAATCTTGGGTTTAAGATTTATGTAATGTTTTCCATCTGAAGTTCTTAAAGTGCTTTATGAAGGTGGGTAGATATCAGTATTCCCATTTAACAGAAAGAAAACTGAGGCAGAGAGAAGTTAAGTGACTTGCCCAAGGTCACACAACCGAATCAGTAGCAGACATGGGAATAGAAGCCAAGTTTCCTGACTCCCAGGTCCCTTATCAATCCTCCTCCTCTCTTACTTTATGTAGCACTTTTCATCCTGAAAAATCCAAAGAGATCTATCAATTTTATCATTCTTTTGAAAGTCACAATAAGATCACTGATGTCTATACTCTTCTAATGAGAGCACTGCCAAGCTAACAGGGCCCCTACTTTGTAATTAAAAGGCATTCCCTGGGGCTAGGTAAACTGCCTAACATTGTCCATACTGGAAAGAGTACTTTTCTCCATTTAATGAGGCTGCTGTTCTGAAGCGCTAGGGAGTCTCATATTGAAGATGCCATTGTGGTGGAGTTTTAGAGGGTGGGGTGGGAGGTTAGTCTGTGTGTCACGTAATGTGACTCCTTGCTTCCTTGGGGCTCAGGCTGTAGTGGGGCCTGAAGGGAGCAGGATTTAGATCACTGACTGACTGGTGAGAAGAAGTGGAGGAGAAGGATCTGAACACTGCCAAGTCCTCTAAGTGGTTTGCCCCTTAACATTCCTTCTCCCCATTGATTTCAGAGTGTTTGAATGGCATTCTTCGGTGCATCCCTTTATGGAACTGATATTAGGTTGACAGTTTGTGCACTGATTGTGGTTTGCCGGCTTCCTAACATGCGTGGGGTGATGCTGAGATTTATGGGATTGGAAGGCATTTCCCCGCCTCCCACTTCAAATCGGTTTCTCCTCTCCAACAGTTATAAGTACCATCAAAATAAAAGTCCATCTATGTCTTTTTCAACATCTCTTAACTGCCTCTTCTGATAGGTTCTCTGATTAGAAATCAGTTTTTCTGCCTTTGAGACATGGCTCAAGACAAGCCATCAGATATCTACAATCCCGTTCACAGTTATGTCACAATCATCACAAATCAAGCCTGCTCTCAAGAGGATATGTTTGTTAAGTACAAATATTTCTACACCTTTTGGGGCGGGTTGTAATTTAAGATGACTTTCACAAACTAGATACTAATCCTGAAGCAACAGATGGCTGTTACAAAATAGCACTGCAAACACTCTGAGTTGAGTCCTATCCTTAGTGAACTTCCTGCAGAGGAGGAGACAAGGGTGGACCTAGCAAAGTGTCCCACACACTGGGCTCTCATGGTGCAAAAAAGACATAAAGCGAGCTTAACCAGCCACCTGAGGATTTCCCCGGCACGTGCAATCCCCGGGTGACAGAGCTAACCTACCACCACCGCAGCATATGGGGTGGGTGGCTGGTATGCTGCCAAGCCCCACCGCTCGGTGACTGACATAACTTGTGCTGCTATCTTTGCACCCCTTCCCAGCCTCAGGTTTTGCACGGATCACAACTCAGCTGGACGCAAAGATTGGGCCTTTTATCTTTTATTTTTGTAGTAACAACAACTATACTATAAACAAAATCTAAGTTATAATGCAGCAGGCAATAAAAAAGGCATCTCGTCAAAGAAATCTAGTTTAAGAAAAGCTCTAGTGACCAGTGTCCATGGCAGGTTTAACCACAGATAAATTAGCAAACTTGAGGATCAGGGAGTTAGTTCAGCCTATAATGATCGTCACTCACACCAGATATGACATCATTATTTTTTTATACACTTCAAAAGAAGTTTTAGGTAGGAATTTAAAATGGTTATTTACTTGATTTTATGAATTACTTAGGGGATAGATGAATAGTTTATCAGGAATAAGTGTGCTAAAGTATCCGATAACTCATTTACTGTTTGACAGAGCCCTTTCTACTCATGTCACAAATTACATTAAGCAAAATGGACATCAACAGGAAGATCAGAACACAAAATCTGAACAACAGAACTTCATGTCCAGGAGAGAAGATGAAATGCTGCTCACCAAATGAACTTTGGGAGTATTATGCTAAGCAAAAGGGGTTCTACTTTCTTTTAAAACAGGGAATAAAGTTTTTGGATCAAACTCTGTTTTTGGATGTGTGTGTCCAGTCCTCACTGAATTTGACCCTTTACATTTTTTGCTTTAGAAATTAGTTTTTTATTTCCTCTGCCACTGAAAGTCTGGATTTTCCGATACAGCTTTTTACATAACATGTCCTAGGGCAGTGGTTCTCAAACTTTGTTTTCGCAGAGCACTTGAAAATTGCTGAGAGTCTCGGTGGACCACTTAATGATCTTTCAAAATGTTGCTTGTACCGTTAGCTAACTATTGTAATAGTTGGATAAAAGCGCTATATAAAAAAAACCCCTTAATAATAATTAACGTTTTTTTGGTTCTACAAATAAAAGCACACAACTCATATTTTAATATCAGTAGTCTTACCTTTCTAATGCAATGGATGTGCCCTCTCTCCCCTGCCACAGCAACCCCTGAGCTGGGGCTGGGAAGGAGGGGGGGTCTCTCCCCCGTCAGAACAGGCACAGAGCTGAGGCTGGGAAGGAGGGCCGTCTCTCCCTGGCAGCCACAGCCCTGGAGCTGGGGAAAGTCGCCTCTTTCTCTGGCCGCCGCAGCCCTGCACAACCCAAATTCTCCCCACCCCCTCTTCTCACCCCACTGCCCCCTCCCACCTACCCCTATTTCCCCCAAGGCCACCACCTCACCTTACATGTGTCTCTTCTCCAGGGTCCAGGCACCTAATTAATAGCGCCATGCCTGCGCGGCTCCACTAATTAGGTGGGTGGCCCTTCATTCTCTCATGTGCGGCCGCCCAGGCACACACCTTAGAAGGAACTATCCGCGGACCACCTGAATGGAGCTCGCGGACCACTGGTGGTCCACGGACTACAGTTTGAGAACCTCTGTCCTAGGGCTCTCATGTTAGCTCCTGACTTGCTTTGCATCATGGAGCTTGACCATGTTATAACATACCAAGCCAACCTTCACCTTTCATGCTGTACCATACATGTCATCTTGAGACACACAACTAGGACGAAGGAGAATTTATTCACAGAAGGTAGGTTTACTTACATCTCTCCTTGGAAAGGTGCCCAGCAGCTTGAACTCTCCCCAAGGGTATCCCTTGGAAGCTACAAAATCAAAGACAACCTGCAGCTTACTGCTGGCCAGGAATCGCCGCTCAAAGAACTCTCCGCTGGGTGTTCGGATACGCAGTTTGCTGACGGACTCAGTGCTCTCTTTTTTTGGCTCTGGAGGCAAAGCCTGCTCTAGAGATAGCCTGATAGCCTGAGGAAAGAAAAAGGACCATTTAGCTTCAATTTAACTACTTAGGCACGGGAGTTTTTTTATTTTTCATGTTAGAACTCCGAGAAGAATCACACGGCTCCAGAACTTTAGCTGTGCTTTATGTCTCAATGACAAAACCATTATTATGCATTTCTTAATAACAGCCCACCAGACAATTAATTAAAATAAACCCTTCCTTTATAACACATAATTAAACCTACAGTTTACTGCATGATGGAGAGAGGTAATTTAATTGTTTGGCAAAAAGGTATCAACATTTTTGATTGAGAGAATAACTGTCAAGTGCTCAATTGGTTTCTTAAAGGTTACAAATTAAAGGCACTACATGCATTCATTTTTGTAAATACTTTTTATTATCAAACTGTACTCCTCTAGGCAAAATAACTGACCATTTGAAACTAGGGAATCTCTTCCTCCCCCCAACAGCAATTCACAATGAAAACAAACCCCTACTTGTTAGATTTACTAAAAATACTTGTAACTAAAATGCTCTGATTGGGATATTTCTTCTCTATATTTAAGGCAAACAGGTTATTTAGCATATATGAGGCACGAAGGTGGGAACGGCCATAGTCATAGGAGGATCAGCAGGGAAAAAGCCAAGGCAAAAAAAGTGGATTTTAAGGATAGATTAAAGGAGGAAAGGAAAGATGCTATCCACAGAGAAATGGCTCCAAGCACCAGGATGCATTTTTGCTGCAACAGCTACAAGAAATCAGCCAATATTTAATGGCTCAGCCGAGAGCAGAGTGGGAAAGTCTTTATTTATGTGAATATAAGTAATAAAAAGTAATAGCAAAATTTTTTTTTACGTACATCAGAAGCAGGAAGCCTGCTAAACACCCAGTGGGGTGACTGGACGATCGAGATGCTAAAGAAGCACTCAAGGACGACAAGGCCATTGCGGAGAAACTCAATGAATTCTTTGTATTGGTCTTCACAGTTGAGGATGTGAGAGAGATTCCCAAACCTGAGCAATTCTGTTTAAGTGACAAATCTGAAGAACTGTCCCAGACTGAGGTGTCATTAGAGGAGGTTTTGGAACAAATTGATAAACTAAACAGTAATAAGTCACCAGGACCAGACGGTATTCACCCAAGAGTTCTGAAGGAACTCAAATGTGAAATTGCAGGACTACTATCTGTAATCTGTAACCTATAATTTAAATCAGCTTCTATATCAAATGACTGGAGGATAGCTAATGTGCTGCCAATTTTTAAAAAGGCCTCCAGAGGTGACCCTGGCAATTATAGGCCGGTAAGCCTGACTTCAGTACTGGGCAAACTGGTTGAAACTATAGTAAAGAACAAAATTGTCAGACACATTGATGAACATAATTTGTTGGTAGTCAACATGGTTTTTGTAAAGGGAAATCATGCCTCATCAATCTGCTAGAATTCTTTGAGTGGGTCAACAAGCATGTGGACAAGGGGGATCCAGTGGATATAGTGTATTTAGATTTTCAGAAAGACTTTGACAAGGTCCTTCACCAAAGGCTATTAAGCAAAGTAAGCAGTCATGGGATAAGAGGGAAGGTCCTCTCGTGGATTGGTAACTAGTTAAATGATAGGAAACAAAAGGTAGGAATAAACGGTCAGTTTTCAGAATGGAGAGAGGTAAATAATGGTGTCCCGGAGGGGTCTGTACTGGGTCCAGTCCTAGTCAACATATTCATAAATGTTCTGGAAAAAGGGGTAAACAGTGAGGTGGCAAAATTCCAGAAGATACAGAACTACTCAAGATAGTTAAGTCCCAGGCAGACTTTGAAGAGCTACAAAAGGATCTCTCAAAACTGGGTGACTGGGCAACAAAATGGCAGATGAAATTCAATGTGGATAAATGCAAAGTAATGCACACTGGAAAACATAATCCCAACTATACATATAAAATGATGGGGTCTAAATTAGCTGTTGCTACTCAAGAAAGAGATCTTGGAGCCATTGTGGATAGTTCTCTGAAAACATCCACTCAACGTGCAGCGGCAATCAAAAAAGTGAACAGAATGTTGGGCATCATTAAGAAAGGGATATATAGTAAGACAGAAAATATCATATTGCCTCTATACAAGTCCATGGTATGCCCACATCTTGAATACTGCGTGCAGATGTGGTTGCCCCATCTCAAAAAAGATATATTAGAATTGGAAAAGATTCAGAAAAGGGCAACAAAAATGATTAGGGGTATGGAGTGTCTGCCATATGAGGAGAGATTAATAAGACTGGAACTTTTCAGCTTGGAAAAAAGATGACTAAGGGGGGATATGATAGAGGTCTATAAAATCATGACTGGTTGGAGAAAGTAAATAAGGAAGTGTTATTTACTCTTTCTCATAACACAAGAACTAGGGGTCACCAAATGAAATTAATACACAGCAGGTTTAAAACAAACAAAAGGACATATTTTTTCACACGACGCACAGTCAACCTGTGGAACTCTTTGCCCAGAGGATGTTGTGAAGGCCAAGACTATAACAGGGTTAAAAAAAGAACTAGATAAATTCATGGAGGATAGGTCCATAAATGGCTATTAGCCAGGATGGGCAGGGATGGTGTCCCTAGCCTCTGTTTGCCAGAAGCTGGGAATAGGCAACGGGATGGATCACTTGATGATTACCTGTTCTGTTCATTCCCTCTGGGGCACCTGGCATTAGCCACTGTTGGAAGACAGGATACTGGGCTAGATACTTTGGTCTGACCCAGTATGGCCGTTCTTATAAAAGTAAGCAAACGTAAACATGTTTCTAAAACCTATATATATTTGATTGCCTTCTTATTCACGCTCTATATGTTGCTCGCCTCCTTAGATGGTAGCTCTTTGGGGCAGGAATTATAGCTGCCAATGGGAGCTGCAGAGGGCGGTGCCTGGAGGCAAGGGCAATGCATGTGGAGCCCTCTGCCCCCCTGCCCAAGGACCGCTTCTGAGAGCTGCGCGGGGCCCGCGGCGCCACGGGGGGCAATCCCACGGGCCAGATCCAAAGCTCTGAGGGGCCAGATCCAGCCCGCGGGCCGTAGTTTGCCCACCCCTGTAGTACAACATGAATCCTGTGGCCAGCATTTTCAAAAGAAGATGCCTGCTAAATTAGTTTGGCCTGATGTTCTAAAGGAGCCTACACGCAGGTACCTGTTGGTAAAAATCTTAACAATAATAATTGGGGTGATATGAAAAAAGGCACAAAGAGAAAGATTTTTCAAAGGCAGTTAAGTGCTTAGTTCCCATTGATTTTCAATGGGAGTTAGGCACTCAATTGCCATTTGTGTCTTTGAAAATCTTCCCCATAGTCATTTAGTGGGGGAAATGAATTACATTAAAGGGACAGAATGAGGCAGAGGCAAGGGTACAAGATCATTTAAACAATCTGCTTCTTACATGCAGACATTGAGGGAAATTATATCTCAATATAAATAATTATACATAGAGCTTCACATGGGCTTTTGCAATCCCAGGCACTTTCTGTGTGAATCCAAGAGAGTTTAACGTCCTTGTGGCTCAAATTCATTTTTATGTGTCTGCTATGAGATTATATTTTAAATAATATAATTAAATAGATTCTATTTCCTTTCTTTCCTTCCTCAACCACCTGCTTACTATCCTTCTGTTTTGACATTTCCCCACATAGTATAATAACAGATGCTACATTATTTACTGAACTCAATCAATTATATTACAGAAAAATAAACAACAGTAGCTCATTAGAGCTCTTTTCTTTGTGCAAAGAATACCTAGCTCCCCAAAGTAACCAGTCTCCAAGGCTTCAACATAAAATGACAATATACAATGGATATTCCACACCAGTGAACCAAGTTAGAAAATAATTATGAGCTGGATAACATTAGCAACTCTTGGACCTGAATAAGCAAGCTGAATTTTGTTGATAAAAAAGGATGTTCAGTATGTGAATAGATCAATAGCCAGATTTCAAATATATGGAACTGAACATAAAGCCCCTTATGTAAGCAAACACTGTTACAGAACAACAGACTATAGGTAATCCGTACACTTGAACATGGGCAGTGTTAGTAAACAGCATTGTTAAAATCTCTTTTGTTTGGCTAAGCAAACAGATCCTATTCTTTTCATTACTGCAGTTTGTATTAAAACAAGGAAGCCCAGGTATAGTTTTAATCAGGGACTGGTTTTGCTACTTTTATGTAAGAAAACAGTTTCCAAAAGGCCATTGTATTAGAAAAGGCAGGGTAGTAAGCACAGTGCAGCGGAAGGGAATTATTGTTTCTATGTGTGCACAATTACTTTTAAAGAGAGAAAGAAAACACACTAATTACATGAATTAGAAGATAAGCAAGGCAATTTCTCAACAGTCTGCTACAATACTAGTTTACGTGAGTTCAATTGCTAATAACTTTACAGAATGCAACCTGTTAATTATTCACAACAGAATTCTCACATTCCTATTTTCTGCAATACTCCTCTAGTTTCCCTCTAATGGTCTCTTACCTTAATTCCCATTCTCGACTTTTGGTAGCAACAGGAGGTAAGAGTACAGCAAGTTCTACTGTGCATTGTAGAGAAAAGGTGGAGCATCCCATGCAAAACACTTAATACTGTAGTTCTGACTAAATGAACTACAGTAACTCCTCGCTTAACGTTGTAGTTCTGTTCCTGAAAAATGCGACTTTAAGCAAAACAATGTTAAGCGAATCCGATTTCCCCATAAGAATTAATGTAAAAGGGGGGGGGGTGTTAGGTTCCAGGGAATTTTTTTTCACCAGACCAAAAAGCTATATTATATATATGTATACACACAGTATAAGTTTTAAACAAACAATTTAATACTGTATACAGCAATGATGATTGTGAAGCTTGGTTGAGGTGGTGAAGTTAGAGGGTGGAAGGGGGTGGGATATTTCCCAGGGAATGCCTTGCTGCTAAATGATGAACTAGCATTCGGCTGAGCCCTCAAGGGTTAACACGTTGTTATTGGAGCCTCACACTCTACAGGGCAGCACGAACGGAGGAAGGGGAGACAGCATGGCAGACAAAGACACATCCTGTGTGTGTAAGAGAGAGATGCATTGCCCCTTTAAGTACGCTGAGCACTCTAAGTACATTGCCTTCTTAAGTATATCAGGAAGTTGAGACAGCAGCTGCAGCCAGCAAGCTCCCTCCATCCTGAGCCCTGTCATGTCTCCCCCCTGCTCTGTGGAGATGGGGTAAGCGGGGAGCAGGGGGACACCCTGACATTAACCCCCCCCCCCCCTGCACAGCAAGCAGGAGGCTCCCGGGAGCAGCTCCAAGGCAGAGGGCAGGAGCAGCACATGGCAGTGGGGGGAGGGACAGCTGAACTGCTGGCAATTGCTAGCCTGCTGGGCGGCTGCAGCACAGGGAACTTAGGGGAGCAGGGAGCTGATGGGGGGCTGCCGTTCCACCCTGGTTCCAAGCCCCCACCAGCTAGCTGCAATGGGCTGCTCTTCCTGCAAGCAGTGGACAAAGCAGGCAGCTGCCAAACAACGTTATAAGGGAGCATTGCACAACTTTAAACAAGCATGTTCTCTAATTGATCAGCAACGTAACAATGTTAACCGGGACGACTTTAAGTGAGGAGTTACTGTATTCACAATATAACATGGTTTAAAAGTTCCTGGAAGCACTTAAATATTTCAGGTTCTTGGATGCATTTATCTTGGTCAGAAAGATGTATGCAAGGTGAATTGTTGACACAATTTGCTTGTCAAGTTTGTCTTAGAGAATACAAAATTGTGTTGGTTACCAACTTTATATTTTGCAGTTGTATAAGGCAATTTTTCCATATATCAGAAAAGTACACAGTACTAAAATGTCACCAAATATACATTTAAAAACCTACTTGAGGGCAGAAAACAAACAACAAAAAAAACAACAACAACAAAAGAAAAAAGAAAAGAAAGGAAAGGATGCAATTTAAACAGGATTTCACCAGTTCCACAGACTTTAATCATCTGGAAAATTAAATAAAAACAATACCAGATTTCAAATGTCTGACAAAAGAAGAGAGTCAGATCAAGAAAATTATATCAATGAACAGAAAAAGATGGGAAGGTATCTTGGGTTATACAAATATATAGCATTCGCAAACAAATACACCCCACAAGGATGCAGATATATCAATGCTTATTATTAATAAGGTACTTGTTAATGATGGGTGAAATTCTAGGCCCACTGAAATCAATGGCAAAAAGCCCATTGGCTTCAATGGGGCCAGCACTTCACCCTTTAAATTTGCACATCTATAGCACTTTTAATTTGAAAGTCTCATCCAAGGATCTCAAAGCTCTTTTTAATCATTAACTGACTTAGCTCCATCTCACCCCTGTGAAGAATGGATAAACATAGGGAGCATTTCATCAGCCACGGACACGCAGTTTTCTTTTGGGTACTACATGACAGCTGTTTTAACCACACCCAGCGGTTGATGACATAGCTAGCTGAGCTATGATTCTGTTTATTTCACCAGAACTGCTCTAAGGACTGAGAGTCTTGTGTACAGTTTTTGGGAGGGGGGGGGGGGGGGGGGGGGGGGAGAAGCAGATGTGCACTATCCCTTCTTTTATCACTATGGTATACATTTGCCTGGAGATAAAGAAGAAGAAAAAATTACTGCTATGTGCATAACTTCGTACATGTTACACTAGGACTGTTTTAGCATGCAGGAATTACACTGTACTGGGACAAAACAGATTGGGACAATGGACTATTTGTGAAACCCCATTGAATCCCCATAACAAGCTTTTACTGGGGGACTGGGGAACAGGACACTTGTGGCACAGTCTGACAAACAATTACACTGCTGAGTCTGACCATATGCAGCAGGAAAGTTGGGCATCCTGGATTAGATCCTGCAGAATCTCTGCTAGACACCTGTGCTTTCAAACTCTTCACACTGCAGTTGCATTTGGGGAACAGTAATCTGGTTTATCCATCCACTCAGACTAACGGAATGGAGCACACTTGTATGATGGCTCATATCTCACAAATTAACAAGTTGTTCCCATGAGATGCTTCCTGGAGAGGGGCCAGTTTGGGGCTGTGCTCAGGTACGCATCAATGCCTCTTACAGGGTTGATTTGGCCTCTTTTGTGGCCCTTGTACCTGAATGGGTGTAACAAGGGATTAGCTATTGGTTCAGCAAGAACTAGTGCTGTACTTCATTGACTTGGATTTGTAAACAAAACTGTGGCTTTATGGCATAACACATATATATTTCTCATTAGCAGTGTGCTTTGAGAAACATTCTGAAGAGTTAAATTCACTCATCTTGCTTTGCTCTTTTTACCTCCTAATTTTTCTGATGTTTAACCTCATTAGTTTCCCTTGCAGCCAATATATTTAATCACAATGGAGAGTTTGCATCATTATTGTGACAGGGTTTTTGAATTTTCATTGTTACCTTGGTTTTGAGGGGACAGACTTTGACATTTAAGGTCTCAGTCAGAGTCTAAAGGTTTCTTTTCTTTAAAAGAAGTTTCAGGATAAATTTGATTGGCCATTTAAAAATTATATTATTAGTACAAAGAAAATAATTGGGATTTTTGTGGGCTTTGGGTTAGTTTTATCTTAACATTAAAAAACGGCTTCATTCCCCAAATTAAATTATGCAACCCATTTGTTCATAGTGCTGACTAGCCTCCAAGATATTTGAAAAGAAAATTGAAGAAATCCATCCATAAAATGAAAAGCAACCTGAGATACCCCGTTTTAAAAAATGGAATTTGCAAAGACAATGTTTGGGGCTTCAGACACAGGACTCCTAATTTAAGTAACTCAGAATGTGAATGCTAATCTCATGTTTTATAGTTTAAAAAGTAGGTTCTTTTCCATATAAAATAATAAAATGTAGGTGTATAAAATATTTATTATATGAACCCATGTTAACTGATCACTAGGGCTGAGAGACTGTCACTGTGATTTTTCCTAAAACTCACAGATTAATCATTGTCTTCCTTGCAGCTACTCATAGTTGGCCCTGGGATCCATGAAACCAACTGCCAAAGATCCCTCTAAACTGGGGGAGGGGGGTACTCCAGCCCAATTTGTGGCTATAGAATGATGTCATTTGGTCTGCAGTGGATAGAGCCAAAACTATCATAAGATTTCTCCCAGCTGCATGCAGCTAAACTAGTCCTGCCAGTCAACCAATGGACTGTCTTGGTCTAGCTCAATAGCATGGCCCAGTTCATAACGCAAGGATTGAGAGTACGGCACTCTTGCATTCTAATCCCAGCTCTAATGCGGACACCCTCTGTGGCTTAAACTGCAGCAAGGGAGATTTAAATTGAAGATTAGGAAAAACTTCTTGTGAGGGTAGTTAGGCACTGGGACACATTGTCTAGGGAGGTTGTGGAATCTCCATCACTGGAGCTTTTTAAGAACAGGTTGGACAAACACCCGTCAGGGATAGTCTAGTTATTGCTTAGTCCTGTCTTGAGCACAGGGGACTGGACTAGATGACCTATTGAGGCCCTTCCAGTCCTACGATTCTGATTCTATTGTCAAGTCACTTAACTTCTCAGACTCAGTCAATACCCCTCCTGTGTAAAATGAGGACACTAATATTAATCTCCCTTCCACTAGGGGTGTGATGATGATTTAGTACAGTGATCAAAGTGCTAATAGACCTAAATGCATACAAACCCTCACTTTATCAAAGATGAGGAGTGAGACCTCATGAGGCCCTTGTGAAGTAGGTTATCTATGTAACAAACAAGGAAACTGAGGCAGAGCGCGCTTCAGACTTGCCCAAGGATAGTGGAACAGCAGCAGATAATATGAGACAGAATAGTTAGTGGAAAAGCCATAAAACCATGTTGTACTCAATAGAGTAAAACGATCTATAAATGTTATCCATGTTAGAGTAAAGTAGGTCATAGGTATTGAATGCCCACACAAAAATCTTAGTCAGCTCTGAGTGATGGTTGCCAGGCATCCCACAACACAAACTCTAGAAATTGCCCCAAAAGGCAAAGTGTCCCACCTCACGTTCTTCCTCCTGTTCTTTTCGAATCTGCTCCAAACGAAACTGCTCTGCTTGTTCTCTCTCTTGTGCTTCCCTCTAGTCAAGAGAAAGAAACAATAATCACATTTACATTCAATTGACAGCTAAGCAGGACAGCCCATAGCCCTGTGCAACAAATCGCATTACCCACATAAAGGAAAGGAAACTCCACAAATGTTTCTTTTTCTGCTGGGGTAGGAGTGGTTTGTGCAGACCTGCCAGAGACAAGGGGCAGACTTCAGCTGTCACACCGGGTTCCACAAACAGTAGGGGAAACATTGTGCATTAATACAGCCTCAGACTGGGAGGAGCTTCTGAAAGATTGGGGCTGAAGGGGAGCATGCCACAAAGGTGGTATCCTCCCCTCCTGCTCTTTGGTGGGTGCATGTTCCCCTCTGAATGCAGATGGGGAGAAGAACACAAGCCCCTTAATTCTGGAGCAAGAATAGGAACATAAAGGAACAATAGAATAATACAAAATTTGCAAATAACTACACAAGTTTTTATTCAAAATTGGTATCTTGTCTATAGATCCACTAGTTAGAGATGGAAAAGGCCTCTTAGATCAAGTCATCTCCTTGCAAGGACAGGATAGAGGCTCCTTGACAGAGAGCATATCACATATTAAATTAATCCCGCAGTGGATCCTAGTCATAAGGCCAAAGGGAGCACTGCTACACAGGTCAAACTTTTTGGCCAGTATGTGCATGTGCCATATTTAAATGATATGATAAAGCCATGTGAACCCCCCAGTCCTCAATAATGAAAACAGTCATCTGAACACTGTGTACGTCCTCATCAGTGCACCACATAAAACATGTGCTTAATGAGCAACACATATTCTGAGAATTTCCAAACTTCAGCTACATAAACTACTGTGCTGAGCAGAAGCAACTACCCATGAAGAATTCCTAGTCACACAAGGTGAAACTCACTCTGAGTACTCATGCTCCGTGAGGGGGGAGTGCAGAACAGATGGCAAGGTGACTCCCCCACCAGAACCCAGAGCAGGCCTGCCTCACAGCCCCCATGACCACTATTCCAGTCTCTTGGTTGGAATTGTTACCACAGACCCTACATGTCAGTTGTGTGGGCTACTGGGGCCACTGGAGCTGTGTAAATATAAATCTGTGGCCTCTCTCTTGGCTTGCCCACAATGTGGCTTTGTATGCTGGCCTGTGTGGCTGGTAAGGAGTTTTCCTTGGCGTGTAGGGAAGCAGAGCCCTACATGGGGCTGAAGTTGTGTGGTTCTCCACAGCTGGGTGAATTTCATCCATTGTGAGGACATGCATGTCCTGGTATTCATGAAATTATTTCCCAACTCAGCAGGGGATATTCTTCACTATGCACACACCTTTGCTCTATCAGCTTCTAGTGAAATGCGGTAAGCTTCGTCCTGTTCTCTCTTCACATTCTCTCTGGCCTCACGTTCATCCTAAAATAAAAAAAAAACCCAACAAATTATTAATAGACCAATATTGTGTTTCTTCTATACTCACTAGCACTCTTTAGACCAAATGTTTTAATAGTAATTTGGTTGCATTACTTCTGCTTCTGCTTGCAATAGAGGCCCACAAAAGTGATTCAAGGTAAACTTTAGGTTTTTATATATACACGTGTGTGTGTATATATATATATATATATATGAGTGTGCATGTGTGTGAGAGAGAGCGAGCAAATATGATCTGCCTGATGCAGTGTTTAAATTGGTCCATTATAAATGTATAATTATCTATGTTTAGATAAATTGTAGGTTTGGAAAAGATGTCCTCAGGAAATGAATTTTAAATTTCAGACGCTGGATTTGCTGTTCACTGTCCAATGAAGTTGACATCAGGCACTGGCTAGTCCCACCATTTTAACCTACAAGAGAAGGGTCTGTTCCCAACTCCTTCATCAGGTAAAAATCCCTTTGCTTCAACAGGTTCCACCCAGGCTCGTTATTATTAAATATTAATGTTATGGTATCGCCAAAGGCCCCAACCCCCGTTGCTCTGTACAAACATAGAAAAGAGCCAATTCCTGCCCTGAAGGGCTGTCAATCTAAAGGCACAAACAGACAGTAGGGTGAAGAACTTTGGAAATGAACCTGCCGAAGAACTGGCCCAGCTTGGTTAGTTACATGGATTGTAATTTCATCAATTGGAAGTAGAGAGGTGGAGGAAAGGAGTAGGAAAAGGAGCCCACCCTTCTCCTTCCTTTCTCCATCACCGTGCAAACCACCATCATTCTCCCAGTGACTCAGGCCTGCAACCCTGGGGATCATCTTTGATTCGACCCTCTCACTGGACCCACATATTCAGGCCATTGCTATATCTTACTGCTTTTTCTTACAAAATATCTTTTAAAATCCGGCCTTGGCGCTTTGTCCACACAGCCAAAACTCTCTTCCACAACCTCATCATTTCAAGCCTTGGCTACTGCAACCTTCATGGTATTTTCCATGGTGATACAGAAAAGGGGGATGAGAGGAGATCTTGGGGGGAAAGGTCAAGAGCACAGTTCTGGTCATGCTGAGCTGAAGATAATGATTGGACATTTACAAAGATGTCAGAAAAGACAGGCCAACATACTAGACTGGATGAAAGAAAATAGCTCATCAATAGAGAGGTAGAGAGGTGAGTCATCAGCATAAAGATGGTAGTTAAAACCACGCTTGTGGATAAGAGCACCTAGAGAGAGGGTGTAAAGAGACAAGTGGAGAGGGCACAAAGGACAAACTCTGGAGGGCAACCCATAGAAAGGGGGAGAGGGGAGGAGGATGACCCACCTAATGAGACAGTAAAAGATTGATCAGAGAGATAGAAGAACCATGAGAGGACAGAGTTATAAAAGCCAATTAAGGACAAAATTTCAAGAAGTCGGGAGTGGTCAGTGGTGTCAAAAGTCACCAAGAGGTCAAGTAGGATAAGGATGGAGTCTAGGCCTACAGTTTTGACCAGGAACAGATCATTACAGTGATTTCCCAGGTGAATAGATAATGGACACCAGATTGGAAATAGTCAAGAACAGAACTGGAAGAAAAACACCAGAGAGTAGTTGTAGACATCATGCTCAATGATTCTGGAGGTGAATGGGAGAAGAGAAATTAGGCAATAGTTTGAGGGATTCAGAACTCTTCCTCTTTCAATCCATGGCCCACCACCACCATACTCAGGAGCCCCCACATTCCCGTAACCCAGAAATCATCCCTACTTGTTACTGGGACTGGAAAAGCAGAAACAGAAGCAGCAGGAAACGTATCTCTGTATTCCCTGCACCGTGCCTCCTCTGCTGCCTGCAGCCTAAGCACTACATGGACTCCAAGAGCTGGAGGCTGCAGGGAGCTTGTTCATATACCTCTGTACTCTGCTTCTTTGGGGCCAGCTCAACCAAATCCAGCATTTTCTGCTATGTCCTTCTTTCCTCTACAGTTTACAGAAGCTGGAGCAGCTCCAGCCCCACCAGAAGCTCCCCAGTAGCAGCAGGTAATAGTGCACTCTGCAGTACAACCCTATTTTACAGCTACGACATTACTGGTGGAGCTTAGCCCTATTAACACCTAATGGCCAGTCACCCTAGCTAACAAAACCGACATTTCTGAGCCCTGGTCTGCACTAAGTTTAGGTCGAATTTAGCAGCGTTAGATCGATTTAACCCTGCACCCGTCCACACAACGGAGCCGTTTTTGTCGACTTAAAGGGCTCTTAAAATAGATTTCTGTACTTCTCCCCGATGAGGGGATTAGCGCTCAAATCGACATCACCAGGTCAAATTTGGGGTAGCGTGAATGCAATTAGACGGTATTGGCCTCCGGGAGCTATCCCAGAGTGCTCCATTGTGATCGCTCTGGACTGCGCTCAACTCAGATACACTGGCCAGGTAGACAGGAAAAGCCCCGAAAACTTTTGAATTTCATTTCCTGTTTGACCAGCGTGGCGAGCTGATCAGCACAGGTGACCACGCAGAGCTCATCAGCACAGGTGATCATGCAGTCTCAGAATCGAAAAAGAGCTCCAGCATGGACCAAACGGGAGGTACTGGATCTGATTGCTGTTTCGGGAGACGAATCTGTGCTATCAGAACTCTGTTCCAAAAGACGAAATGCCAAAATATTTGAAAAAAATCTCCAAGAGTATGATGGACAGAGGCTACACCAGGGGCCTGCAGCAGTGCCACATGAAAATTAAGGAGCCCTGCTGTGCTCTTCTAATTGCCCTAGTGTCTGGCTGTGCATAATCAGTGGCCAGGCGATTTGCCTCAACCTCCCACCCCGCCATAAACGTCTCTGCCTTACTCTCACAGAGATTGTGGAGCACACAGCAAGCGGCAATAACAATGGGAATATTGGTTTCGGTGAGGTATAACCGAGTCAGTAAGCTGCGCTAGCGCGCTTTTAAACGTCCAAAGGCACATTCTACCACCATTCTGCACTTGCTCAGCCTATAGTTGAACAGCTCCTTACTACTGTCCAGGGTGCCTGTGTATGGCTTCATGAGCCATGGCATTAAGGGGTAGGCTGGGTCCCCAAGGATAACTATAGGCATCTCAATGTCCCAACAGTTATTTTCTGGTCTGGGAAGTAAGTCCCTTCCTGCAGCTGTTCAAACAGACCAGAGTTCCTGAAGATGCGAGCGTCATGTACCTTTCCCGGCCATCCCACCTTGATGTCGGTGAAACGTCCTTTGTGATCCACCAGTGCTTGCAGCACCGTTGAAAAGTACCCCTTTCGGTTTATGTACTGGCTTCAAGGTTGTCCGGTCCCAAGATAGGGATATGCGTTCCGTCTATCGCCCCACCACAGTTAGGGAACCCCACTGCAGCAAAGCCATCCACTATGACTTGCACATTTCCCAGAGTGACTACCCTTGATAGCAGCAGCTCAGTGATTGTGTTGGCTACTTGGATCACAGCAGCCCCCACAGTGGATTTACCCACTCCAAATTGATTCCCGACTGACTGGTAGCTGTCTGGCATTGCAAGCTTCCAGAGGGCTATTGCCACTCGTTTCTCAACTGTGAGGGCTGCTCTCATCTTGGTATTCTTGCGCTTCAGGGCAGGGGAAAGCAAGTCACAAAGTTCCATCAAAGTGCCCTTACGCATGCGAAAGTTTCGCAGCCACTGGGAATCGTCCCAGACCTGCAACACTATGCGGTCCCACCGGTCTGTGCTTGTTTCCCAGGCCCAGAATCGGCATTCCACGGCATGAACCTGTCCCATTACCACCATGTTGTCAAAATTGCCAGGGCCCGTGCTTTGAGAGAAGTCTGTGTCTATGTCCTCATCACTATCGTGATCGCACTGTCATCACCTCCTCGCCTGCTTTTGTAGGTTCTGGTTCTGGAGTTGCAGCGGAAGCGGTGGATGACGACAGATGCCAAGAGAATAGATATTGATACCGAACGATGAGAGGACCTGTGAGGTGGATTCATGGCACCAGGAGAGCAGAGTTGCAGCAGAAGCGGTGGATGACTGAGCTCATTTACTCTATTGAGCTCAGTCATCATTTACTCAATTGAGACTGAGCTTATTTACAACAGCAGGAGAGCAGAGTTGCAGTGGCAGCGGTGGATGACGATGGTTTGCAGACTTACTGCACTGTCTGCTGCCAGCAGCTTCCAGGACACAACAGCAGCGGTGATGGTGAGCTGAGCAGGCTCCATGCTTGCCGTGGTATGGTGTCTGCACGGAAAAAAGGCGCAAAACGATTGTCTGCCGTTGCTTTCACTGAGGGAAGAGCGACTGATGCCATGTACCCAAAACCACCCGTGACAATGTTTTTGCCCCATCAGGCATTGGGAGCTTAACCCAGAATTCCAATGGGTGGCGGAGACTGCGGGAACTGTGGGATAGCTACCCACAGTGCACCACTCCCCTGAGTCGATGCTAGCCACGGTATTGAGGACGCAGTCCGCCGACCTACTGCGCTTAGTGGGGACATACATGATCGACTGTATAAAATCGCTTTCTAAAGATCGACTTCTATAAATTCGACCTAATTTCCTAGTGTAGACATATCCTGCGGGAGCATTTAAGCAGAAATAATTTGTTCCCTATATTTAATAGAAATGAAAACTCAATGCCTAATAATTTATATATCATATATTTTTAAAGTATATTCTATTAATGTTCCTGTTTATCTACTAGTTTTCCTGTACATAAGGGAACAATTTTGCAAATTGATCATTTTTTCCCTAGGCCTTTCCCTTTCTCAAGAACATTTGGCAACTATTCAGTTTGAAATGCGATTATTGGAGAGGTCTGAATTATAACTGTAATTATTATGTCATGCAAACATGCCAAGAAGTACCTCAAACAAAACTCTAATGTATCAGCAGTTAAAAGAACTCTACATTAGCATACACCAGCAAGAAGACGACACAATTACAAAAAAAAGGTAACCAACCCCCAATTTGAGTGTAACAAAATCATTTTACAGTGAACTATTTTTCTTTATAAATGTGGGACCAAGGCCTTTTCTATAGTCTTCCATTTTTTACATTTGATTAACAGAAGATGCCTGAAACCATCAGTTTGCTGAGAAGGACTGAACTGTGAGTTACAACAGTAATATTTGCAGCGATGAACAAGGATTCTAGCCATTGTGACTAACCTGTTTCCCTCCTACTTTTGCTCCTTAGAAGCCCTAGTATGCTGTGCTTCTGACACACAAGGACACATGAAGGTAAACCCAAACAAGAAGAAACTAGATGAGACAAGTGGGATATTCAGTTAAAGAATTAAACAGGTGACGTACTTTACTCAAAAGGGAAGAAGGTCTCTTGAACATTACAGAAGCTATTCCCTACTCTTCTTGAAGAGTGGGTCATAATGGAAAGCAGAACACTCTTCTTTTGCCATATTGAGGACTCCCTTATGTATATCACAAATTCACCTTAAGATTGTGAGAAACAGAATGGTCACAAACTAGCTTATTGAGAGAAGACAAGTCACAGATAGTCTGGGGGAAGAGAGGCATTTTGAAAACCTTCCTAATATTTGCTTCAGAGAGAGAACCTTTTTAACTTTCATTTTTTGCAACTTGGTACATCAAACTCTAACTGAATTTCAAAGGTCACTCCAAAGTCCAGTGGTACCTTAGGGAAAACTGAAAGGTCAGGTGCAAACTACTGCTTCTTTCTTTTCTCAGAAGAGGAGGCCATAACTTAACAACGTAATTCCATCAGACTACTTAATCAAAGTCAAAAAGTTAACTAAAGGCAGGTTTCAAGTTTGTAAAAAACTGTCTACTAAAACTCTCACCACAAATGCCAAATCCCAAACCAGAACCTTGGTAAGAAATACACCTCTACCCTGATATAACACGACCCAATATAACACGAATTCGGATATAACGCAGTAAAGCAGCGCTCCGGGGGGGCGGGGCTGCGCGCTCCGGCAGATCAAAGCAAGTTCGATATAATGTGGTTTCACCTATAACGCAGTAAGATTTTTGGGCTCCTGAGGACAGCGTTATACCGGGGTAGAGGTGTACTACATTGATTCTTATTTTGCATTTTAAAACTGCCAAAGAAAAAAAGAACAGGAAACAACATTCACAAACAATTATTTGTGCTGAAGATGGAATCTATTTACTTACAGCAAACTATGACTTATTTCACAGAATACTGAATAATTCTTTCAAATGGAGCACAGTACCCATTGCTTTAAATTATGTCTTCTGGATGAGAGGGAAGAACTTCCAAAAAGGTTGACACTGTAAGTTCTTTTTCAAGCATTCCAATATGAGTTTCAAGCATTTTCCTAATAGCTTATTTCCTCCTATTCTTGGCAGTGAACATCCTCATAGAGGATGGGTTATGAAAAGGATATCAGGAATGTAAAGATTTATTATACATGACTGGCTGATCCTGATAGAAAGATGTGAAATCCCATAGCTAAACCTAAATCTAGAGGTAAACAATTACACGGCAGAGACCTAGTACTACTGTTCATACTTTGATCTTAAAGTCAGATTCCTAGGTAGACTAGATAGCACTAGCATCTAGACTTTTTAGCTAGGAAAGAGATGTAATCAGATAAAATGTTTCTATGTATATATTTGTGCTATGCTATAGTCCATTGGCTCTCAACGAGGTGTCCGGGGCACCCTGAGGGGCCACAAGCAGGTTTCAGGGTGTCCACCAAAATAAACTGGGCTTCAGCCCTAGGTGGGGCTTGGAGAGGGAGCGCCACTTCCACCCCCTGACTCACCTCAGCGGGCCACCCAGCCTGTCTGGGTTGGGGGTGGGCCGCAACCAAAAATTGCAGCATCACTGCAGAAAGAGATCTCCCCCTGCCATCAGAAGGGGTTTCTTCACAGTCACTGACTCCACGAGCAGGCAGCAGCTAGCCAAGGAGACACACCACTTCTCTGCCCTGCTACATCAGCACCTCAGAGAGCAGGGCCAAATGGAAGGCAGAAATCTGTGGAGGCAGGTGGCCCACCCTACATGTTGCATCTGGTTGGAGGTTCGCAGGTTTGTCTATTTAAGTTTAGGGGTCCCTGGGTAAAAAGAGGTTGAGAAGCACTGCTATAGTTGATTTTACTACTATTTTGCAAGAACAAACAAGTCAGAAGGTATTCTGGCAAAGCTATAATGCTTTTCTGGTTCGCAGTTACACCCTGGATAAATTTTCAATATTGTATATTGTGTTCTTTTAATTTTAAATGTAGTTCACTACTCCAGTCAAGTCTCTCCTCCAGAGACATCACACAAAGCAGTGAGGATGACTCACTGTTGCCAGAAAACAAAAACAAAAGAGACATGACAATGTAATGAGAGGACCAGAAGAAAACACTTGTCAAAGGAGCTACCAATGTGTAATGGTGAAAGGGCGCAGAAAGTAAAGAAAAGTATTAGTTGTGTTACTATGCCTGTAAACCAACAATCTTATATGATTTTTTTCATCTATCAAAGAAAAAGTACGTTAGTTGAGAACTGCCTTGTGAGACCCCAATTTACGTTGGAATTCAGGCACAGATGGATCATGTTTTGCCGAAAGTCACACAGAAAATCTGGGGCAGAGCTGGCTATTAAACTCACATTTTCTGAGTTCCAGTCCAATGACACAAGGTATCGTTATAAAATTATACAAACCATAGTTTATATAATAAAGAAATACTAATAAAGGTAAAAAACCCAGTTGTTTCTTAAAGGGAAAAATCAAATAATATCCTTCTTCTACTGCTGCAAAATCAAATAATTTCCTACTAGTGCCTGAGAAACAGAACGAGTTAGATATTAATAAGAGTGCAAGTGAGTCAAGTTTCATGTATTAATTTTATAGGTAAATGCCCATATCCTGAACTGCACAGCCAAGCACATATATTTGGCTCAATCATTCTGAAAGGCGGTGGAGCAAAGTGGATGAAACTTAGCTCTTTCATATCAGAGACCTTGGTTGTATTTCCAGCTCTTCCAGAAGATACTTCATGCAACCTTATTTGTTAAAAAATAAAAATTGGGGGGTGGAGTGGGGGAATCTACTTGCCTGCTTCCTAGAGTAGGTATAGGAGGCCTTGGTCAATAATAAGAATGTTACAAATTGCACAAATATATTAACACCAGTTAGTAGAGGAGGTGAAATAAGAACCCCATGGCTTCTGCCTTCGAGCAGTGGATATTTCATGGGGGTATGTCTCTCTCAGCATGACAGAGCTGTGAGATGTGGGATTCTGGGTCAGGTCTGCACAATATAGCTGTATTTAGGACTAACTGAGCATGCAGTCACATCCAAATTGTTTTTGCAGATTGAAAATTATGAGAAAAAAGGCATCAATTTTTAAAAACAAAGGTAAGTTTTGTAAGGTCAAAGTATGAATACATTGATTATGTTATTTCAATTAAAAATTGCTGAATTTTTGAGAACTACAATTTTTAATAAATTTGCTCAAAGTGTATTAATGTGTACACCATTTAAAAATCTTGGCTAATGACCAAATTCTGGTCTCAATTACATGTACTCAATGCCTGCTGAAATCAATGGGAGCTGTGCAGAATTTGGCTGTAAATTCCTGTGCAATTATTTTAATGAGCATATTTTACCATTTTGTAAAGCTGAAAATCAGATTTTTCTTGTTAGCAAAACTGAAAACCACACACTAATATTTTTCAATGATTCACTTAGTAGCTATGTACTTTTTCCCACATCAGTTTGAATTTTTAAGAAAAATTTTGTTCTGTTCACTATTACGGTGGAGCATGAAGTTCCACAAACAGCAATGATTACACTTTTCAAACACTTTGCTTTAATATCATATTTTTAAAGTTTATTTTATTATGGAGGCATGATTCCATTTTGCATCACAACTAAATAAATTCAGTTTTTCAAGCTACACTTGCTAAGTGCTTCACAAGTCAATGGACAGCAAGTGACATTTCACCTCCTTGACAGCAGTCTAACAATATTGTTCACTTAAAGCTGCTGGCAAAATTAGGATACTGACAGTTTATCTTGCACTGGTTCAAAAAGCATAATGTGTGAACAAGATCTTAAACATGATCTTAATCATACCAGAGATCATTACTATTACTATTAATATAATATACACACATTATGTAAGCAGACATATGAAATATATAGTATTATATATTATAAGCATGTGTGCGTATGTATGTATGTATGTATGTATCAAGTGAAGAAAAGCAGTGGTGCTTGAGATGCCACAAAAATTGTGGAAAGCAAACCTTTTCTTTGAAAATAAAACAATAATTGTATGAAACAAGTGTAATAGCTCTGACTATACACGAGTAGATTGGGAGGAAATTATAGTACAATTCACAAAGCTAACCATTCGAATATAAAGTACAGCTGCTGGAATTTCTCATTGTTCAGTTGTCACTCAGAAATGTTACATCATCCAATGTCAAAAAGCCATTATACTTCCATTTGGTGTCAGAATGATGATATAACAAGATTTTTAATTGACAGCTTATGTGGAAGGAAGTCCTTTTAAAATACTGAAGGGATAGTGAGATTGCAGCTATTATCCCAGGCATGGCTGGGATAATATTAGCTTGTCTTCTTTTTAGTAAATAAAATAAAATAAAAAAATTAAGTAAAAACCAAATAAGAAGTGGATGAAAATATCTGTCTTACTTTTAAGCTCAAGTAAAAGTTAACTCTAATATTTTACATTAAGTTACCCTTCTTTCATGGAGAACTGAACAGTATTATTCTCCCAAGATTCTTTTATGAAGATCTCTCAAGAGAAAATATATTCTCTTATCCTATAAAAAGCTTCTGCAATACAAAGAAAGCCCCATTGTGTTGCAGAAAGAAAACCTAATAACAACAGTATTCATAAAAGAGTCATTCATTTGGATCAAGGTTCTTCTACTGTTCTTACACAAGTCAGAGCAGGCACTTCATTTTGTATGCAGCAAAGGAAAATCCAGGCAAGTGAGGATGGATTTACATACAAAGAAACTGAATGAAACCAACAAAACAAAACACCCTTTGCTCATACAAGTACCTTTTTACAGCTAAATTCTGCTTTAGGATGACCTCACATGACTTCAGCAAAAAAGGAAGCCCCCATTCTTACCCTGATGAATTTATAATCTGAACAGGCAAGACGAAGGGGGCGGGGAGAGACAACCTACAAGCCAAGTGATCATTAAGGGGTGGTTAGTACCCCATTCTTAAAAAAACAACAACATATGAGTGGGAGAGAGAGGAAAGGGCAGAAAGAAGGGAATGGGGACATTGAGGGAGGAGGAAGGAAGGAAGGGGGTGATAGCGAGAGGAAGAAAAGGAGGGGCAGAAGCATGGAGGCTTAGGCTAGAAGAGTAGGGGCTGTGAGGGCAAGGGGTGGAGAGAGATTGGAGCAAACAGCCAATGAGTCGAACTGAAGGAATTTGGAGCTATTGAAATGAAAAAGAACCTGTCAGCTCCCGTGGAGGCCTGTTCCATGCTGCCAGTCCCCCACCCCTAATGGGAAAGAGTCGGAGGTACTCATATTTAAAGGAGTCGTGCTGCCATGGTGAATGCAGATCTAGGAAGCAGCAGAATGGAGACAATGGGACTCCACATGATTGCCCCAGCTCTCCATGGATGCCTCAAGATCCACCCTTATGGGTACTGGATAATTGACAGGGCCAGAAGGCCTATCTGTTTTTCAATGAACTGCAGCCACTTAGGAAAAAACATGAGCACCACCGTGGACAGCTCAGGGAAAACATCTGTTCAGTGTGCCATGTTGGTCCAAAAGGCAAAACAAGTGTTAGGGTGCATAAGGAATTGGTTAGAAAAAAATACTGAAAACAGTGTAATGCCACTATATAAATCCTGGGTACATTCCAACATAGAATGGTGCTTTTGGTTCTGGTCACCCCACCTCCAGAAAGGATTTAATGGAAGTAGAAGCAGTTCAGTCACAGGTGAAAATTAGAAGTCTGGAAAGATTTCCATATGAACAGAGATTGAAAAAAAACAGGACTGTTCATTTTAAAGAGGCAGCAAATAAGAGACATAATAGAATTATACCAAATTAATGAAGACTCTAGAGAAATTACATAGTGAGTTCCTGTTTACTCTTTTTCATAATACAAGAACAAGGGGATATTAACAAAACTGAAAGGCAACAAATTTAAAAGGAAATTTTTTTCACACAATACATATTTAATCTATGGAACTCACTGCTACAAGATTTCAGAGACAAACCGATCAGCAGGAATCGGAAAAAGAATTAGACATTATCTGGATGAGAACCCCCAAAGTTACACTAGACAGGATAAAAAATAATAAATACTTTTAGAAAAGATGCTTGTGGGCATAAGCCAACCACAAAGTGACAGGCAGAGTCAGGAAGAAACTTTCCCTATGAGAATAATTCTGTAGTTGTCCACTGCAGTCTTTCTGGCACCTTCCTCTGAAGCATCTGTTAGCAGCCATTGTTAGAGACAGGTCTAGGTGGATTTCTGGTCTGATCTGGAATAGCAATTCCTATGGTCCTTCCAATTACATGGGATGGCAAACTCTGCTCCTTTGATGGGATGATTTGGTGGAAAATCAGCATGCCTTAATGCTGTGGAGTTTTCCATCTAACTTTGGCACTCCTGTGGCCTGTTATGTAGGTGGTCAGGATTTAACTCTAGATCTTGGTTTTGCATGGAGATTACCTTAGTGAGTTGTGCCAGACCTTACTTCATGGATTGTCCAGCAGGGTCAGTTCTATCATAAAGGAAGAAGGAGTAATCACAACCAATCCTTCAGGACAGCAAAACTTGAGCAGATGACTATGAGTTGGAGATTTGCATGTTTGCACAGGGCAGCAGAACCTGCAGAGCTGCCTCTGGGAATGTAAGCCAGAAAGTGGCATTTACAAATGCTGAAAGTTTATTTGAAATAAAATCTTCATTTCACTGAACCACTCCTGAAGTTAAAAACCACAAATGCTTGAGGCTATTCCTGGGAGTATGAAAGAAAAACACCCAGTTTGTCTAAACAAACCAGTGCAATGAAGGCATTAGTTTGATTCACTGAAGATGACAGATTTGTACATTGTATAACTTAGACACATATGGTGTGGAATACATAGGATATAAAAATGCAATTTTGCATGCAAGAACCACAGAAATGATGCCGATGGTTATGACATTCATATGACAAATGAGATGACATACTTACACTATAAATGGTACCTAGGACAAAACAACAATTTAGCGTTGATCATTTGTTTTAAATGGACTTTTCAAGTATCAGAGCTGCTGTACATTTTTTTTTTTTTAAAAGGAGAGAAATCCTTTAGCAAAACTTACTATGGAGCATTACACTGGGGAGGAAAAAACCCAGATTTGTCCCAATCAGGTTGTTTTCGAATGCTGACATTGAATCTTGTTGTGTACAAAGTGACTGGCGAGATGACAGAAGGCTCCTTTCTCGAGCACTTTGCTGAACAAGGGACAGTTAGATATGCGAAGGTAGTTACTATACTGGCAGCACCAAAGAAGGGTTTGCTGAAGAAAGAACTGGCCAATGGCTCAGTTTAGAGTGTTGAAGGTACCAGAATCAAATAAGTCGTTGGCAAGGGCAATAATGTAGGGCATAAAGGTGGGGAGACAGGACTAAACAATGGAAGAGAGAAGAGATAAAGAAAAGGGAATATAGTAGAACCTCGCTTATTCACACCAGAGGCTGCAAGGCTCATTGCAAACTGCTGAATTTTGCGCATTAGTTAGGAAAAACACAATACAAATTAAGGATCCCCAAGAGCCACTTCTCCTGGATATTTGGCACCAGATTTGTTTAAGTATTTATTTCGGTGTTGGCGCACTCCGCATTGCAACATCCAACTGGTTTAGGAGCGTAAATCTTATTTTCAAAAGGGAGTGAGGCATGGGATCCTAAATCTCACTGTCAATGGGATTTTGCTTTCTATGTGCCTAAATCCCTTTTGAAAATGAGATGTATGCTCCTAAATCAGTTAGGCATTGCAATGCAGAATGCCGCAATGCCTAAATCTCCTAAAAGTCTGGGGCTTACAACCTGGTCGGCAGCATGGGAGAGTATCTACTGACAATTTCAGGTTGTCATAACTATAAAGGGAAGGGTAACAGCCCTCCTGTGTACCATACTATAATCCCTCCTGGCCAGAGACACCAAAATCCTTTTACCTGTAAAGGGTTAAGAAGCTCAGCTAACCTGGCTGACACCTGACCCAAAGGATCAATAAGGGGACAAGATACTTTAAAATCTTGGGGGGGGGGAAGGCTTTTGTTTGTGCTCTTTGTTTTGGTGGTTGTTCGCTCTTGGGACTAAGAGGGACCAGACATCAATCCATGCTCTCCAAATCTTTCTGAACAAGTCTCTCATATTTCAAACTTGTAAGTACAGCCAGGCAAGGTGTGGTAGTTTTATCTTTGTTTTCTCAACTTGTAAATGTACCTTTTACTAGGGTGTTTACCTCTGTTTGCTGTAACTTTGAACCTAAGGCTAGAGGGGGGTCCTCTGGGCTCTTTAAGTTTGATTACCCTGTAAAGTTATTTTCCATCCTGATTTTACAGAGATGATTTTTACCCTTTTCTTTAATTAAAAGCCTTCTTTTTAAGAACCTGATTGATTTTTCCTTGTTTTTAGATCCAAGGGGGTTGGATCTTGATCCACCAGGAGTTGGTGGGAGAAAGGAGGGGGGATGGTTAATTTCTCCTTGTTTTAAGTCCAATGGGTTTGGAGCTGTATTCACCAGGGAATTGGTGAAGAGTCTCTCAAGGCTACCCAGGGAAGGGAATTAGCACATTGGGAGTGGTGGCAGCGGACCAGATCTAAGTTGGTAGTTAAGCTTAGAAGTTTTCATGCAGGCCCCCACATCTGTACCCTAAAGTTCAGAGTGGGGAAGGAGCCTTGACACAGGTCTTGTAGTTAATGCAGAAAACTGCCATTTACAATTCAGGTAGTTTTTTTTTCCCTGTGAGAGTAGTAATGTTGAAGTAGGGAGATTGAGTACAGAGTTATGAAAATAGCACATATTAATTCTAGGTCAAATGAATCATTGTTTTAAAGACAGAGTTTCTGGATGAGCAGAGATACAAACATATTTTTATAAATAGCTTATGCTGTGAAATTAGGGTGTATTTGTGGCTTCTTTTTTGTATATTCAAATCTCCATCCAGCAATTACATAGAAAACAAACCTGCTATTTCCCGTTCAGACCATAGCAATAACTAGGGAAAACAAGTGTGACCTGTGGTCAAAATGAATGCCTTTGACTTTGCATTTCCACACTTTGGCAAGGCTTAGTGTCAATTGTAATGTCTTTACAACAGTTTTTCCATTTAAAAAGTTCGACAGATATCCTTTTTTTGCAAGTAAAAGTGAAGTGTCAGTGGAGGGTTATTTAGAATCAATGGAAAATTTTAATTTGGATTTGTAAAAATAAAGTGCTTTTTCAAGCAATTGTAGGTAAAATCTATATACCTTGAAGTTTAATCCAAGAGCAAGAGCATTAATGTTGCATAACTAGAAAAATAAACATTATGTTAGACCTACTGTTACTTAAATAACGTGAAGAAGTTGGACCAGCTGTGTAACAGTCAATGCTTTTACAGTAATAAATTTTGACAGCAAAAATAAAAAGAATGCATTACTGAGATATCATCAAATGAGCCATGTCATTACATGGGAACTCCACCCAGTATAAGCTTGTCAAAAAGTGTTACTGTAATCCATTGAGAAGTCTCCTCCTCAGGCAAGAAAGGAAAAATGTTTAGGATAGGCTCAGAACAGGTGTGTTGCATTTTAATGCCAGTACTTAATCATGGATCTCTTCACATTAGTTTCATATGTGACAAATTCAGACTCTCTTCTTGACATTCATGCAATGCTGAAATGATCAGTCAACAATCAAACTGAGAGCCAACAAATGTAAACAAAGAAGCTGAGGAGATATCTTTTTAGCACTGTACACACCCCAAACACAAAAGGCATATTAAATTATTACAATTTTTTCTTGCTTTTCCCAGATCAGTACTTTGAGGACTGAGGAATGCCATGCAGCCCCATCAGGTTCAGTCTACTGAAAAGGCCTATTGACTTGTTGGCCTACACTGTGCCAGCTTCTGCCAGTTTCTGGTTCAGGGCCCCCCAAGGGCAGAAAACCCTCCATGGAAGGTTGTGGTGGGCCCAAAGGTGACAGTTCATCTCCAGAAGTGGTAGTGCTGGCCAGGGGAGGGGGCATAGCTAGGACAGCCAGTGGTATGCACTGGTTCATGACATCACTAGTGTAGTGTCCATTGGCATCGTTCCTACAGATCTTCTGAAATAACTTAATGCTGCTTCTGGTGTAACCACCACCAGAGGGTGGTGGTGGGAACAAGCACAGTTGAATCTTTCCTTGGGACACAGTCGCTTTCTCTCGTGCAGGAAAGTGCCAAATGCACCTCCTTGTTTCAGTAGGGTCATTCTGACCCATCATCCCTATCTACCAGATAGATAAGTACCTCATTTTAGTTTGCCAGGCCCAAAAAGAGAAGAAAAAGGAGAGAAAGAGGGGGAGAGAAAAAGATATCCCTTCATGTTGTGTGTGCCTTCACAGTGATATTATGATGATAGAATTATGGCATCATTATGATGCATTTTGTACAAGATGGGTCATATGAGGTGTCATTGGAAAAAAGTTATGATTTGCTGAATATGATTATTCTATTAGTATGCAAGTATCATATTTGTATCTAAAGTTAGGGACATTGACTATGTATCTGTATTTCAATCGTGCTTACACCCACAGCTAGCCTTTCTGGTACAACAATGAAGAAGCCAGACAGGGCTGATGGCCCATCATCAAAGACAATGGACCCTGAAAGAACTTAACCTTCCTGTGAACGTTTTGGCCAGCCTGTAAGCAATGTCTGATATAACACTGCAAGGGCATGTGACCTGGACTCCATCTTGGGAAGTCACAAATTGGGATTTCCACAAATCGGTCGGGGAACCAATTTTGGAACAAAGGATTCCTGTCATATGCTAAAGCTATATAAGGCAGGGAGTGACATCTGTTGGTCTTCACTCCCCAAACAAGAGGACTCCTGGAAACACCTGAGGAAAAAAGACTGAACTGGGGGAAAGTGCTGGATCCAGGCTAAAGGGATTTTTAGCCTGTGTATGAAGACCTGAGAAACCCAACCTATAAAGCTAATGCAGTTTGTGCCTTCAGAATCTGTAAGTCTGCCTGTACCATCAGTTTGGGTGAGAATCTGCTAATTCATATCCAATTTGTCTAGTATATTAAACTTAGTTTGTGTTTTTGTTTATTTGCTAGGTAATCTGTTTGCTATCCCTTATAATCACTTAAAATCTATCTTTTGTAATTAATAAACTTGTTTTTGCTTTATCTAAACCAGTGTGGAGTGAAGTGCATGGGAAATCATACCTCAAGGGGCAACGGTTGTTGCATATTCCTCTCCACATTGAGGGGGAGGCGAACTGGATAATAAATTTACAGTGGTTGGGGTTTGGACCAGGATAGGATGGTACAGCTCTGGGATCCTAGACTGCAAAGCTGGAGGTTATTTTGGCTGTAGCCTATTGTTGGTTCACATGCAGTGGCTGGTCAGAGAGCCTACATGTAACTGCAGCTGGGCGTGTCCCTACCGGTGTGTACGCTGGTGGAAGTGTAAGACCGGGAGCGTGTCTGCAGATTGTCACAGCAGCACAGTGTGAGAGGGAGCTCAGGGTGGTGGGTCAGAGGGCTCAGTGGTAGCCCAGTTCCAGGTGGCACCCCAGGGGAACCCATCACATGCCTATGTTTATATCCCTCCATTGATCTAACCTCACATATACATGCTCCATGGAGTTGGTCTATGGTTCTCTAGAACTGGTTATATTGACGACAGTCTGACCATTCACCTCTTAGTCAAGTCAATCTGCTTCCTTCATCCTGCAGTGATTGGTTGTGCTGGGCTCGAACCTGCCATCTCCTTCTGCTGGCCTCTTTACTGAATCTGCCATGCTAACATGTACTCAATAATGGCATACTGCTGATTATGCCTTATAAACCCATTGCACTGTAGCATGGCCAATTCAGTATCAGAAGGGAGATGGAGGTGGCATATTCAATGCTGTGCTAGATAGGAGAGTATGACAGATGGTCAACATGGTGACATGGCACAGATGCATTGGGGTCCCCAAAATCTTTGCAAGCCAAGTATGGGTAGTGCGTTGGGGCTAGTTGGAGAGGGAGAGAAGGGATGGTATTTGATTGACTGCCTGGGATTGATGGGGAGAGAGAAGCCAGGGAAGGCAGAGTTGGCTGCCTGTAGAGGGAGTAAACAAGGAGGAAGAGAGGGTGGCTGAAAAGAACCAGCCTCTTTCCTCTCCAAGGTCCAACCCAGCTACAACTATCAAAATACACAGTGTGTGCCCCTCTATCCTGAGACAAGGAAATCCGATCACCATGGCTACCGATACAAATAAATGAAATACATTTTAATTTTTATGTAAGGCAATTCTCTTGGGACTCTTAGAAAAAAGTTTAGTCAATCAAAAGCAAATAAATAAACCCAGAAGTGAAATCCAATTAGCTAATTAAATGATGAGATTTTTGCACTTCATATTAAAAATATGCTTCCAAATCACTTTCATAAAAATCCAATGAAGCAAAACCAGTAAATTATCTTAAAACATTGATACTAAAGCACAACATTTTGCTGACTACATTACTGTTACCGACTAAAGGAGTTACTCCTTTTACTCCGCTAGCAGAGGTCTGTGCTGTGGTGCTGAGCATCCCACCTGCAATACCAACCAATGACGTGTGAGTGGAAGGTGGTAATAAATTGGTGCTTGAACAGATACTTTCAGCACCATAACATGCATCTCTGCACTTGAGCTAAAGAAGGGACTTCATTAACTGCCAGTAGTACCAGGCAGTTATCCTGTAGTGGATCAACCACTAGAGGGGGATGCAACATGTGCTATGCTATCATGAATTATGAAGTGTCTGTATTTTGAAGCTTTTCTATGCATACAGCTTATAAATCTATCACAAAAGTTCAACTATCCATGTTGCTCATTAGTGATTTTTTGTTAATTATAGGACGTGTATCCAGTTCTCACACATAGTAAAAAGTTCTTTTATGTCTTTATTTACAATCAAGATATACTGCTGGCTTTTCAAACACAAAAGAATGTTCTGTTTATCCCCTTGTGGTTTTATGATGACTTACTGTTGCTATTAAGAAAACAGTAACAGAATCCGGACTCTATATCCTGTTTGCTATTGTCATATTAGTAAAGAAACTGCATGTAACTACATTAAGGTCTTCAACACAAAAGAAAAAAAGCACCAATGTTTGAACGTAAGAAGTTGTCAAGGACAAGATTTATAAGAAAGTTACATGTTATGTACCAAACCACAAAAAAGACAATATTTTTTTTCTCATGCCAACACCTTCTGTTAAGCACATAATGTACATACTGCGTATTAAATACTCCCTTTTTGAAATAATACATTACATAATACTGTTTTAATTTTACTTTCTACTTCAAAGGCCATTGGAGGTTACCCTTTTAATGTTTATTTTATAATAAATACATCTAAGTTATATTCAAATATCTCTGTGTACACAGAATTTATAACATTTGTAAATTTGCCTCCAAAGTTTATCAAATATTTTCACTAATTAACAATCTACCACCTCCAAGGCAGACTATGCCACATTCCTTCTGGTGCAGATATGCCAGTGTGCTAACAGTGCTGAGGAAACTGGGGGAAATGGGAGAAAAACACTGCCCAGGGTAGACATGGGCAAAATTCTGCTCTTAGAGCAATATATTGTAGCAGATCTTACACAGGCAGAATTCCTAGTGACAAAACTGGAGTTCTGTGTACTTAGGGAGAAGCAAATATCTAAGTTCAAATCCCCAAGATGAAGACACATACTTTGTTAGTGGGATCCACAACTATTTGCTCGACAGCAAAGGAATGCAAGACTCAGGATTCGAGGTTGAGGTTTTCTGCCCCTGTCCATCTTCCTCACTATCCCCCTGGATCCTGCCAATTCCCACTCCATCCTATCTGTCTCCCCTGCACGCCTATCCTACAACACAGACTCCTGTCCATTCTTGGCTTTTGCCCATTTTCCCTGTTCCCCTCCCCACTCTGCTGTCCTCCCACTCCTCCATGGCTTTTTCTTTCTCCCCTATTTGTTCTTATTTCTCCCCTTCTTCTGTCCATCTCTGCTCCTGGCCCTCTCTCTCTTCCAGGTCCTGCTACTAATCCTTCAGGCTCCTACTGTTATCCACTCACTCTGTCTCTCTTCACTCTCCCCCTGTTCCTCACCCCTCTGTAGCTGAGCCAGGTATCCTCCTCACTGCCTGGCATCAGCAGGGTGAGCATTGAGAGCACAAGGCAATCAGTCCTCCAGCACTCAGTGATCGCTGGCAGCCAGGATGAGCAATTGCTGAGAAAGTCCTGCTCAGTCCCTAAGCCTTAGGATGGAACATGCTCAGTTGCTCTGTGTGGATGGTGCATTTGCAGTCAAGCCACCACACAGGAGCTGTGAAAGGATGGGACAAGCTCAGTGCAGATGGAATCTCCAGAGAATGTAGCTAACAACTTCGACTGACCATGTGTGAACAGAGATTCTTCAGAGGCTTATAACTTGGGCAAATGTTCACAGGGACATCAAAAGGCACATCCCTGACACCAGGGTGACCCCCCACCCCAAATTTCAGGTCTCTACTCCAAAGCATGGAGATGCTAGAGCTTCTCAAAAAAAACTATTATAAGAATTCTTTTAACATGGAGAAAATACATGTATTTTCCCCTATCCTCATTCTTGGAAGCAACAATCATTTTAGCTGAAACATTCCAAAAAAGTTCAGCCTGAGGCAGATATCACCACTGAAAATTTCAGCCTCAATTATGTAATTTTGGTAAAGTTATAAGCAAGTGAAAGTAGAATCTTATAATGGAAAGGTGTTTTGCAACTTTAACTATAGGTGTTGCTACCTGAACCTCCTATAAAAAACAGCTTAAACATATAGCTCCAGAAAGTTAGTCCCAACTAGCTGCTCTTAGCTATGAGAGAAAAAGAAAATAAATTTTGAAACTACTTAGAAATTTCAATTAGCAATGGGCATGTACAGTAGGTAATTTTTATAAATGTTGATATCTAGTAGCAGAGACAGAACAAACACTATTTACAAATCTAGAAGCAAACCCTGCTCACCTTAGTCATGTGACTAGTCATGAGTAAGGTGAGTTGGATTTGGTGCATGGATTCCCACTTAAATAAATGAAAAAGTATAATCATGCAACTGAGCTGGAGTTAGTATGAGCACTGCACTTTGTCATAACGCTCGTTTTCAGTCAGATTAATGGCAAGGTTCCACATGAATGGGAGTCAGAGTTTTAGAAAACCTGGGAGATGAAATACATGAACCAATAGAGATTCAAGAAATTCCATGCTAAAAGCTGCCATAATAAAAATTACATTTTCATACGTAGACAGCATTTTCATCTGATGCTCTCGAAGCACAATAGCCATCATGTCATGAGCTCACTTGGTTGTGCCTTGGTATTGTGCTAAATAAACATCATCTGTAAATGGTTCCCAGTCCAGAGAAAGCTCTTACACGTTTTATATGGAATAATACAAGGACATACTGAGGTATGTTAAGGATCCTGTTACAATCTTAAATAAACTTTGTTTTTTTTATTGCTCTCTCAACCCTAATGTTACTCCCCAAAGAGCATTAGTGAACTTGCAGTTAGTAGGTAGACTGTTCTTGTTCTAAATATAACAGTGTTATGATGTATGGTTATTCTCACCAGTAGACATAAAATGAGTGACATTAATCCCACCTTCTTATAGCGCCAGAAATCTAGACTTTTTAGGACACTACTAGTTAGATTGAAGCAACAGGAGGATTTCCCTGCATCCGATAGTGGAGTGATCACTCCCCATCATTCAGTTAACAAGACAGTACAGAATCTTTGTTAGTTAAATTTAAAAAAAAAAACCCAATGAAGTAAGCTTCTAGAACCATCCATCAAAACAAATCATTGATCTGATTTTAATTAGAAGCATAAGACAGTTCTCATTTAAGTTTTGAAATTTGTTGTACACCTTTACAATAACAATAGCACCACACTCTATACTCACCTGCTTTGCTGATACAAAATCTAGATTTTTACATACTGAACAGCTCAATACAGATTTCAGACCTCAGAATCTTCCTCAGTACTCTCACTTGCAACCTGAATTTTATCTTCTCATGAAGGTACTTAAAATAAATAAATAAATAACCAGCCTACTTGCAGTTAAAATGCAATCAAAAATTCAATTATAATATGCCTTGGATTTGTCTTGTAACCCTCATATTAAAATTTGTGTTTAGTATTAAAGGAATTAAAGTTAATTTCTTTATCAATGAGTTTTGGAGAACACAAATGAAGATGAAAAAATTAACTGGGAAATATAGATGCAGATAGTGTGCATTCACATTATTATACAACATAATCAGTAAATCTAGTACTAATGAGTCACAAGACTTAAATGTGAAGAATGTGTTTAGTGAATTATTGTCAATCAATGTCTATACACAAGGATAACAATAATCTTGAATGGCAACACACCTATTATTACAAATTTCTAACTAAGTACTTCATTACTTCAAAATGTCACTCCCAATTTATAGAGTAACAGATAAACATCTCTCTACTGTATACCTGGCTTGTGTCTACTTCTATGTAATTGAAACACTGACTGTTTCTGAAAACTTCATATTATCACTTACACATCATTTTGTTTCAAATGGTGATTCAATGGCACTTTACGAGTCTGTTTGTTCTAAGGCAGGGGTCAGCAACCTTTCAGAAGTGGTGTGCCAAGTCTTCATTTATTCACTCTGGTTTAAGGTTTCACGTGCCAGTCATACATTTTAACGTTTTTAGAAGGTCTCTTTCTATAAGTCTTTAATATATAACTAAACTATTGTTGTATGTAAAGTAAATAAGGTTTTTAAAATGTTTAAGAAGCTTAATTTAAAATTAAATTAAAATGCAGAGCCCCCCTGGACCAGTAGCCAGGATCCAGGCAGTGTGAGTGCCACTGAAAATCAGCTCGCGTGCGTGCCATAGGTTGCCTATCCCTGTTCTAAGGCTTCCTTTTAAGCTGAGTACTTTATTCCTTCTATATATAAGCATTTAAAAAATGTCAAACTATTTTTGTTTTCTACCTGTGACTTTAAAGATAGGCATGGGGAGTGTTTGTAGTTGTCATTTCCTGGTATGATCGTATTAACCTAGTATAATACTATTGGAAATGTAAACTATTACTCATAACCAATATTCTGAAAAAGAAAACAAAGACCCTGAAAGTGACTAATAAAGCCAATATGTAACAAATTGCACTGATCTTTTGAAGGAACCAACTAAATACATAAAGGAGACTTACTATTTTCCCCTCCCTGATGGAAGGATGTGGATTAAAACACAAAGTAACAAACTTTACTGGCACAAAAAGTCTTTTGTTTACCTTTATATTCCCCATCATCCTCGAAATCTGTTAGGAGTCTGCACTAACTGTCAACTCTCACCTCATCCTTTATGTCTTCTTGCTGCTGAGCACTGAAGATCTCCATTGCAGCCATCAGTCTCATCATTAGTTCATCCACTGTTGTGTTACCTAGCAACAAAGGAAGATAGATGAACTTCATACTATAAAAGTTATTAAAAATGGAAAGTCATTCTAGAATTAATCCATAAGGAATAACTAGTGTTTGAAAAATGGGCGATTAGAAAATACTAATATCTCATTAGAATATTTTTAATTTGCCTTTTTGTTTAAAAAATTTAAAATGTTCCACCAGCAAATCCTAACAAGTGCAAATGTAGTCTGAATTTTTAAGTGGTACAAATTAGAGTATTTGTTTTTGTACTGATTGGTGGAATCTCTAACTTAGTTTTATTGATAATTTTTATCACTTATGTCAGAGAAAAGAATGATGTGTGAGGAATCAATGACTTTTTTTTAGCTTTTTGCAACTACTATATATCACTGTCTACCCAGGTAGATCTAATCTTAGGTCACATGGGATAGGACATTACTATTAAGACTCTATTGGTGGCTAGGTTAAAAATAAAGGAGTTAAATCTGGAAAAAGAGCATTCTGAACCCACACAAACAATTCAACTCAACATTAAACTCAAAATCTATTTTGTTTTCACTGATAAATTTTATTTCTCCTACAGCATATCTATTCCAGACTGCATAGCTCTGGACAGGGAAGTCCTACATCTATGCACAAAACAAATCCAGCACAGGCCCTGGCAGTGAATAGTTCCCCATGCTGTCTTAGCAATGTGTGTCAATCTTCTTCAATAGGGGTTGAAAGGTCAGTTCAGTCTCCTACCATGACCCACTTAATCTTTGTTTTCTCTCCTGTGACTGCTAACCAGAGTGCCAACTAGTGCCACCTGTGAGGGTGATTTTGGTACGCGACCACTTGTCCATTAGGATTAGGCAAAGACTGTAAAGTCATCTAACATGAACAACTACACAGCCTTCAGAGGAGAATACATTTTAGTTACTGTCAACATGAGCTAGATTTGAACTAGTAACCGGAGGTAAAATTTTCAAGAATGCCTAAGACACTCAGGAGCTGAATTCCCATTTTCCAAAAACCGACTTAGGCCTTTAGGAGCATAAGGCTTATTGAAAGTCATTAAAACTTAGCCTCTCATGTGCCTTCATCATTTCTGAAAAGGTGCTTTTGAAAATTTACTCCTAGTCTAGTTTTGAAAGGTTTTCTATATTTCATTAGTAGAATTGTCTACTCCCCAAACAGAAACAATTGTATTTGGTCTGCGACACATGCATATGACTTCATAGGGCTCTATGCATTTGATGATACAATCCTAAAAGGCATTCATGTTGCATTTCTCTAGAAAACATAAAACACAGCAACATTTAATTTATGTGTCAATTTTTTGCTATAGTTTCAGTCCCACAATAAAAGGATGCATTTACTGGGGTAGATCACCATCTTTAAATGTAAGGAGCTAGTACCAGAAATCCCCACACAATGAAATATACATCCCAGAGACTGAACTGAACTAATTTGGAATATTTTATAACAGTCCTTAGACTCTGATTCAGCAAGATACTCACGCACATGCCTAACTTTCAGCAAACAACCACGATTGACTTCAATGGGATAACTCACATGCTAAAAGTCACACACGTGTTTAAGTACCTGGATGAAGTGGAGGCTATAAACCAGAGTAAATAATATAGTTATTTAATTATTTGTACAGAATAAGCAGATTTAGTAGAGCACAGAAATATTTAACCATGCATTGTCCTTAGAGGAGATAAACTCTGTGGCAGTTGGTGGAAAACGTAGATTTGGAAGTAGCCTGTTTAGATTTATTAAAAGGGAAAGTACATGCATAAATAAAAAGTAACTCTTCTGGCCAACTGATGGAAGGAGCACTGGTGATTCCTCCAGAGGAACTATCCATCTGTCCACTCTACAGAAGGAAAGGGCAATGAGAGAAGCCAATGATTGCAACAACAAACAGCTTTTCCTTCTCTAAGGAGGGGACCTGAGGCTGAGACTCTCCCAAGAAAATCCAAGGGGACTAGAATGAACGGAGCTAGGTATAAGAAACAAAGAAATGAGCACAGAACTTCATAAAGGCAAACTTAAGGGTAAAGCAAAACGACGGGATGGAAGGAATTCTGCCTCTTTGATGTATTTTAATTTGCAATTATTGAAGAACTGCAGCCTAAGAGCACCATCCAAACAATGCTTTCTCACCCGAATAGTGTCAATGAAGTCACTGGGACTACTTAAATAAGAACGAACTACTCAGGTAAGCAGCACAATCTCTCATTTATTTGGACATTATATTAGCAACTTTGAGTCTGTTGAGGGTCTCCATTCTATAGTCAGATCTATGCAGGCAGGCTCATGCCCAAATGGAATCCCACTAAAGTCAACATGCTCCACATGATCACAATGGACCAATCACACCGATCTGATTGCAGGATTGGGGCCAAAATTAGCTCATACTAAATGATGGGGTTAATCGCAGCTTGGTGCTCAGCACTTACAAAAACCAATGCAGCTTCCTACATATGAAAACTGATGAGTTTCCTACATATGGATTTAGGAGCCTATATTTAGCTCCTATTTTAGAAATCTTGGCCCAGACAGTTTAATATTAATGCAGTTCTCTATCTGAAAATATATTAAACCATTATTTTATTACAATTATGACAATTCAATCCTTTAGTGTTATGTAACATAGCATAGTTATGTACAATGGCCATTTATCTTTCTGTAATGCAGTTTTTGTTCTGAAACAGGTTAATAATAAAAATTTTAAAAATCTCATGACGAAGACTAAGAATTAATAACAAAGAGGTCTTCTGACAGTTTCAATACCCATATAAGAAATAGGTCCCCACCATAAAGGAACAATTATACCTTGTATTACATTCAACACCTCATTAGACGATCGTTTTCCCATAATAATAAGGAAAAGTGGAAACTGATCCGTCTTCTGAGTTCGAATTGTTTGGGCTACAACACTCCCAAAATGTCTAGTGCACATTGTCAGAAACCTAAAAAGTATAGAAAAACAATATAAGTTTACATTGTAGAGTTTCTTTAAGTTACAGTGGGTTTTTTAGAAAAGAATTCAGCTAATACAAATCTCTTCCTTAAAGAAATATTAAAATTTGACAGTTTACTTCAGAGCTATATACTGCTTAAAACCTGGGCTGCTGTGTTCAGTTGTGGATTTCCTCCCCTCAAAAATTTATCACAAAAAACACATTTTCAAAGATGATAGACTCCAGATGGGAGGCATTATAATAAACTTTAACTGGCAATGACAGTGACTTATTTGATGGAGAATTCCGTTTTTCTGTTCAGGATCTAGCAAACTGTGCTCTGAACAATACAAGACTAGAAAATATTCAATAAACCAATTTTCAAAGATGACAGATTTTTTTAAAATAAATGAATAAGGACATTACTTAAACAATGAAAAAAGTATAAAATTACTATTATTCATACAAGAATCATAATTTAACAATGAAAACATTAAAACATTAATCGGTCATAAAATTAAAAAAACTGTACTTTAGAATTGTATTTTCTTTCAGAGTAGTAGCCCCTTCAGTTTCATACTTAGCAGTGTGGTCTAAAAACAATAATTCTACGCTTTTGACCAAAAAAAGCGCTCAGATATTAGCATACAGAAGTCTAGCATTAGTATTCTTAACACGATCTTGAATAAATGAAAAAACTGATAAAGCTTTTCTCTTCCATTAGAGGACTGTTTGAAATTAGCATTTCTTTCAAGAGAAAAGGGTAGCTTATGATATGTTTTCAGATCTGATGGTAAAAAGTAAATGTCATAATAATAATGAATTATGAAAGACCAAATGCAAATATAGAATGCTTTAATAAGATCCAATTTAATAAAGTCTGTAAAAATAATGGACTTTTAATAACACAGGTCACAAAAGGCAAAACAGTGGAAAATCTGAGGACTAGCCACTGGTACAGGCTTATTAATTCTTAATTATGTTCATGAAAGGCAACTTAAATCGTGTGTTTTCTTATGCCTTATGATAATATTTTAGGTAACAACTGCTCTGAAATGTATGCTCTAACTGATGAGCAAAGTCCTGTTGTCACATGCATTAGAAGGCAAATCTATTTGAAAAGACAAACTGCATTAAAATGTCATGTGCTCAGAATCATTTGATATCAAAATCCAAAACAGAATCAAAACACAAGTTTTAAATCAGTATACTTCTGGCTAATAAAATGGCTCAGAAATTGGGCTGAAAATTGAAAAAGTCCATTATTGTAAAAGTGGATTTGGAGTTGAAAGTGCCCAAAGTGTGTGCGTGTGTGTGGGGGGGAAATAGAGCCAACTTCTGCTACAACATAATCTTAACATGGAGAAAGGACACCCTTTAGTTTGGCAACAATAAGCAGGGCGTGGCTATTAAAAACATTTCAAAGCCATAAAATGAATTTATGAAATTTTTCCATTGCCTCCTTTGTTATCCAGGTTTACTAGATTTTTGCAGTCCAGAACCATTATGGGTGATAGAAAACCTGCTCATTTGAAAACCTGTTAAAGTTATGAGAATATACCATGACAAGCATACTCCCAGACATGAAAAGTGCTCTTATTCTTTTCATGCTACTAGATTGCATAGGTGTCACAGAGTAGCTGCCCTTTACATTACGAGCCAAGTGAAGTCCCCTGAACAGTACCATTTCAGAATGCTGACATACTCTGGAAATCTGGAATATTGCACTGAATTCTGAGTACCATCTTACCAAAATGATATTCACTAACTGAAAGAAGATTGGTTAAGAGCAATACAAACGATCAAGGAACTGATTTATTAGAAATAACTAACAAGCTAAAGACACCCAGTTTAGCTAAGCTACAATAAAAGGGGACCTTATAACAGCCTACACATACATACACTTCAAGTAAAGAGACCAGTTTTAAGTGTGGAACACTTGGGATGAAATCTTGGATCCACTGACGTCAATGGCAATACGCCATGGGCAAACTGACTTCAGCAAGGCCAGGATTTCAGCCCCAGGGTATAGCTAGAAGTAATGAAATGAAACTAAGAAAATGAAAATTTGAGGATGTATAACAAGGAAAATCCCCAGTCATTGACATGTATTAAGACTGTTGAACAGTCTCCCAAGAAGTGGTAGAAGTCTCATTGCACAGGACCTACAATTTTACTGGACAAAACCGTAGAAAGACAGAAGATAAACAAAACTAGGAGGGAGTTAGACTGCACGACTTAATAGGTCTTTTACACTCTTAAACCAACATACACACACAAAACACATATAAAATATAAAACTCTGGTCATTTTCTCATTCAGTTCTGCAATGCAATGATTATGAAGAGGATTGTGTGTACACAGGCTGTATTCTTTCACCAAAATATCACACAACAAACTCATTAAGCATACCATGCTACCAAGCAGTTATCAGTACTACTTTCATACTTCTGAGAGAATTAATAGTGGCATGGAGAAAAACAAGTGTTTTATTCTCTCTCTCTCTCTGTCTCTCACAAGGGGATTTCTCATTCTCATCTAGATAAAAGTGTGCCAGTTCTTCCAGTGGATCGCCAAAGCTGCCAACAGAACTCACATTACAAATACCTGTGGAGCTCATCAAAGAACCAGATGTCACTACTGGAAGACTTGTTTTCCACAACAAGCTGGATTACTGTGATCTCCAACCAAAAGTGGAAATGGAGGAGTACTGGCAGAAAGGGAGGGTAAATGGCACCCTACTAGTTCCTTTGTTTTTTAATTATAAAAATATTTAGTGCGTACGTGGGGGAGATGATTTAGAGTGGGGTGGAGAAGTATGAGAAAGGCCAAGATTCTTTGGGGGGGGGGAATTCTATAGGAAAAAAAAAACCACTCCTGCAAGAAAGTTACAAAAATAAACTGCATAAAAAATAATTTAGTATTAAAGCAGTAGCACATTCTCCACTTCTCCTGGGAACTTTGAGTAACTAAATCAGAACGTATTAAAGCTGGGAAATAAACACATAGGCACTGACCACAGTTTCGTAAAAACAAATGCAAAACCAAAAACTGAAACAGGTTATGAAGATTTCTTATCTCAATTCTTCTATGTGAAATTGTCTGGAAAGGGAATAGGATTATTAGACATATCATATCCATCAATTAAAATCTACCAGCAGTGAAATATCGTTATCTGGGTGAAATAAAGGCATAGCTTTTGAAGGGCTGCTGATGGTACAGAATGCACACACAGACACACTCCCACCCATTCCAAATAATACTAACAAGGTGTTCCAGTTCCCTCATAAATATTCTACGTGTATGGGTCTCAAAGTAAATCAGGATTATATTTCCTCATACAAGAGAATAAAAGGCCACAGGAAATAGTTGACTACTTGAATAAAATCACTGCAAGAACAGCTGATGTCACATGACAAGCCACAAAAACCCTCTGTAATCTCTTGCAATTTTATCATGAATTAGGCAATATTTGATGTTTCTTTTAAATCTTCAGCTTCTAAATCCTGTGATTGAGAAAACCTCAACTTTCATTTAAATTTTTTTTTCTGGGCCTTGTCGTTGCTGAGACAAGCATGAAAACATGAACTGTAATGGCTCAGAAGCAAATAAAAAGAATCCAAATTTTATTGTTTTTAATAGCTCATGATTTTTAAGACAAGTTCATGATTTTTGGTGGCATGATTTTTGCATGCTTGGGGATGGCAATACTCTATATTTTGACACTGTGCCTGGTTTTAAAATCCTAATTTTCCCTAATTCCTTATACTGCTTTATATTTGAAAAGATTCTATAGGTCACAGTTTTGGGGAGAAAAAAAATCTAACATCTTAATATTAGGATATTGCATTCAGAAGAGTCGTTTCCAAAGCTAAACATCTAGGCCATTTTCATATTTGCCTCACCCCACCCCATAACAGGCACAAAAACACTTCAGAAGCAGCATTACTGGGAAAGCTCGTGAAAGGAGCTTGAGTAATCCCAGAGAAGAAGCAGTATATAAGGTCATGAGTGTACGCACAGACACATACTTCACGCTACCTGACTCCTAACCCAAGTCCCAGAGCAGCAGAGGACCTGTGGTGAGTGAACACTTACTTGAGATCTGCAAAACAGTGTCAGAATAGACTTTGTGCAAACTGTATGTACAAAGGTAAGTGAGGGGTAGGGCCTGGCTCCTTACATAAAACAAGTCAAAAATGAAACTATCACCAGGAAAATGAAAAAAATAAAGACATCATTAGTCTTAGTCACTCACAAAAGTTCTTTTGCTAATTTTGGGACCACAGTTAAAAACAATCACCAGTCCCAGAGATGGACTCATCAGTGGTGCAGGACAGGATGCGATAAGCATGACATGAATATTTTTGTTTAACAGCACAGATTTCCAAGTTTTAATGCCATTCAAAAACACAGAGGAGGAGACAAATGCAGGATTTAAAAAATAGAAAAAGAAAAAAAAAACCCAAATACAATGAGTACAAATGTATCTTTTTTGTTACTAAGAAAGGACTGGTATGTTGTGATCACCGTTTACCATGCTGACCAGTATTGTCTCATTACTTCCTTAGGCTCCCCCATATGTTGCTGTATTCACCCGTTTTTGTCCTATACTTAGCTTGCAAGCATTTGAGGGCAAGAAGTGTCTTTTTGTTTTCTGTGTTTGTACAGTGCCTAGCACAACGGGGCCCTGATCCACAGCTGAGGCCCCTAGGTGCTACCACAATAGAAATAACAACGAACAGTGGTATGTAAAATCAAAAACCACAATGTCAAATACTATAAAGGTTTGACAGTGTTCCTATAATACTTCAATTTAAACAACATGGTAACAACAGAGAGACATCTCAATTCTTCTTGTAAAGAGGTTTTGGTGGATTAGGGATTGAAACTGCAAATCACATCTAATCGTGCCACCATTTTTGCTCTGTAACTTGAGAAGGGCTTCAGCATTCATAGTATGGATGGCTTGGTCACAGCAATCAACCGCCATTTTCTTTCTGCTGGATCATTTTGGCCTTGAACACTGGATCATGAAGTGCTATTCACCTGCTTATGGGACCTGGCACAGTCACACAGAATTGCTTTAAAATTGGCTCTGGTTGTTCTTTTTGGCGTGATTCAAAAAGCAGCTGTGAGGGGTAACTTTTCTACTGACCCTGATCAGCAGAGTCCTCTCACAGGGACTGACTGTACTGCCCCTCTTAATCAACATCTATGGGCCTAGAATCAGTGAACCAAGCATCTGTCATGTCCAGATTGATCTTTCACAGTTCAGTCTTCCTGGGGACATTTCAGAATGACACTCAGGAGCAGCAGCTAATGCAGTAGGCGGTAGCCTACCTTCTAAACAAAGCTGATTGATGAAAACACATCACACCTGTCCTCTGCATTGGGTACCAATCCAATTTCAGGACCATTTCAAGGTCTCATCTTAATCTTCAAAGCCCTGAATGGGCTATGGTGCATCCAATCTAAAGCAAGGGCTCCTGGGAAATAAGCTCTAAAACTCTTCTGATTCTTATTGGTGGGGGTTCTGTATCTGTATCTGTTATAAGACAATCTGTATCTGTTATAAGACAATGAAGCTGGCCAGGAAGAGTTTAATAAAAGACAAAGTAAATATAGTGTATTATTTTAAGTACTGCAGTATGTACTGAGTGAAGGATTTGGCTTGTTACAGAATAGATATACTGTAAAAAAATAAACGTAATTACATAGAAAACAACCCCTCCCTGCATTAAAAAAAAAATCAACTCCAACATATTCAATTATAAAAGTTTTTAACCTGCTTACCAGTTTAATGTCTTCTTTACCTCTAAAGACTTTTTAAAATAGCTTGAAACTTTAAATATAAAGGAATTTAGCACAGGACCGACCGTTCTAGAGAACTGAGTTCTCTATTTTTGCCCAAAGACGTATAACACAGGCAGCAGCACTGCCTACCTCTGTTAATCCTGATTCAGTCAAACCACTTGTAGGAGAGAGAGCAATTGAGTCTCCGTGCCCATTCTGCCAAGAGAGATGACAACCGTGACACTGTTTTTAAGAGAGGTGGACACCTGACTTAGGCCTGGTCCACACTAACCCCCCACTTCGGACTAAGGTACGTTAATAACGTAGCTGAATTCGAAGTACCTTAGTCCAAACTTACCGCGGGTCCAGAAGCGGCAGGCAGGCTCCCCCGTCGATGCCGCGTACTCCTCTCGCTGAGCTGGAGTACCGGCGTCGACGGCGAGCACTTCCGAGATCGATCCAGGATCGATTTATCGCGTTTAGACAAGACACGATTAATCGATCCCAGAAGATCGATTGCCTGCCGCCGAACCAGGAAGTAAATGTAGACGTACCCTTACTGGTAACTGGATTGAAACCACCAATTTATTTCACAGAGGCAACAGAACAGTCATTATATGGTAACAACTTTCAAACTCGTGGTATTGAGATGAACAGCAACACATATACCCCATTACCCATCTCAGGACTCATCCAGTTCTCCAAGACATTAGGATTTTAAAAAACCTGACTGGCTATTAGTGCATAACCTGGTTTAAGTGAAAACATTTCAAATAGTTAATTCTGTTTTATCTTTAGATTAAATCAATAAACTCATTCAATTAAAGGCAGTGTAGAGTAAGTGGTGCTTTACCACTGAACAGCATACTCTGAATGCACACAATAGAATCCTGATTTTTTATTATGGACCCTGGTGCCACTGTCTTGCAAGTTCTTCATGGGTTCAGAGAAAAAAATTAGTTTCCCCCTTTCGTTTCTCTTTCTGTAAATAAGGCTTATTGTACATATTTAATAAAAACAATTTCTCAGCTACGTCTCCAGATTTATGTTTCTATTCCTTCAAAGTCTAAATATTTTATTACGTAAAACTTGCCTTATACTAAGAGAAGAAATTTTATACAATTCCAGAATTTGCAGTCAAATTATGTAGAATCGTTACCAAGCTTTAACAGAACAGAGAGAATTTTCTGAACACAAATGTTTCCAATAAGATATTGACTACCAATCCTCAAAATACCTATAGGACTATTCAGCATCACTTAAAATACTGTACTTTTGCATATATTTTGCTAACATGTCCCTTATGTCTGAAAGGTGATGTTACTGATCTCTCTCATTTTTTAAAAATAATGATATTGAAATGGAGAAAACACAAAGTGCAATTTAGCCTTATATTTTATCCTTGTGAGTTCAATATTGGAAAAGCACATATAAATAATTTAAATTTAAGTGCCATATAACTTAATTCTGATGTGCTTGTGCAATGGCCATTGATATCAGTCGTATTACAGGGGATCAAGAGCTATGTATAGACTATACTTATATCATTAAAAAAAATCTATGATGCTAAAGAATTGGAAATCTAGCAAATTCTCTTAAAAATACAGAGATGAAATCTCATTCCAATCCCAATCTGATGAGAAGAACAGGCAAAAAACAGTTCAATAAATAAGAAAAATTACATAGGATTTGAGACCATCTTTCGTAAAAAAAAAATTTTTTAATTCAGCAGTCACCCAATGTATAATAAGCAGAAGCTTTATTTGGATTCTCCATTATAACCTACTCCACGTTTGTATAAATATTCCTATAGTTATTTCCTAAATTGGATATCAGGATGACACAACATTTCTGTTTTCTACATTCTAAGATCATTAGAACCTCTAAGTCCCATTGGTCTTCAGTCCTCAACCCAACTAAAGCTGTTCTGAAAGAGCAGGATTTATATATTTATATATCTCATCAGGTCTAACTTACTTAAAGAAACCGTAAAACTTTAGAAGCATCTGTGATGTTGGAAAAGAAGTTGTAGCCTCTTTCTAAAGCACAAAGAAAACTACGGTGAATATTAAATATGCGAGACTCCTAATTATTTTTAATATTAATTTTATACTCTGCAAAGTCAACAGAAATCTCATTAACATGTTAATTTAAGAATAACATTTTAGGTATTAGGTATTTAAATGAAAAAATGTTAAATCTGAGTCTATGCAATAGTGTATTAAACAAGTTTGCTATGTATGGTCTTCATAGTACACTGTTAGCACCTTAACTACTTAAGTACCATGCCTTCTAGGGCCATAGTTATTGACTCAGGGAGGAATGAGAAACAGACACAAGGTGGTTAAAAAGCTAAAGGTTGCATCTAACATCAAACTAAAGGAGTCCCCAAGCTACCTAGCAGAGACTGGTCCAGTGGAATTTGCAACAATGGCCATGAAAGCCCAAAGCATGAAAAGAGCAGGCTACGCTTAGTTTTCACATGCAAAACGTTTCGGAATTCCGCTCCAAAGCAGAGATCTCAATCACCCTTCCCTCGTGCAAGGTTAAAGGATACAGGAGAGAGAGGTCTCAGTCTGAATGAGACACGGAAGCTCTCCCTTCATTCTGCAGGGTACAGCATGGTACCACATGCCAGGGTTCACACTCGAAGCTGGCCACTGATAAAACCAATTCCACCATCCACCACTGGACACCCGATAGAATCATTCATAAAAATATAATCAAAACATACCCTGGTCCCTGTCTGGACTACTAGGTTCTAAGAGGAAGGCAAAGCTGGTCCACTGCACTTGACAGTCAGCAGTGGGGAAAATTCTTCTAGGGGGCTGGGTGAGCCCAAAGCACACCAGAAACCTACCACAATAAAAACATAATGCAGCTAACCACTATAACAACACAAGGGGTGGGCAGTTTGGATGTCAAAGCAGCGTCAGCCCTAACCCAGGAGGAAAGATATATGCACTCTGCATTTCCAGATGGGAATGCCCCTGTTCAATCAGGGCTGTTGTGAAGACCAATAGCAGCTGCAGGAGTAGGTAGAAGTGCCCCTGCATTATCTCCCAGTACCATCCATATCCAGGCCTTCTAGTTGGGTTTTAGGCCTTACTATAGTATATAAACTGCTCTCTTTTTATTAGTTGATTGCCTTCTTCTGGTGAGGGACTCAGGTGAAGCATCCTCAGGAGCTTCAATACCATTTGACCATAAGGTTTTATGGAGGCAGCTTTGTAGATTTAAATGGAGTTGTGCTTGATTGACTTCCCTTTTTCCTCTCTGAGAGATCCCAGAGGTCAGTGCGTGGCACTTGCTCTTCTGCCGCCCCTCTCTTGCCAGGGGAACACAGAGTTCTGTTCTTTCACACTCCCTCTTTAACAAAGGTGAGAGGCTATGAGAACTGAGAGTGAGAGTGCATAGGCTTCAATGTCATTGATAGGCTTATGACCCACATCTTTACATCTCCTTTTCATTACGCTTGGTTTGACTGGCCACATCTGGGTGAGATATGGTTGGACAAGAGATAGCTGGCTAAGGCACGAATGTTTTAAGATAGATGTGTGGCTGGTTGGCTACAAGAAACCTCCAGAACAGTAGATGGTTAGATGTGCTTCCTCAGTTAAAGGGATATGCCTGTCTTTCGTTAACAAAATTTCTTTTCAAATTGTTAGTCAGATTGAATCCTCAGTTCTGCTTGGATATTCAGGTAGCAACAATGGCCAAGATAGTTTTATACATTTGTGTGTGCTGAAGAGGTTATCATCTTTACATTACTTAAAAAAGTGGTAGGCACTTAAAGAAAAGAGAGAAGGACAAAGTCCCTACTGCAAAGAGCTCGCAATCTAAGTTTAGACATAATAAACGAAGTACTGTGACCTTTCCTTCCAAATGTGGACTTCACCACATGACTTTGTCATTTCAGACTGGATTACCACAATTCACAGTACAAGGGGCTCTGCCTGAAGACCGCTTTCAATTTCAGCTACTGTAGTGTAAAATGCAGCTACCTGTTTTCTTAAGAGTGTTTTTTGTATGGAGCATATTACAGCTGAGCTCCATTTACTACACACATTTCCAATACATTTGTGGGTTCAGTTAAAGGTGCTGGTTTTGTGCTATAAAGAAATTTGTGGTTTTAAATCTGATGTTGTCTTAACTAATAGACCAACTCTCCTCTGCTCCAGGTCAATAGCGGAGGGCAGTTCTGACTGATAGCCCTTATATATGTCCAGGACTGAAAAGCACAGCATTCCCAGCTCTGGATCTCACTTTCCTCACTGATCCAGTTGAGCTCAAATTAGTCTACCTTCAGTCAAGTTCTAGGTATCCACAGAGGCTTTTGCCTTAAGAGGTTTGAAAGGCAACTGGGTGTGAATTTAAGTTTTTACTGGTGTGGTTTTGAGGTGTTGATACTTGATGTGTCAGATTTGCATATTAATTCATATACACTGTAGTTTAAAATTTTTGAAATGTGCCCAGAGGACAGTGATAGGCATGTCTTATTAACTAAAAAAAATGTATATGAATCAGATCAATGGAGAGAATTTACTTTTTTTTCCTCACTCATGTGTCCCAACATAAAATGGAGCCTAGCAATCATGACTAAAACAAAATACATTCTGGTTTTAGGTTTTTAGGCTTCTGAATCTGTTTAACAAATATTTTTAAACTAGACATTTGAAATCATCTCAAAGAAAATGCATTTTAAAATAAGGATATTTTACCTTTTCTGATGAGAGTCTGAAATATTATAAACAGTTTAACTATCATCTATATACAGGCTGGGTTGTTCGCAATCTAAAGAGACTATCACCTTTTATCCTTTTCCTTTTTTCTTCGTCTCAGTGCTATTAGGAAACTATTCACAAGCACAACCCTGAACAATGCTATGCAGTAATTATGACTAGATGACAAAGAGATGTGAACAATTACTGAGCCCATTTTGAAACCCTACACTAATAAAGTCATTAGATGCTGCTCTTGCCATGATCCTTCTAAAAGCTTCTGAAGTTACAAGAACACACGGCATTGTTTGTAGGGACAATTGCTGCTGGCAGAATGCAAACCTTGAGTTAAACCATGCTGCAAATTGATCTTGACATTCTGTTAAGACCGCCACTAAAATCAAAAGCAAAGTAGAAAAGGAGAAAATGAGCGGGTGGGATTTAATCATGGAACAGGAGGGTTCCCTCCTCACCTTCTTTCCTCCTCCTCCTCCTCCTCAAAACAAACCATAGAGAAAATGACAAACTCGCCTGGTGTTTGGGAACCTTTATTTTTAAAACATTAATTAGACTCTTGACCTGGCTGATTCTAGTGACTAGCACTGTATTGCTTTTAAAGGATATTAAACAAAATGTTGCAAAAAGAATAGGTAGGTTTGACAAAACCGCATAAAAAGCTTGAGTGTGCACTGAAAGTCTTAATGCCCAAAGAACAAGTCCATCTGGTTTGCAAGCTACCTATACAGAATCTATATTCTCTCCCTGGGAAGCAGTCAGAAATTAACAATGATTGAGTCCAGAACACACAGACCCCACACCTGCAGTATATGTGTTGGAGGATCAAATTTGGACTGGAGAGCTAGAGTATTATGGTCAACTGGTCTTTATCCAGGCATGCATCATTCATTAGGTTAGTACTAAGAGTCAGCAACTGTGAATATGGCTAATCCTTGATGATGGAAATTGCAGGTGAGGACAACCTGCTGTTGAGAAGTGCTTTAGTCAATTAACTCTTTCCTAAGATTCAGCAAAGTGAAAAACTATCATTTGAACATTAAGACTAACAAGCACCTGTCAGCACAACTGAGAAAAGTTGGCAATGTCTTGAAATATTTCACCCAAGGGCTTGGGGTTCAAAAGCTAAGAAGCTAACAGACACTCTAGTTGCTTGTTTTATGTGTTTGCTCATGCATTATATATACATACACACTAGCGGGAGTAACCTTTATTTGGCACTACCTTAACCTGGGCATTTTTAGTGTAGTTTTAACATTCTCCCAAAGAAGTTGCTTTTATATAGTGTGTGTATGTGCATATGTATTGTGTGTATAGATGTACATATACACCACTAAAAAAAACGAGGAGTACTCGTGGCACCTTAGAGACTAACAAATTTATTTGGGCATAAGCTTTCGTGGGCTACAGCCCACTTCATCAGATGCATGCAGTTGAAAATACAGTAGGAAGAGATATATATATATTCTCACACACACACACACACACACACACACACACAGAACATGAAAAAATGGGTGTTGCCATACCAACTCTAACAATTAAGGTGGACTATTATCAGCAGGAGGGAAAAAAAACCTTTGTAGTGATAAGCAGGATGGCCCATTTCAAACAAATACATTACTGGGTTCATTCATCACACACACACACACACACACACACACACACACACACACACAGTTATTCAGGTTGCAAAGTCAAGCATCTGATAGCTGGGAAATCCCAGATTTACGGTTGTTCATGCAACCTTCACTGTGTCCCCTTGTGCGTCTATGCAGGAAGCAGAGATCCTATAGCTAAAGTATTTTGTAATCATGTAATTAAAGACCTCATCATAATGAATACATACATGGGGGAACAAGTCAGATTGCATAGACAACTATATATCTGGCTTTTCCTAATTTGTGAGTGCCTGACTTTACAACCTAAACCTTTTAACTTAGATTTTTATATGTAATATCCTAGAAACCCTAGGATATTACATATAAAAGTAAAAATCTAAGTTAAAAGGTTTAGGTTGTAAAGTCAGGCACTCACAAATTAGGAAAAGGAAAAGGAAAAAGGAAAAAGTTAAAACAAAATGTATTGGGTACAACTTTAACAGCTCCCTCATCATACATCATCAGCAGGGTTTGAACCCTAAACTTTCAGTACTGCCGCACAGACTTATACTATTTTAGCTATTTCAGCTGGCAGCTGGAGAAGGCAGTTATTCCAGAAGGGCAGTGTATGGTCTGGTGGTGCCATATGCTGGATCCAGGAGAGTCGTTGGGAGTACTCTGGCCTGCCTGTCTCTTTCCCCCACCCATCTGGTTCCTGTTCCATGTGGTGCCACCAGAGTGGGGGGCGGGCTGCTGTGGCTATGCACTGGGTCCCTGTGGTGTGGTCAGAGCTTTCTCTTGCCATCACTGCTACAGCTACACTGACAGGTGTTCCCAGTGCAGTACATGTTGCTGCTGTTTTGGCTGTGGCATGGTCCCAGGTCTTCAGAATATTAATAGTCAGTTATTGATTTGCCATAAGAAACACAAGTGACAAAGAGAAATGGTAATTTTTAACAGTTTATAACTCAGCCAAACCTGAATGGAATTTAATAGGGCAAGTGCAAGTCATGTCGCTAGCCCTGGGGCTTTGTCTCTGCTGAATTTCAAAGACCTCCTGCAAACAATGGAGGTGTTAGGGCTTCGCAAAAAGAAAGAAAGGAAAAGAAAAAAAAGATGATCTTTATAATGGAGAGCATTAAACAAGCTAAATACAAGGGTTACCACCGTTCTTTCTGCAATAATGCATGAGCACATACAGCAATGTATGAAAAACACACTTGAAAAAACATCTTTAATGAAAACATTGAGAATGGTTGAAAAATTCCCAAGTTCAGATAATATCAAATAAAGTTTATTCCTCTAATTGACATATACTCCACTGCACCTGCAGCTGGGTGCCCAGACTTGTATCTGGAATACAGTGCACTGACAGACATCTAGTCTCCTTAGCCCCATGCCATGATGGAGGAAGGTTGCATCCTCTCCTCTGACCGTCCTATTGAATTACACCCTCATGGTGGACCCTCCCCAAGCCATCTAATTCCAAGGACAGCAAGGACATTTTAACATCTCTTTGTCTTTCTTTAGTTTTTCTTCTGGGCTCAGTCTGAGCTTCCTAGCAGTTTCTGATACTAGCTGAATTTTGCTGCAGTAAACAAGTGACATTACTATAGATCACCTGCTCCAGGGCATGACACATGATTGGTTCATCTGGTTAGCCCATGGGATTAAGTGAACTTGCTTGGCCTTGGACAATATAGGTAAATACTGAAAGGGGAGGGAAGCCAATGACAGTAGAGGATGACTGTAGGTTCCTCATCCCAACTGCTGCTAGGATCTAGTATTACTCTTATGTATTATCTTGCTAAGGTCAGTTGTATATTCTGTTGTTGTAGCCATGTTGCTCCCAGGATATTAGCGAGACAAGGTGGTTGAGGTAATATCTCTATTGGACCAACCTCTGTTGGTAAAAGAGACAAGCTACACTGAGCTCTTCTTCAGGTCATAACTCAGCTCAGTATAGTTCGAAAGCTTATCTCTTTTACCAACAGAAGTTGATCCAATAAAAGATATTACCTCACCCACTTTGACTCAGTTGTATCTCTTGGCATTTATAAATAAACTGGTGCCTGTACTCAGCAATCCCAGTCCTAACGAGTAGTTGCATATTTAAACATAGAATTCAGGAAATGGAAAAGCTAACGTTATAATAGCAGCATTAACTGATCCACAAAGCACATATACAATATTTTTGATAACTGAACTGTTACATTTATACCTTAGCATATACAATCAATCTACCTTTTGTTTTAATTTGTCATTTCACCAACAGCAAAATGTTTTCATTCTAGGGTTAAGATGATTGCCCCACTGACATGTCAAATAAATAGTATTTTTTGTTTGTTACTATCATTAGGCTTGACAAAGCCCTGGCTGGGATGATTTAGTTGGGGATTGGTCCTGCTTTGAGCAGGGGGTTGGACTAGATGATCTCCTGAGGTCCCTTCCAACCCTGATATTCTATGATTCTATGATTAGTACCAAAAATCAACTAAAATGACTTAACAGCTGACACCTAAACTCTAACTCACAAATAAGAAAGTTACCAAAAAATTAACTCACTGAACATTAAAATACAGGGAATAAGAAATCTCTTCCTGGGGGATTCTTGTACAATAAAGTAAAAATACTAGGTTTTTCTCCTAAATTAAGTTACCTATTTTATTACATCAGTTATTTTATACTTTTCATTCTGGTTCTTTTATTCCAATGCTTTTACCATTTATGAGACATTTTTTAGCCTATCTCAGCCAAATAAAACAACAAAAACAATCAGAACTTGCAGCATTTACTTAAAGTGATTGCTCACTACCCTGTAAAACTTGTACCAGAGACAAGCAGCCTTGAAAGTCAAAATGGAACATCTAGTTTACTGTATTAATTATAACGGTCCTCCTATTTGAGAGCATAGCAGTCCACATGTAGGTGTAGCTTGAAAACTTTTTAGATATAAAAAATACATCTCATAGTCATAGTGCTAATTAACTGGCATGATTTCTTGTGTCATTGAGAGCAGTATTGATCACCAAACACTTGGGCTTACAAACTCAGTTCCTGCTTTTGTTCCTGCTGAAGTCATTTGAAAACTCCCACTGACATACTTCAGTGGTTGCTGAGTTGATGGGGCCAATAGGGTCGAATCCTGCAAGGTGTTGAGCACTGCTGGATTAAGGCAATGCAAGGCTTGAGGCATATCAAAACTGACTGAAAAATGTTGTTAGAAAATGGTGAAAAATCTCAACATTTTGAAGCTGTTTCCGTTTCATAGGGCTCAACATGGATGCCTTTTAAACAATATTTTAAATCTAAACCATTACTGAAACACTTTTCTGATGATGAATAGACATCCATACTATGACTTCTGACTAGAGTTCATTGAAAAAAATAATAAGTAGGGCTCTACCAAATTCACGGCCATGAAAAACACGTCACGCACCGTGAAATCTGGTCTCCCACCATGAAATCTCATCTTCTGTGTCTATACTATACAGATTTCACAGGGAAGACCAGTGTTTCTCAAATTGGGAGTCCTGACCCAAAAGGAAGTTGGAGAGGGGGGTCACAAGGTTATTTTAGGGGTGGTGTCACGGTTTTGCCACCCTTACTTCTGTGCTGACTTCAGAGCTGGGCGGCCGGAGAGTGGCGGGTGTTGGCTGGGTGCCCAGCTCTGAAGGCAGTGCCCTGCCAGCAGCAGTGCAGAAGTAAGGGTGGCAATGCCACACCATGCCGCCTTTACTTCTGCGCTGCTGGTGGTGGCAGCTCTGCTTTCAGAGCGGGGTTCCCGGCCAGCAGCTGCCGCTCTCCAGGTGCCCAGCTCTGAAGGCAGTGCCGCCACCAGCAGCAGTGCAGAAGTAAGGGTAGCAGTACTGCAACCTCCCTTACAATAACCTTGCGACCCCCTCAATTCCTTTTTGGGTCAGGACCCCTACAATTACAACACCATGACATTTCAGATTTAAATAGGTGAAATCATGAAATTTACGATTTTTAAAATCCCATGACTGTGAAATTGACCAAAATGGACCGAGAATTTGGTAGGGCTCTAATTACATAACGTTATTTCAACACTTTAAAAAATGTTTTTAATTGAAAAGGTCATTGTTGCTAAGGAAAGATTGTGGCAATATACTTTTTTTCTTATTAGCTGAGAACACTTTTGATTCTCTCTCTCTCTCTCTCACACACACACACACACACACACAGGCCCACACGCCTGTTTTCTTGAACATTAGAAGTTACTATATCGTGAAGTTATCCCATTGATAGAGCTAAATACAATATGTTGGGCTGCTATGCCTTAGAGTCAAAAATTGTGAGATCTCTGTATGCTACCAATAGCTGTGACCATTAACAACATAACATGCTCAGTCCTCATAAAACAGGCAACTGGCTGTATTGTGACTCGATTATGTTGTAGGCCCTCATCCTGCAATGGAACCTGCTAGCACAGGACTTTATGCCCGTGGGGGATCCCTATTTACTCCACTGGGACTCTGCATAGGATTACCAGTCCATGCCAGTGGCTCCAACCTTTAAACGGCATGAAAACAGCAGAAAACAGAAAATCAGAGTATCTCAGGAGAGGCTACATCATTTTCTGTCTAGATGGGGAAAGAAATTATCCTTAGCAGACAGCCTCTCTCTCTTTGCCAAATTACTCACAGTACAACAGTGAAAGCTTTCCTTTTACTGCAGTATAGTACTCCTGGTTTGAGATGTCCCACAGAATTCCATTCCATCTGTCAGGATGTATAAAATAAATGGGACTGATTCTCCTCTGCATCACACTAGTTTTATACTCATGCAGCTCCACTGGCATCAATGGAATTACTCCTGAATTAAACTGGCATAAGAGAAGTAGGTCCATATTCTTTTTTCCCTTCTGCTTGAAGATTTAAGTATAATTGTAGAGATGCACAATAAAATTAGATCAATGTCCACTGTTGTTTCATTGAGAAACATTTTGTATATAATTTATCGTTATCCAAGTTTAGTAGTTAAACAATGATGCTAATGAGTATTTATTTATTTATTTATTTATGGCAATGCCCACCGCATACTGGGCACTTTCCAAACAGAGAAAGAGGCATAGTTCCTGCCCCAAGAAGCTCATAACCTAAAAAGTAAGATGTAACATTATATATAAACAATGAATCATGCTATTTTGTGCTAACGTGTCTTGTTTACCCCTTACTAATTTTTAACCTCACTGTTAATATGACCATTTCTTTGTTGTAAGATGTTACCAGAAAGCAAAAAGAGAAGGCTTAAGAATCCTATCATACAACACAATCAGTGACTAGATTCACTGAGAATAGCTATAAAGCCTTAAACAAGCCCTTTATTTTGTGTTTTAAAAGTGTCATAAGGAGTTAATAGGACACAGCTGTACAGGCTCTTTCTAACAAGCAGCTTCTGTCGCTTTGGTCACCACAGGTGTCTCTGTAACCTGCAAACTCTTATTACTAGTGTATCAAAGTTGTGCTACTTAATAGACTTCTTTAGTAAAACACAACAAAGCAATTACATGGCTGTTGATTGTCAGTCATAAAAAACTCCCTCAAACACAGTTTTTCAAAAGAAACTACACTGCAATTTTTTGTCATTGTAAAATAAAAGAAACTAGTGAATTAAATGGAGAACAGAACAATATAACAGCAGGTAGTCAACCGAACTTCGCCACTACAGATGGTTTAGAAATAGTGTTTCCTTTTACATCTAGTTGGGGGATAAAAGAAAAGGAGGAGGCTTCTTACTGCCAATGAATGGCAATACCAAAAGATTTAGCCAAGTCTCCAGTCTCTGTATTTGGCCTCATGAAAGACCCTAGATGCTTCATTTTTATCTGTGTTTGGCATTGCTTTTTTCAGCACCTTTAACTAAGTGTGATTAATACAATGATGTCATTAAAACAAATAAAAGGAATTAAAAGGATGGGAGGCTTTTGCAACACTGAAGATATTCAAGGTTAAGTTAAGATACCCTGTGAAACAGATCACAATGGTTTGTTTTTTAAAAGAGTAAATTACTGCACAAGAATATTGCTCTGTTTTACTCTGACACCCTTTATCTAAAGAAAAACTAACACAGTTTACAAGTTTGAGGAATAAGAATGGATAAAGTCTATATTCAGAAATCCAATTACTACTGAGCCACAGGGCAACAGGAACACAAATCTGGATGATTTGTAATTGTTCAATAATAATTTGAATTAGGTAACAACAATGAAGTTGCCCTTAAGTGAATTAATTTAACCTCTTTTGTTCACAAAACAGCACATTATTTTTGCATTAACACACCCAAAATAGCATCATGGCAAGTGACAGTCATATGTGCACTTCAAACATGATGAAATGAAGTCCACATTAGAAACTCAAACAGGCCTGACTTTAAAACCTTCATCATTTTTACAGACATCATGATCAACAGACCAAATAAACATATCCCAACATCTACAGGACGGAATTGTTTTTATATTAAGATATGAATGGATTGCTGACTATGTGCAAGTGAATCTGTGGTATAAGTCAAATACATCAATCAGTTTGTGGTAGAATTAAAGCTATTATCTACCTAGCTGACGTGGCCTACAAAGCACTTCCTTAAAATTATTATTTTTGTTAGACACCGTTTAACAAATTAATAAATGTTAAATTTGCATTGTGATTTTTGATCACTACCAAAAAATATTTTTGACAGGAGAATTGTTTTGTTCATATCAGTCATATGAATTGTTCCCTTTATAATTTGTTTTATAATTATTTTTTTAAAATAGCTTCTATTTAAGATGATAATTTTTCCAATTGCAATAACAAAAATAATTCTGACAGGGCCCCCAGGTAGTTAATTAATATAATCACCTCTCACTGTCAATCAATTGGTGTTGCTCATTCATTGCGGCAGTTCAAAACAAAAATCTTAAAAATATGTTTATAGTGCTCTAGTGCTTGCAAAGGAAGATGCAAGAAAATAAATTAAATCTGCAATGAAAGAAACAGTAAATAATTTCCCAAACTCTATAACAACAGTGAGTGATCTTATAATGAGAACAAAGAGAGACTCAGATTCTCAGCTGGTGTAAACTGGCACAGCTCCATTGACTTCACTGGAGCTAGGCTGACTTAGACTAGAGAACACAGAATGGATTTTTTTATTTAAATAGACACCAAGAAACAAAACATTTGTTACACAGACATGGCAAGCTTCCTTGAAACAAAAGCAGCTCAGTTCACAACTCAAACTGTATTACCTTGCTCGGTTTGCTTCTTTTGTCATATCCCATGCCCAGGTTATGAAGTTCTGACTCAGATATGAAACAATAGATTCAGCACAAAGCATTTGTGAGCAGAACACATTGGTTAGTACGCTTTCATCATGGTGGAGGTAGATAGCAAGAAGCTTTCTCTGCAAAGACAGGAGAAAATACTGATCAGTGAAAACACCTGTCTAAGAAGTCTGTTTAGTAACTTAAAATTGCTACCGTAGGTTTGTGTGTTAGTGCGCACAAGACTGTCTACAGTGCGAGGCTGACTCTCAACATAAACAAATGTTCTGATTCAGCTGTTTCATACAGTAACATGGAAAGAAAAATGGAATTCTAGCAATTAAAGTCAAACTACCCTCTATCCCCCCAAATCCACTCAAATATTTTTAATCCAAATAGTCAACATTCTCTTTCAAAATCCAAGTAAAGGCCAAAAAGTGATTTTTTCTTCTTATTTCCAAAAAGTGATTTGGGATATCCTTAAAGTAGATTAATATTAAAGATATACATTTTAACACAAGAAATAAAAAGCTTATTTAAACAAAAGTACCTGCAGTAAACATTTGACAGCCTCCTGAAAAATGCATACCAAGGAACATCCATTTCACATTTAGTTCTGAGAATGAGCTAACTATTTTTGGCTTGCTGCACAGTAAAGACAATATTGAATACAGTTCTCATTTACCAAAACCATGCCTTTTGTCACAACAAAGTAAATTGTAAACGTTCAGCTTAACAAAATGATAGTGAGTTGTTGTTAGCCTGGCTGTTGCCATAAGAGAGCCAAGTTTGGAAACAATTATGTTTTCCCATTTTGCTGAAGACTAGACTACTTTAGAGATTATGTGCTTGCAAGGGAGAGGATCACCTCTGCATAGTTCTTCGGAAACCAATATCTAAATCTGCAATGAAAGTAGCCAACAATGCAACTGTGCATCCTCCCCATAATATGGAGATGTAATGGCAGACACATGTCAGGAAGGGAAGTGACTGGTATATATGCGTGTACATAGGGGAAGAAGGTGGGGTGGGAATAATATAGGGAAAAAGATGATTAGGGGAAAGGACCATGTTCTGATATCTGGTATCTGAATAAATCAAAAACACAGTTTTCGAAAAGCAACAGAAAATAACCACAAAAATTATTGTTAGGGACATTATTTAAAAATACTGCTTAAACATCCATGCTGAGAAGGCAAGTGACAAGTATGGCAAATGGGTGAGTGTTTTTGCATATAATTTTTATAAAGGTAATTGAAAATCTATCCATACGAAGTAACATCTACGTAGGATATTGATCTGGTACCTTGCATTAATATATCAAGATATGTGGGTACAATTTTGGGGCAATTCATTTTTAGAAAAATCAGTATATTTATAACCTAGAACACTGGCTATGGGTAAAGTTTAGCAATGTCTGTTTAAACAAAAAGAAGAGTACATTTGAACATTAGACTTTGAGAAAGGGATTAGTAATATACATTAATGTTTGTCTGATTTAATTTAAATGTTCTTCAGAACCAAATACACATGTGCCAGGAAAGGCCATTAATAAGCCTAACATGCAGAGTTCCATATAAGTGCAGCCAACGGTGTTGACTGAAACTAAACTTGAAAATCCAGGGCACTAATGCACAATATCAAGCAATAAAACAGCATCTCTGTGGTGATATTTAATTTAAAAAGAAGAAAGAGACAGGGGAAGATCAGGCACTGTCTGTTTTTGAGGATCAGCCGTTCTGCATTTCAAAGCATCGATCCCTGCAATATCCAGGTTACTGTGCTAGAATCTCGACTATTATATAGCAGTTGTAAGAGAGGGAGGGCAAAGATGTGTTTACTCAGTGATTAGGGCCTTAGAATAAGCCTCTAGCTCCTAGAGAGACAACTCACCACTTATTCATTTGGGCCAATTCACAAAGCCTAGAAAGATTAAACATCCATGCTGGGAAGACAAGCGAATGCAGACGGTGAAAAAGAAATAAAAATTCTTTAAAAACTCTTAGATGACTTCATTATTTTTTCCACAAGGAAACTTTAGGAAAGTGTTTAGTTAGAGAAAAACCCACATTGACCTCTCTCTAAACCCTTAATCTTTCCTTTGTGGTGGCACTGCTTTGTGGTAAGCGGATGGCTTTGCTCTCCTCTTTTCACTGGGAGCTGATAAAAAAAGGCTCTTGAGAAACACTTTTAGTTCCAAAGAAACAACCCCATGAAACTGTTAAATATGAGATTCCGTCCAACTGAATGTTCCAAAATATGTACAGTTTTAAGATTAAAAGATTACGGCCAAATTTTAGTAAACAAGACAGGCGCACAAACTTATGCACACAAACAACAGATGTCTACATTTGAACTACCTTATTTGTGGGTATAATTGTCATTTGCATCCAGATATCAGGTAGTTAGAGGGCTAAACTATCTTTTGTAACTTCAGTTGATTGCAGCTGTAAAATCATGGGCCCAAAAAACTTGCAGGCCACATTGAGGTTTACTGTTAGGATAACAGTAAAAAGAGGCAGTAGAAAGATAATTTAAATGATAGCAAATATACTTTAAAAAAAAAATCAAAACTAGTCATGTCCTGAGCATCCTTTGCTAGGAAAATGTATGTTGTTTTCATATTTTTTACAATGCACTTTTTAGTTCTTTTAATACACTAGGGCTGGGATTTCCAAAAATGCCAAAGGACCTGATTTTTAAAGGTTGATCTCAATGGGAGTTAGGTGCCTACGTGCTTTTGAAAATTACACTGTCTATCCGCATTTTTAGGTGCCTAAACGCCTTTAAAAATCTGGCCCTAACCCTTTGTCTGCACTAGCAAGTGAAAGACAAAACTTCTGTTGTTCAGAGGTGTTAAGAAAACAAAACAAAACAAAAACAAAAAAACCAACAACAACAACACACACACCCCACCCCCCGAAAGACAAAAGTTTTGTCAACAACAAGCGCCGGTGTGAACAGTGTTTTGTCCTGCCGACAATGCTAACACCGCTTGTTGGGGGTGGAAGTTTTTTCGTTGACAGGAGAGCTCTCTCCTGCCAACAAACAGCACCTACACTGCACACCTTTTAGTGGCACAGCTGTGTTGCTGAAAGCTGCGTAGTGTAGACATAGCCTAAGGTGACTTAGGAGCACAAGTCTCATTGAAAGTTAAGGGATCTAAGTGACTCAGGCACTTTTCAAAAATCACATGCCTCAATTATAAATAGTTCCACCTGGGACTTTAGCTGGATAATAAGTTTTCTGCTACTCCCATTCCTATACTAGGTATTGAGGAAGATGAGAAGGAACAAAGCTCTCATTATGTTAATATTCCAAGAAGGCCTCAGTGATGGACCCTTTATCAGTGACACACTAGGGCAGCACGTAAGATGATTTTCAGTGGCACTCATACTGCCCGGGTCCTGGCCACCGGTCTGGGGGGCTCTGCATTTTAATTTAATTTTAAATGAAACTTCTTAAACATTTTAAAAACCTTATTTACTTTACATACAACAATAGTTTAGTTATATATTATAGACTTATACAAAGAGACCTTCTAAAAATGTTAAAATTTATTACTGGCACGCGAAACCTTAAATTAGAGTGAATAAATGAAGATTCGGCATACCACTTATGAAAGGATGTCGACCCCTGCACTAGGGCTTCCATTAACAGACTTCTTGAGGTGTACTGGGCTTCTGCACACCAGTTTACTAGTCTTGACCATCAAAGTCTCAAGAACACTTACATTCCTGTGGCACTTGAGAAAAGTTCATTTCTTTTCCACTCTTATAGAAGGAATGAGGGAACCCCTGTCACTGGTGGTTTAGGTAGAAACAAACAAACAAACAAAAGAAATAGATCTTAAGGATGCTGAAATAGTGGACTATTCAGGGAATTGGCCTTTTACCTATATTTAAATCCAGCCTAGTCAGGTTTCTACTAGATACGTATCCACAGCTCAAAAACAAATATCACAATTAGCATTCTTCTTGACAGTCTCAGAGAGCCAAAAGACCAAATAGACATGTAGACTGAGCCACCAAATCACCTCAAGAGGTGATTCCCCTTATGGGTCTCAATTTAGACACCTTATCAGGGCAGAATAAAGTAGACTGAAATCCTATTTCACCCTCTCTTTTGCGGCCAAACAGATTATTTCAATCTCTAGACCAGCCAATCTAGAACTACTGTGGCCATAAAAAAGTCAGCATTTGCCATAAATTACAACACAGATGTATCTGAGATATCAGTTTTCCCTTATATTTAGAAAAAGGATTAAAAATTTGCCAGGTATCTAACCAGTCAGAGGATTAAACCTACTAGCCAGAAGTATATACACAAGACAAGTGTGTGAGTGTGTGTGTGTCCTACCAACAAGTGAGAACCATGTGCAGGATGCTGGTTAACAAGTGCAGCTAGCTCTGGAGCACGGAATTAATATAAATCTAGCCCAGTGTTCTATATGGCAGCTGTGAAACTAATCAGTTTTGTTCATTTCATTTTTCTGGTGCTGCTTGGGAAAGGTATGAGCATCAGGAGAAGCATCAGCTCTATCTGAAGGCTCAGAGCACTGCATCAGTTCACACTTAGAAAATTAAACTTTAGAACCATAAGGACAAGAAACTCAACAGTTTTTAAATCAAAACTTAAACTGCAGAAATCAGTACTTTAGGTTTCCACAGTCATCACAGAGAGCTTCCCACTAGTCATCAGTGAGTGGGCAAAAGGATTTTTTCAAATGTGGACACCAGAACTGGACATAATATTCCAGTAATCATCTCACTAATGCCATATATTGACTTGATATTCCCCTGCTTATGCCTCCAAGGACCATAGTCACCTCGTTAGCTACGGCATCATGCCGGGAGTTCATGTTCAGTTGGTTATCTACCATAACCCTTAAGTCCTTTTCAGTGTCATTGCATTACAGGGTACTCTCTCCCATCTTGTAAGTGTGACCTACATTTTTTGTTCCTAAATGTACGATCTTGCAATTGGCTCTATTAAAAACATTGTTCAAATTTGCCCACCTTACCAAGTGATCCAGATTGATCTGTATAACTGACGCATTCCCATTGTTATTTACAATTCCATCAATTTTTGTGTCATCTGCAAATTTTACCAGCAATTACTCTACAGTTTCTTCCAGATCACTGAAAAATATATTGAATATCATTTGGGCAAGAACAGATCAATGTGGGTTCCCACTAAAAACACTCCCATAAAATGATTCTTAACTTACAATTACTTTCTGAACTTTATCAGTTAACCTGCTTTTAATCCATTTAATGTGGGCTACATTGATTTTGTACAGTGTTGGTTTTTCCTAAATCAGAATGTCATGAAGGACTAAGTCAAATGCTTTACAGGTCTAAGTACAAGACTTTAAAGAACGCTAATAAAAATGGATTTTCCTCTGACATATAGCACTCAAAGCATTAAGGAAAGAGTGAAATTCTGGCACTGTATTGACAATCCTATGCATTCATAAACCATGTTTCAGGTTCCAAAATATAATGAGATTGCATTAAGATTTTTTAAAATAAATTTTGGGAACTTTTTATCTGTCTCCAGGTGTTGGAGCCTTTAGAGACCATCTCTTGAAGCTCTAACCACAACTTTCCATCTAAAAATAAATTAAGTAAACTGAGATTCTAATGTGACAACGGGAATCCAGGTGTTGGAGCTTTAAGAAAAATACCAAGCATGACAAGACCAGTGATAACATTGTGAGAACTGGTAGCACTGGTGACCTGAAATTTTGCTTTCTGCATCTCACACCCACCTGTTCAGGATAATAATTGAAGCAGAAATGCTTACTCAATAGCATCTGGTAAATGCACAAGTGTTCTTTCAAGCTGGTAGAAGGTTTCCTGAATCAAGATCTTTCTTCTTACTCCAGCCCACTGCTTTGTGCAGTGAGAACTGATTTTAACTGAACAAAAGGACATGTTTTCCACTCTTTAAGCCTTTCAAATGAACAACCTGATCCATCTATCTAAGGTAGCCTTAGAGACTTTAAAATCACTTTGAAAAGTCTCCTTGAGCACAAACAGATATTCTAATACACATCATCTTCATCTCATGAGCAGAATTTAAGCCCTCTTTGATATCCAGATGACAGATGTTAGAGTTGATTCCACTTTGATGACAGATTAAGGCAGAAACTGGTCAAAGCTCAAACCCATTTCCAGTGAAACTATGTGTTTATCCCTGGGTAGTAGAATGAGGACACACAGGAACCTTTGTGTGTGTTTGTATTACATACATGACGGAGAAAGAAAAAAAATGTTAAAAGCTAAGGATTGCTAATTCCAACATCTAATGCACCATCAGAAGTGTTGGACTAGAATGAACCCAAGAGGACACAGATGCCAAAGGCTGACAGAATAGGAACGCTAACCAGGTTCAATTCCCCAAAAGGAGTCTGGCCTAAACATTACTCCATGGATACACAGATTGTAAGGTCCGAAGGGACCACTGTGATTATCTAGTCTGATCTCCTGCATAACACAGGTCATAGGACTTCTCTAAATTAATTCCTGTTTGACCTAGAAGCACAACTTTACGAAAAACACCTGATTTTGATTAAAGAATTTCCAGAGATGGAAAATCTAGCCTCACCCTTGGTAAGCTGTTCCAATAGCTAATCACCCTCACTATTAAACATTTGCACCTTATTTCAAGTCTCAATTTGTCTAGCTTCAACTTCCAGCCATTTGATCTTGTTATATCTTTATCTGATAGATTGAAGAGCCCTCTATTATCAAATATCTATTCCCCATGTAGGTACTTATAGACTGTGATTAAGTCACCACTTAACTTTCTCTTTGACAAGCTAATCAGATTGAGCTCCTTGAGTTTTTCACTATAAAGCATGTTTTCCAATCCTTCAGTCATTTTTGTGGCTCTTGTCTGAACCCTCTGCATTTTATCAACATATTTCTTGAATTGTGGACACCAGAACTAGACACAGAATTCCAATAGCAGTCATACCAGTGCCAAACACAGAGGTAAGGACCAGAAGACAATTGATAACCTCTGGTTCTTACTTCTCAGAGCACTATGAGCCATTACTTAAGCTTTAAGCACTCTCAGAGCTTAAACAGTTGTATTTACACATTTTGTTGTTTAAGTAATTTCAGCAAGGTGCTCATATACCATGGTGGTGGATGCCAAACAATTCAAATCAGATCACACTGATAACCTATATGCCATCTCGCCTACAAAAATTCTAAGTTATAAATTAGAGAAGGATTTCTGTGGCAGAAACCCGTGTGTTTGCACTATTGGGGGCGGGGGAAATGCAAGAGGATGGAATTCCAAATTTTATAAAACTTTTCAGAGGTGACTTAGAATTTAAGAGATGGCTTAACACATTCAAGATGTTTATTAGTAGAGTATGATGATGAAGTGCATTTATATACCACCTTTCATCCTGAAAGATACCAAATCTCTTTATATTTATATTCATCCGCAAACGAAATGCAAACACTGTTTAACAGTGCAAAAGAATGGTAACACTTGAAGACAGGAAGTGAAGAATAATATCCACTTGAAACCACAAGGAAAACATTTAATAGATTCATAGATTCCAAGGCCAAAACAGATTATTATGATAATCTAATCCAACTTCCTGTATAACACAGGCCATAGAATGTCCCCAAATAATTCCTAGAGCAGATCTTTTAGAAAAACATCCAAGCTTGATATAAAAATTTTCAGTGATGAAGAAACCATTATGACCCTTGGTAAATTGTCCAGCAATGAATTACCTCACTGTCAAATATTTAAGTCTTATTTCCAGTATGAATTTGTCTAGTTTCAACTTTCATCCATTGGATCATTTTATACCTTTCTCTGCTAGACTGAAGGGCCCATTATTAAATATTTGTTCACCATGTAGATATTTATAGACTAATCAAAACACTCCTTAACTTTCTCTTTGTTAAGCTGAATAGATTGAGCTCTTTGAGTCTATCACTATAAGACAGGTTTTCTAATCCTTCAGTCATTCTCATGGTTCTTCTCTGAACTCTCTCTGATTTTTCAACATCTTTCCTGAATCGTGGACATCAGAACTGGACACAGTATTGGAGTAGCAGTCACACCAGTGCCAAATACAGAGGTAAAATAAGCTCTGTACTTCTACTCACAATTTTCCTGTTTATACATCCCAGGATCACATTAGCTCTTTTGGTCACGGCATCATATTGAGAGCTGAGGTTCAGTTGATTATCCACCACAACCCACAAACCTTTTTCAGAGTCACTGCTTCGCAGCAATGACTCCCTCATCCTGTATGTATGGCCTAGGTCAGTGGTTCCCAAACTGGGGTTTGCGAACCCCTGGGGGTTCGCAGAATGTTACAGGGGGGTCGCCAGAAAAATTTCACTAATGGCGGCCAGAGGACCCCAGGCATTGGAGGCAGCAGGTGGGACCCGGTTGCAGGGCAGACAGCCCGAGCCCCAGGGAGAGCAGGGCCGGGTAGTTTGGGCTGGCAGCCCGAGCCCTGCCCCCGTCAGCGGGGGAGCCAGCAGCCCGAACCCCATCGCTCCGCGTGGGGCTGGCAGCCCAAGCCCCAGGGAGAGCGGGGCCGGGCAGTATGGGCTGGCAGCCCGTGCCCTGCCCCCCATCAGTGAGGCAGCCCGAACCCCAGCGCTCCAATCAACTTTTGGCTGAGTTTAAGAAACGAGTACCCGCTTCTGACAGAAAAAGCTGCTGCAGTTTTGTTACCATTTTCAACAACATACTTATGCGAGAAAGCGTTTTCCTCGTATGCACATCTGAAAACCAAATACAGAAACAGACTTGATGCCGAACCAGAACTGAGACTTTATCTTTCTCCAGTGGTTCCGGACTTCCAAGAGCTATGCAGAGCAAAGCAAGCGCATCCATTACACTGAGGAAATTTAAACTTAAATCCCTGGAAATATTCATTTTTAGGAGGGGGTTCACGAGATTTCACAATTTAGTGAAAGGGGTTCGCGGGCTGTTAAAGTTTGGGAACCACTGGCCTAGCTGTATACATTTACATTTACCCATATTAAAAACACATAGTTTGAAATACTAAGGGTACAAAACATACAGGAATGACAGAACAGGTCGTGCTGGTGGGGAAGTGGCACTATATGTGAAAGAAAGCATAGAGTCAAACATAGTAAAAATCTTAAATGAATAAAACTGTACCACAGAATCTCTATCACTAGAAATTCCATGCTTGAATAATAGGAGTAGAGCAGTATGAATACACTACTGACCACCTGATCAGGATGGTGACCATGATTGTGAAATGCTCATGGAAATTAGAGAGGCTATAAAAATAGAAAACTCAATAATAATGGGGGATTTCAACTATCCCCATATTGACGGGGTGCATGTCATGGGATGGGATGCAGAAATAAAGTTTCTAGACACTATTAATGACTGCTTCTGGGAGCACCTAGTCCTGGAACCCACCAGGGAAGAGGTAATTCTTGATTTAGTCATAAGTGGACAACAGGATCTGGTCCAAGATCTCAATATAACTGAACTGCTTGGAAAAAGCAACCATAACATAAGTAAATTTAACATTCTTGTGTGTGGGAAAATATCAAAGAAGTCTGTCACAGTAGCATTTAACTTCAGAAAGGGGGAAAGTATACAAAAATGAGGAAGCTAGTCAGAAATTAAAAGGAACAGTCACAAGAGTGAAATGCCTGCAAGCTGCATAGATATGTTTAAAAAATACCATAATAGAGGCTAAAATTAATTGTATACTACAAATTAAAAAGAATAGTAAGAGGACAAAAAATGCTACCATGGCTAAACAACAGAGTAAAAGAAGTATTTAGAGGCAAAAAGGCATCCTTTAAAATTTGGAAGTCAAATCATACTAAGGAAAATAGAAAGGAGCATAAACTCTGGCAAGTCAAGTGTAAAAGTATAAATTAGGCAGGCCAAAAAAGAATTTGAAGAGCAATTAGCCAAAGACTCAAAAACTAACAGCAAAAACAAAATTTAAGTACTTCAGAGGCAAGAAGCCTGCCAAACAATCTAGGGGGGCACTGGATGACCAAGGTGCTAAAGGAGCACTCAAGGAAGACAAGGAGGAGAAGCTAAATGAGTTATTTGCATCATTCTTCACTGCAGAGGATATGAGGGAGATTCCCATACCTCAGCCATTCTTTTTAGGTGACAGATCTGAGAAACTGTCCCAGATTGAGGTGTCACTAGAGGAGGTTTTAGAACAAATTGATAAATTTAAAAGTAATAAGTCACCAGGACCAGATGGTATTCACCCAAGAGTTCTGAAGGAACTCAAATATGAAATTTCAGAACTCGCAACTGTGGTATGTAAGCTAACACTTAATCAGCTTCTGTACTAGATGACTGGAGGATAGCTAATGTGACGCCAATTTCTTTAAAAGGTTCTAGAAGCGATCCTGGCAATTACAGGCTGGTAAGCCTAACTTCAGTACCAGGCAAATTGGCTGAAACTACAGTAAAGAACAGAATTATTGGACACATAGATTAACACGATTTGTTGGTGAAAAGTCAACACGGCTTTTGTAAAAGGAAATCATTCCTCACCAATCTATTCAAAATCTTTGAGGGGATCAACCGACATTTGGCCAAGGGTAATCCAGGAGTACTTGGACTTTCAGAACACCTTTGACAAGGTTCCCTATCAAAGGCTCTAAAACAAAGTAAGCAGTCATGGGATAAGAGGGAAGGGTCTCTCATGGATCAGTAACTGATTCAAAGACAGGAAACAAAGGGTAGGAATAAAGTTTTCAGAATGGAGAGAGGTAAATAGTGGTGTTCTCCAGGGATCTGCACTGGGACCAGTGCTCATAAGTGATCTGGAAAAGGGGGTAAACAATGAGGTGGCAAAGTCTGCAGATGATACAAAATTATTCAAAATAGTTAAATCCAAAGCTGACTGTGAAGAGCTACAAAGCGGTCTCACAAAACTGGGTAACTGGGCAACAAAACGGCAGATGAAATTCAGTGTTGAGTAATACAAAGTAATTCATATTGGAAAACATAAAACCAACTTTACATACAAAATGATGGAGTCTAAATTACTTATTACCACTCAAGAAATTGATCCTGGCGTCATTGTGAATATTTCTTTGAAAATATCCACTCCATGTGCAGCAGCAGTCAAAAAAGTTGAACAGAATGTTAGGAACCATAAGGAAAGGGATAGATAATAAGAGAGTAAATGACATAATGCCACTATATAAATCCATGGTATGCCCACACCTTGAATACTACATGCAGATCTGGACATCCCATCTCAAAAAAAGATATATTAGAATTAGAAAAGGTACACCGAAGGGCACCCAAAAATGATTAAGGGTATGGAACAGCTTCCATATGAGGAGACATTAAAAAGACTGGGAATATTCGTCTTGGAAAAGAGATGACAGAGGTGATATGATAGAAGTCTATAAAATCATGAATAGTTGGAGAAAGCGAATAAAGAAGCGTTATTTATATCTTAACATAACACAGTAGGTTTAAAACAAACAAAATTAAATATTTCTTCATACAACGCACAGTCAATCTGCGGAACTCATTACCAGAGGATGTTATGAAGGCAAAAACTAAGTGGATTCAAAAAAGTATTAGACAAGTTAATGGAGTACATATCCATCAATGGCTATTAGCCAAGATGGTCAGGGATGCAACCGCATGCTCAGGATGTCCCTAAGCTTCTGACTTCCAGACGCTGGGACTGGATCATTCAGTAATTGTCCTGTTCTGTTCATTCCCTTTGATGCATCTGGCATTGGCCAGCGTTAGAAGACAGAACACTGGGCTAGATGGACCATTGGTCTGACTCAGTATGGCCATTCTTATATTCTTATGTTATTTGCTTGCACCCAGTTTACCAACAGATCCAGATAGCTCTGAATCAGTTACCTGTCCTCTTAATTATTTCCTCAATTTTTGTGTCATCTGCAAACTTCATCAGTGATTATTTTATGTTTTCTTCCAGGTCAATTGATAAAAATGTTAAATAGCGTAGGGCCAAGAACCAGCCCCTGGGGGACCCCACTGGAAGCACATTTATAATTACATTTTGAGACCTATCAGTTAGCCAGTTTTTAATCCATTTAATGTGTGCCATGTTAATTTTATATCTCTCTAGTCTGTTTAATCAATATGTTGTGCAATACAAGCAGAGATAAAAAATAACAATTACTCATGTTGCAATCTGGTAAGGATACAGCTTTTGCACAATGAGCCATCAGATTTTTGTTTGTTTGGATTTACACAAAAAATAAAAAAGAAGTACCTATCCCAAGCTCCAGGTGTCCGACACAAGTTACACTAATGAAAAAAATTAAATAGTTGCTTACCCTTGACAGTCAACAGGACTGAACGGTTTTAAAGACTACAAACGTGCAAAGTAGCCAGTTTTATGTCTCAGAAAAAAGAAAGCATCTCTCCAGCTGGATAGTGCTCTTGAGCATCATGCTGGGGCAATACCAAAATACTCAATCAGAAGGAAGACTGTGGACTAGTGGATCAACAATACCACTTCATGCAGCATTCAGGTTTTCCATCTACGTACAAGATATACCAACTACAACTCTACCTCGATATAACGCTGTCCTTGGGAGCCAAAAAATCTTACCGTGTTATAGGTGAAACCACGTTATATTGAACATGCTTTGATCCACCGGAGTGCGCAGCCCCGCCCCCCCGGAGCACTGCTTTACCGCGCTATATCCAAATTCGTGTTATATCGGGTCGCGTTATATCGAGGTAGCGGTGTACATACAAAGAAATCAGCACTTCAGATGATGAGATCACAGCCCTAGATGATATGGTTAGAAAAACATTTTTGTGGAGAATGAGAAATATAACCTTTTTAGTTAGTAGATTGTCTAATGAGGCTGCGATACCTTTTTTTTTTTAATCACAATATATTTAGGTTCCTTAAAATAATTATAAGTACTCTTTGAAAAAAATGTTTTTAAAACTTTTTGTTAGTATTCTTACAGTCACTGTTCCTAAAATATTACAAAGGACTTCCTCTTTCTATGCTAGTAAAGTACCGTGAATAACCCTGGAGCCCAACTCTGCTGTCTAAAAAAATCATTTTTACGGTCAACACTGTGAAATCCGAAAAGCTCTTCAAAAGATTGCTTTTGACCTATCGTCATTTCAAGATAATTTTTAACTACTCTCAGAATTGCCAATGTTCTTTCCAGATCTTTCAAAAGATGTGGCTCTCACAGAGCAGAAAAGAACGGAATAGGGAAAGCATGAAACCTAGCCAATAGTTTACAGGCTCCTTCTGGCATCTTGGGTGTTCTGCAGGTCCCAGCCAAATAGTACTTCAAGCAAGCAATGTCACTGAAAGACGGAGAATCAGTCTAAACTTAGATGAGTATAATCTACCTACCCACACTCACAGCCCAAGGTGATGTTATAAGGTGAGAAAACTACACGCCTGATTTTCAAAAATACTGAGCAGTTCCAGCTCCCATGACTTCAGATAGTGTTGCTGGTGCTCAATACTTCTGAAAATCAGGCCCAATATAGCTAGTCATACTGAAGGCAGATTGTGGACAATTTAACCAAATCCTGGGCTGCACTGACAGATGACGCTATTTTCTAAGTTCTATAATAGCTTTCCACTTGACTTAGAACCGTTATAAATATAACCCTTCCTAAAGTAAGGACTCTTTCTTTTAGCAACAGCAGGATGGGATTTCTTTCTGAAAAGGTGACAGGTATGGACTTGGGATTCTGAGCAGTAAGCAGAAGGAATCAAAGGTTTAATTTCCAACTTTTGCTGCTGCCTAAATCACAACAGCAGATGGGTTAGAACAACAGTTGGCTCATACACACAGAGACTTCATCACTCCTCTACTCTCTGCACACCAAATTACAACTCAACAAAACGAAAGTATGCTTCACATAGTACAATATATAGTACTAATCATCATATATAGAGAGAACAGGAGTACTTGTGGCACCTTAGAGACTAACAAATTTATTAGAGCATAAGCTTTCGTGGGCTACAGCCCACTTCTTCGGATGCATAAATTTGTTAGTCTCTGAGGTGCCACAAGTACTCCTGTTCTTTTTGCGGATACAGACTAACACGGCTACTACTCTGAAACCTGTCATATATAGAGAGAATCTTATAAGTATTGTATTACAAGAAAGGCTAATAATACAATACAGAATTTTTTTAAAAAGACAAAGATAAAGAAGAAGAGCCTCAAGAAAGAACTGTTTCTATTGAAATATAATGGAGAAAACAAAGACCATACTACAGCATGAAATATAGAGCAAATAAACTCATGTTTGGAGTCAAACTAAAAAGAAAGACAAGACTGTAAATATATAAGGATCAAATATATAGACACAACAGCAATCAGGTGACAAAATTCACCACAATTATAAAAAACACTATGACATTAATAGAAAGAAATGGTTTAGGTTTGGATGGATGTGAGATGCAACTCTTTGGCTAATCTCTGATAAGGCTGGCATGTTGTCCACATATACAATTTCCATTATGTCATGCCAATGAGACACCAAGTTGTAAAACACATAGACAGCAGGAAGGCTTCTGTAAAGGAATATTCTGCTGCTCCAGTGTATTACAATTCTTCCAGCGAATCAGCATGTTGGTGGATGAGAAAGGGCCAATTTATTTGGACTTGCAAAAAGTCAAATTATAGGAGGCTATTATGGAAATTAAGTACCCAGAGTTAAAATTCTGCCATAGATCAAAAACTGTCTAAGAGATCGAAATCAAAGTGCTGGTCTAAGTGGCTAATTGTCAGGAAGCAACGAGTGCGTGCAATGCAGGGGGCCACTAAGGATCTGCAATAGGAGTGATATTTAATATAACTATTAGAAGTGGGTGGAGAGAGAAATTGAGAGAGACAAGAGGTGATCTGACAGAGGTATATAAAAATTAGTGCTCTTGAGAAGGTAAATCAGATGATCCTCTACCCTCTCTCATAATAAAAGACCTAGGAATCACCCACTGAAATTGAAAAGCAAGCAACCATTGATAAAAAGGAAATACTTTAATTTTTAATTATTCAAGCAAAGAACTTAGTGGGAGGCAAAAAGAGAGATTAGACACACATAAATAACAGTACCACCCAAAGTTATTCATTACACATGATAAACATTTATAAGGAATGGATTCCCTCATGCTGCAGAACGTAAGTCAACCACTAACTGCTTGAAGCTAGGAATAAACTTCCACATAAGTATGTAATTACGAACTTGTCCATGATGGGGGGTTTTAACACTTCCTCTGTAGCATCTTGTCTAGCTATTCTTATGTTCCTATACAGTAGCTATTTAAAACTATAATATATAGGGCCGGAAACTCAAAATGATACCATGGAGATTTCCTTCACTGGGTTGGAATAAACTAAAGTGTTTTATACAACCATATTTCTTTTTTTGTTTTAATAAACCCACGTCTTCCTTCCTCACCCTCACCACACTCACACAGTAACTGATAAACTAAATGTCTTTCTTTTGTACTGAATATGCAGTAAGTTTCTTGTGAACTCACAACAGAACATGCAGCCAGATTTAGAAACTACCTCAGGACATCAGTTGTTAATGGGAAGACAGCTTGCTGTACATTTGCTACGTTTCTACTGAGCACAAAGGACTAGCTGATGTACAGAGTTGCTTTCATGGCATTTTACGGGAAGATCATGAGCCAAATTCTGACTCGACATACTGTGGGCAGATCTATATACAGGATGTAAATCAAGACAGAACTTGGGCATATTTTTCCCCTTCACAGCGAGTACAGGGATTGTCATGGAAGAAGTTGCTTTAAAAGTAAACATAATATTAGTTATCTAAAGTCTCAAAGTCAAGAAGCCAAACTGCAAATACTAGTCAAAAATGAGGCAGAGTTAGCTATATTAAAATTAAAGTTCTTTTTCAGTTAATGTCTTCTGAAACAAAGTATCAAATGTCTCTGCTTTCTGACACATGCAAGTGAAAGATTTATAGAAAAGCCTCCATTAAAATACCTATTTTGATAACAAAATGTTTTAAAAATTATTTTAAAAAGTACTTCAAAGTAACTGCAAACTGATTTAGGTAAATACCTTTCATAAAATCATCTCTCAAATATTTCTGCAAGAAGGCTGCAAATTTATATAAATTTAGGATTTTTTTCAGAAAATGTCAGCAATAGAGATAGGAAAAAAGATATTGATGGCTATGTCACTGAAACTGGACTGTACAGTGCTTTGGACAGCACTGCAAATTCCTCAAGAAAAAGGCTAAGATCTATAAGCACTCTCACTGCCAAGTGCTCTCAAATTAAATCAGTCTGAAGCGGTTTTCATTAAGATGGATTGAGTGTGGCATCGTGAGAAACACTCTATCAAATGTAGTGTTTTACTTAGTGATTAACTATATACCAGCTGATGGAAGCTCCCCAAATCCTTCATAATCCCACCACTCCAATAAACATTTAATGAGTATATAAGTTCAAAAAGCCTAGCAGAGGATTTAAACCTTCAATCTTGTTTTTATTTACTCTTGGAACTCAATTTCTCACTTCAAGTGAAGAATGCTGCTGCTTGAAGCTCATCTGTTGCCCTGGCAAAATTAAGTGCCCTTCACAGTATAAATTAGAACATGGAATATTTAGCTTGCAATTTCTTAAAATAATTTCCTTAATTAAAACGTCATATTTTCAGTCACTTTATAAAACTTAACAATTATCAAAAACAGAATAAAGTGTCCACTTGTTTTCATTTTGAGTTCTCAAACAATATTGAAAAGATTTTTTGCAGTAGCAAAAAGGTACAATAATATCAAACTTTACTTATTTCATAAGCATTTTTAAAATTCAAAATGTTGAAATGTGATATAAATTAATGTAGCAACTTAATATGTGGGTTTAAATAAAAAAAGGAATCAATAGTTCAGCCTTTATCAATATTTCAGCCACTATTTACAAACAACATTTCTAAGAAAAAGGTAATAAAAATAGTAAATTGCTAAACATATCAGATAATCCTGGTAAGGATCTGGTCTGAACCCACTGGAAAAATACTGGAAATAGAATGCATCTTCCATATCCTACATGTTAGTAGTATATGAAAAGTATTTTGAAGATGAACATTCAGTTGGGTTGTACTGTATTAAAAACCCCTTTGGAGGTATAAAATAATGTTTCTGAGAGCTAATAAAACGCCCTTTGTTTTTATAATTATATGCTTTTATCTACTTCTGATGAGATGTCAAAAGTGAACTCTCTAAATCAAGCATCTTTTTATATTGATTCACTTGCCTCATTGCCAACATGCTTTAGCATCCAACACTCCTACGAGTCACAATCAATTCTTATTTTGCTACTGAAGTGTTCTAGAGCAATCCATGCTCTGTCAACCATGTAAATTAATGAAACTAGACTCCAAATTTAGCAGTTATTCTGCAAGAAACTTGCTGGGGTGTGCAAACATGTCAAATAAATGTTAGCTTAGAGCAAGTAGTGGAGATTTTGTTACAAGGAATACTTATAGACCATTTCAATATGAGTAATTCAAGAGAGACAAACATGCTTTGTTTGCACATTTCTTTTGGGACCAATATCAAGACAGCTAAAGGATGAATTAAAGCTGCTTAAGCTTTTTATTGGTGCTTTAGTCTTTATCTAGGTGTTGACTATTTCAGGTGAGTGAGTACTTCCCCTCCTAGATCCAGGACACCAGGCCTTCATTCAACTATTCTCTTTCTTATTTTATGAAAATACTACTTTTCCAAATGGATGTGGAACATCAGAACCCTGAGGTGCCTATCTGGCTGAATAGAAACCTTAAATTCCAAACTATAACACTATTCTGTGTTTAAGTAAATGCTGTACCAACACAAAAGGCAGCACACTCCCTGCCCCAATGGCCTTAAAATTGTAAATTTACTAATTTGATTGTATCCGCCATTATTTAAAAGAGATACCAATATACAGCTTTGTCACGGTCAGCCACAAGGCTCCCAAACAGTGATATCTAGTGACAGGAGACAAACACTTACAGAAAAAAGCCTTTAGAAGCTCAGATGACTGCTAGAACTTTGGCCAAAGCCGTCAAAGCCTGGGATCGGTTATGTAAGCAAGGCCAGTCCACGACAAAACAGAACAGTTGGCAAGTGTGAGTTATCCCCATCATTCCCATAACATGCAGGCTGAACATTTCAGTCAATCACGTAAAAGTATGAAACTGCTTACTAGTAATGTAGCAAAAATCAGAACTTTTTTGGCATAGTGTCAAATGTACGAGTTAGCCCTTTTATCACTTTCCTTCTAATACAAATAGTGTACCGTTAACACACACTTACATCTCTGGCTTTTCCATAGAAGGCTTCTTGAAAAGCAGCCTCTAGTGACCCAATAAAATAAACAGGATGGCAGTCACCATATCTATTTGAAAATCACAAAGATTCAATTAATAAAAATAAAGTGTAAGTAATTTTTTTCAGTTTCCGCTCTGTTTAAATTAATTTTAAATACATGCATTGGCTAAACTCTTAAATATCTCCTCTGCCCTCTGAAGTTTTTGTATAGGATTGCTGAGCTTATGAACTTGTCTATCATAACAACTGCCTGCTCTCACAAACTGCTCGATTTTGAAGTTAATAATGTAAATTTTAAATACTATTTCTCAATCATAGTTCTATTTCTCCTCACTATTATATTCTTACTAGTTGATTGAGTGATATTCTTGTTTAATAACATCTTAATTATATCACAAACATATGGAAATCTTTTCATCACAAAGGAGCCACAAATGCTTTATAAAAATTAACATGGTATGCAAACTATACCCCCGGTTCACTATGCCTTTTGCAGGGGCACTTGTGTGGCGAAATAAGGAACTGTTTAACAGTAAATTGTTTCAGGTATATTGTATATAAAATTCTCAAAAGCAGCATGTTTACACATTTAACTAGTAATTATTTTAGCTATTCTTAAAACTCTCATGGCAACTAAGTATGTTATTTTCCAGTAGTCATCAGTTTTTCAGGTAGAAAGAGCTCATTTACATTCAATTTAACAATGCTACTGTTTATAGTCAGTATCTTAGTTATCCCTCTACTCCCTTGTGGAATTCAGGAGTGATATAAAGCAAGTGGCTTCTCAATTAAAGACAGAACCTGCCATCTTAACTCACACTGAATAGTATCTTACTCCACAAATGATCTCTCACTCAAGTCAAGGTAAGTGAGGTAGAATCTGGCCCTAAATGCCTATGCCAGATAAGGAAATATTTATATTTATTTTACTTTTACTTGAATTGCCTGCTAAATTATAGTTACAGTGCAGCACAAAGACAGATAGTGATTACACAGTTAATAGTCTAAGTTTACCTTGAGGAAAATTCTGCTGTAAATTGTAATAAGGCATCTCCTTCATTTTCAGCATTTTCTGGCACTTAAAAAAACAAGTACAAATATATATTGAATTCATCTGGAGGAAATAGTTTTTAATAACACAGACCACAAAAATCATTTTTTTGTTTCCTTAATTTTTCATATTTACAACTTTCTAAGTGCCCAGGGGGAAAGTTCGTAAGTTCCACCAAAGGTTACTGATAGGATGACCCTTTGGGTGAACACGGAATTTCCAGGTACTTCCATGAATATATCCAGGGCCATTCTAAACAGTGAAGTGCTAAGCTCACTTGTAATGTGGCACATCACTGATCTGGATTTCAGCTTCTCTTTGGATCTATTCTAACACATTAGAATAAAGAAGCCTACTTGAAAGAGTTGAGAAACCATTTCATTAGTGATAAATCTTTAACTTGTGAATAATCTTAAAATAAATTTCAGCACTCTGACTTAGCGACATAATTAGACCCTAAGGAAGCCCTTAAGGATGAGTCTATACTGTGATAAAAGACCCGTGGCACAGGCGTGGCTGGTCCAGATCAGCTGACTTGGGCTCGTGAGGCTCGATCTGCCTGGCTATAAAATTGCAGTGTAGATGTTCGGGCTCAGATTGGAGACCAGGTGCTGAGACCCCGTGATGACGGAAGGTCTCAGCGTCTGGGCTCCAACCCAAGCCTGAATGTCTACACTGCAATTTTATAGCCCCGCAGCTTGAGCCCGAGTCAGCTGATCTGGGATCTGAGACTCAGTTCTGTGGGTTTTTTAATCGCAGTGTAGACATACCCTAAAGTCAACAATATTGATAGAGATGTATATAAAATAATGAATGGCACAGATAAGATAACCAGGTGCTCCTACTTACTCTTGTATGAGAGCAAAGAATCACCCAAAGAAATTAAAAAGCTAACACTGATAAAAGGAAATATGTTGTGCAACATGAAATAAACATGGGGAACTCATTGTCACTGGATATTAACATGAAAAGCTTAGTCATTTACATAGCTAAAAAGAAAATCCACAGTTACATTAGATAGGCATTTATGACGGAGTTAAACTTTCATGCTTCAGGCACAGGGTAAACACATAGGGATAGGAAGGAATTTCCCCTTTGGGAAGATAATCCCATAGTTGCCCATAATCAGGTTTCTTTCTGAAGCATCCACTATTAGTCAGTGTCAGAGAAAGCAATCGTAGACTGAACTGGTATAGCAATTCTAATGTTCCCATTATGGGCTTTTTTCAGCATCTGCTATAGATTGTGTCCAGAATGCATTAATTCTAAGCTGTATCTTTGTCTCTTCTCAGTTCAGTGAAAGTAGCACTAAGCAGCGCAAAACTAAAATAAAATAGGCACAGAAATATGGCATGTCCTTCTAACAGTACCCTAGAAAATAACCAGTGGGATCAATAGGGAAATTAAGGATATTTTCTTGTCTATTACTGTTTAAATACTTCAGTTCTTGTCGCTTTCGCTATAGTGTTACATATGTTAACTTTCAATACTTACTCATTGGAGATTTCCTCAAGGCAGATGATGCCATACCAAACATCTCTCCATCATCAACTCCAAACTCTGTAGCATCTTCAAAGTCATCTCCATCGCTGTCACTCACCATATGAACATCAGTGCATTGCTATTCAAAAAAAAAAAAAAAAAAAAAAAGCCTGTTACATAGTTAAGGCACTTTAAGTGAAACACACAAATATAATGCTGAAATAAACAAGTATATACTGAAAATGCCTTTCTTTAGATAAATAAAAACTTGTCCGTGCACACACAGCACTGCAGATCACAACACTTGGGTGCCCTCTGCAATTCACTCCCTATAGTCTGTGCTGCAGTGCAGTGTTGACATAGCTTTTGTGGGAGGCAGTCCTCAAAACTATTGGGATGGGACCCAACCTAACCCAATTCCCACAATCACAAAATCCAGGAACACTTGGTCCTGCTCTGGCATACCAGACTATGGTACTCTCAGTGGCCACCAGGCTAACCGCTTATACATATCAATGTGTAGACGGAAACACGAGGCTGTTGTACCAAGAACTCAGGTCCCCCTCAATCTAGCTGTGCCTTCACCAGCGGCCTTCAATGGTCAACTGTTCTGGATTCTGCAAGAGTGACACCCCACCTCTTCTCACATAAAAATGGTTGAGGAGGCCTTCTCCCCCAACCATCTTATGCTAAATTGCCCTTTAAGTGACTTCCTTGCAAGGACTACCCTCCCCACCATGCCCAATTTAGGAGTTGTGATGACGTTATTACAGAAAGAAAAGAAAGAGCCACTGGAACGTATGCTAGGAAAAAACAATGCTGTTACAATTTCACAACTTCAGTGCAAATAGACAACAGTAACCACAACACGAGAAACCCAGAGTTCCATACATCCATGACTCCCATCCCCCGGGTGCACACACCAACCAGCCTCAAACCAATCACATGTGAAGCCATGTCTACATTCCAGGCGCTCCAGCAGCACAGTTATGAACCATAGATATGCCACTGTAAGCCCATAGTGTAGACACAGATTACAGAAACAGAAGGGGTTTTTCCATTGCTATAGGAACTCCACTTCCCTGAGTGATAGTAGCTGGGTCGATGGAACCAGTCTTTCGTTGACCTGCCTCCATCTGCACCAAGGGAATAAGCAAGCATAGCTACAGCACACAGCGTTGTGGATTTTTCGCATTCCTGATCGCTGTAGGTATGTTGAGCTACGTTTTAAGTGTAGACCAGGCCTAAAACCCCATGCCCTGCATGAGTGACTTGAGGGGCAATAAGACTTCACATGTTTGTCTTAAATAATCCTTTGTGGCAGTGAGTTCCACAGGTTAATCACATTTTGTGTAAAACAAGTATTTCTTTTTCAGTTTTAAATTTATTGCTTTTCAATTTCATTATACGTGTGTGTTCTCTTTCTCTTGATGTGCCATTGATTTGCAGGCCTTTATCTTTATTCCCCCCCCCCCCCCCAATGATTTACAGAGCCAATTTACTCAGTTTTCAAGTGCAAGAACGATAAATTCAAATTATGAGGCCTCCTAATGCGAATTAGGATCTTAAAATCAAGCCACATGATTGCTGGTTCATGATCAGTCATCAGTAATATCACTGCTCTACAGCCAAAATGCTTCTGAAATAAATGTAGTCAAACTTTACTAATTCTGGGTCACTGAGAACGAAAATGATGCTTAAAATTGTTGATTGGCTCTAGTTTTCAAGATATGCTATTGGGTCAGTATATACGACCCTTGACTTGGGAATGGCGGAGGATAAGTGAGTTATAAAGGGAAGGGATCTCAATTTAAACCAGAAATGACTAAAATACATCTTTGACTGGATCTATGAATAAATCTATGACTGGGTTTGGACAGTACTTCCTTTTTAGGCAAAACAATGAATGATGCAATCTGAAGCTGGTATTGCGTCATACATGATAGGAATTGCATCATGTTATTCCTAGAAGTCATGGATGATGTAATCATAACGAAGCTTACATCACTCTGCTGAACAAATTGCCCTATATCAGCTCTAGAAATCATACAGTGTCATGCTCTCTTATTTGTCAGTGTTTGATTTTGCAAAGGGACACATTTCTGTTTAGCCAAAGTGAGCAGAGATGCCTCGTACTTGTGTGAACAGTGCAGATAACTTCTGCTATGTTTGTGGTGAAGTGACTTTTGCATCACAAAAGCGCAGTATAACCACTATGGTTAAGAAAGCCTATCACCTTTATTTTGGCTGCAAAATTGGAGATCAGGACAAGAGGTGGGCCCCACACATATGCTGCAACACTTGTGCAACAAATCTTCGCCAGCGGTTGAACAGGAAAAGGAAATCTATGCCTTTTGCAGTGCCAATGATTTGGAGAGCGCCAACAGATCATACCAGCAATTGTTACTTCTGCATGGTGCCTCCAGTTGGGAAAGGTGTGTCAAAGAAGAAAAAGTGGACTGTGCATTAGCCAAACATTCCATCAGCTATACGCCCAGTACCCCACGGAGAAGGACTGCCGGTTCCTGATGCACCAGAATCACTCTCACTTGAGTCAGACGAGGAAGAGGAAGAGGATGAAACTTCTGGTACTGAACCATCAATGTCACAGGACCCACATTTTCTCCCATCCTCCTCCTCTGAACCACACCTCATAACACAAGGTGAACTGAATGACCTTGTCAGGGATTTGGAACTACCCAAGAGTAAGGCAGAGCTGTTGGGCTCCAGACTACAGCAGTGGAATCTCCTGGCAGGTGATGTTAGGGTTTTCATGTTCCGTGACCGTCAAAAGGATCTTGTCCCATTCTTCTTCATGGAAGGTGATCTTGTAGCCTGCAACAACATCGATGGTGTGATGGCAGCCCTCAACATCGTTCACAATCCAGATGAGTGGAGACTGTTCATTGATTCATCGAAGACGAGTCTTAAAGCTGTTTTACTGCATAATGGCAATGTTTTGCCATCAATTCCAGTTGGTCGTGCAGTCCATATGAAGGAAACCTATGACAACATGAAACAACTTTTGAGGTGCATAAACTATGACCAACATCAGTGGCAGCTTTGTGACGATTTGAAGATTGTTGCTCTCTTGCTTGGTCTGCAGACTGGATACACAAAGTACTGCTGTTTTCTCTGCGAATGGGATAGTCGTGCAAGTGATTCCCACTACATCAAGAAAGATTGGCCACTCCGACAGTCATTGGAGCCTGGAGGAAAAGTGTTCAGCATCCACCACATACAAAAGCCTTGGTTGCAACATGTCACTAAAGATACATTTTTTGCACTCTCATCTAGATTTTTTTCCACCGAACTGCGGAGCAGGGAGCGACTAGCACGGCGAGCGATTTCACCAGGACATTGCAACAATGGAGAAACGCTATGAGGGCAAATGGAGCCCATCTATGCTTGCAGACTATTGCTGGACAGTGACAAGAGATGCTCCATTTAATGAATACAAGAGACAAGCCAAGAAGCGCCGAGTAGACACTGAATAGGACTAAACTATGTACATAATAGTTTTTTGCCTTTTGTTTCATAATAAATTTTATTTATATAACCCTTTTGCTGATTTTTAAAGTGTTACATAAACAGGACAGGTGAAGTATCATGTAAAGCAACCATAAACACATGAAAAGACCTAGGTTTACAATTTATGATTAAAACTCTACTATCTACACAATATACATAGACATAAAATGTAAAAACTTAAATATCTTAGAAACAGTAGCCAATCAGTTGTTTTAATTGTCATATTTGAATTCAGCACATCAAAATACATAATAAATAGCACATTTTATCTCTGAAGCAGACGATTTCTCAAAAATTGTAGACCAGTGTATTCTGTCCTTCATTACACTTGTAGAAAGAGAAGGTTACTCACCTTGTGCAGTAATTGAGTTTCTTCGAGATAGTTGTCCCTGTGGGTGCTCCACTTTAGGTGTCTTGGCGCCCTGCGCTTGTAATCGGAGATTTGTAGTAGCAGCGTCCCGGGTGGCCACACACGTGCGGTATTCGTCTCACGCGACTCTGAGTGGCCAGTTAGCATGCATAGCCAACTGTCCCTTGGTTCCTTCTCTACCCCAGAGAATCAGCATGAAACTCCGAAGTAGAGGGAAGGAGGGAGGCTAGCGGAGCACCCACAGGGACAACCATCTCAAAGAAACTCAGTTACTGCACAAGGTGAGTAGCCTTCTCTTCTTCCTCCTCTTCTAGGAGCGTCCCTGTGGGTGCTCCACTTTAGGTGACCATGGAGCAGTACCTCCCAATGGAAGGTGGGGCTTCGGAGTATCTTTGTTGATGGTGGATAGCACCGAGAGTCCAAACTGAGTGTCGGGAGAGGAATGTTGTTCCAGGGCATAATTTTTGGTAAACATGTGGGCCAAGGCCCAGGTAGCTGGTCTGCAAATGTCTACGATAGGTACATTGTTGAGGAACGCTACTGACGTGGATAGCGCTCTGGTGGAGTGCGTACAAATCCCAGGTGGAGCAGGGATGTTGCTCTGATGATAGCACAAGTGGATACAGCCAGAAATTCACTTAGATAGTCTTTGTTTAGAGATGGCCTCACCCTTCGATCGCTCTGTGACCAAGAGAAAGAGACGTGACTATTTTCTAAATGTCTTTGTTCTTTCTAGGTAGAAGGCCAGAGCTCTACAGACGTCAAGAGTGTGAAGGGATACCTCCCTGGCGTCGGCATGGGGTTTCGGAAAAAACACAGGTAAGTAAATGGGTTGGTTTAAATGAAATGAAGAGGCTACTTTAGGTATAAATTTAGGGTGCGGTCTTAGGATCACTGTCTTTATGGAATGTGGTATACGGTGGGTGTGCCATTAGGGCCCCTAGCTCCCCTACTCTTCTTGCTGAAGTGATTGCGAAAAGGAAGGAGACCTTCATCGATAGATGTAGCAGTGAGCTAGTTGCAAGGGGTTCAAATGGTTTCCCCATGATGGTGCGTAGCACGAGGTTAAGGTTCCATATAGGAGTAGGGTGTTTTGGGGGAGGGTAGATGTTGGTCACGCCCTTTAAGAATTGTTTAGTTGTTGGATGAGCACAGATCGTGGTTCCATCTACCTTATCATGTAGTGAGGTGATCGTTGCTAAGTCTACCTTTATGTAACTACTGGAGAGGCCCGCCTTTTTAAGGCCTAGTATATAGTACAGGACTCTGGGTAGAGAGTCAAAATGAGGAGACATATGATGAGCCTCGCATCAAGTGCAGAAATGTATCCACTTATGAGTGTAAGTTTTGCGTGCACTCAGTTTGCAACTGTTCAAGAGAATGTCTTTAACCTCCTCAGAGTAATCCTGATCCAGGCCCGTTAGCCATGGAGTAACCAAGCCTTGAGGCGGAGAACCGCTAGGATGGGGTGAATGACGCAGCCAGTATCCTGTGTCAGGAGGTGAGGAAGTTGTGGAAGGGTTCGAGGTGGGCTCACCGCCAACTGTGTTAGGCATGGGAACCACGTCTGTCTGGGCCACGTGGGTGCAATGAATATGACCCTGGCCTTGTCCTGTCTGATTTTGTGTAGCACCCGGCTCTGTAGAGGAATCGGGGGGAACATGTACATTAGTGGTGCTTCCCATTTTGTGAGGAGGGCATTGCTCAGTGAGCGATGCCTGAGCCCTACTCAGGAGCAATATTGAGGGCATTTCGTATTGTGAGCGGTTGCGAATAAATCTATAGTAGGGAACCCGCACTCGTTGAATATGGTCACGAGAGTCGGGTAGTCCATCTCCCACTCGTGGGTTTGAGAGAAGTGTCTGCTCAGATGGTCTGCCGTGGTATTCTGCAGTCCTGGCAGGTAAGCTGCAGAAATGTCGATCATGTTGGATATGCACCACTGCCATAGGTGTAGTGCCTCAATGCAGAGAGGGTATGATTGAGCTCCGCCTTGTCGGTATATCTAAAACGTGCAGGCTGCGTTGTCCGTGAAGACATTGATGGTATTGTTGTGGATAAGTGGAAGGAAGTGTTTGGATGCTTTTCTGACTGCTCAGAGCTCTAGAATGTTTATATGTAGGTTGGTTTCCGCTGGGAACTAGCATCCCTGGATGGTGGTGGTGTCCAGATGGACTCCTCGTCCCAGTAGGGAGGCATCTGTGGTGATCGTTAAAGCGAGAAATTTTTGTTGAAATGGGACCCCCAAGCAGATGTTTTGCGGTAGCATCCACCATTTGAGGGAATCCTTCACTCTGCGGGGCATAGTGAGTTGTTTGAGGAGGGAATGCTTGTGTAGTATATAGCAGGTGCGGAGCCAGGCCTGTAGGTATCTCATATGCAGTTGGGCATGTTTGACTACATAAGTTGTAGCAGCCATATGCCCAAGGAGTTGTAGGTAGGTCCTGGAGGATGTTTGGGGGCTGTCTGTGATTGTTGTTATCAGCCTGGTTAGGTTGAGGTATCGCTATCGGAGTAATCTCGCTTGTGCTGCGGGACAGTCAAGATAGGCCCCTATAAACTCTAGTTGTTGGACAGGGAACAGGGTGGGCTTTTGGACGTTTATTTGAAACCCTAGGCTCGTGAAGAGGGTTACAATGGTTTGTGTAGCTTGTACTGCTGTCTGCTGAGCTGGTGCTCTTATGAGGCAGTCGTCCAAGTATGGGAAGATCATTACCCCTAGCCTGAGGAGGTGAGCTGCAGCGACGGCTAGGACTTTGGAGAATACCCTTGGGGATGTCAACAAGTCGAAGCGTAGTACTGTGTATCGGTAATGTTGATGGCCTAGTGTGAAGCGCAGAAATTGTCTGTGTGCTGGACGAATGTGACATGAAAGTAGGCGTCCTGTAGGTCGATGGACGAGAGCCAATCTCCTTTCTCTAATGCTGGAATTATGGTTGCCAGCGTAACCATTTTGAAGCGCTGCGTCCTTACAAACTTGTAGAGTTTGCATATGTCCAGAATGGTCTCCAGCCCCCGTTCTTTTTTTGCATGAGAAAATAATGGGAATAAAACCCTCTTCCCCTGTGTTGGAGTGGTACTATTTCCACGAGCTCCTAGTTGCAGGAATGGTTTATTTCCTGCTGCAACAGGATCTTGTGAGAGGGGTCCCTGAAGAGGGACAGGGAAGGTGGGTGGATAGGGGGAGTAGAAATAAATGGGATAGAGTAACCCTTCTGGGCGATTTCCGGGACCCATTTGTCTGTAGTGATGTTGTTCCAGACTCGGTAGTATGGTAGCAAGCGGTCTCCAAAGAGACAGGAGGTCATCTGATAATCCGGCATGGGAGAAAATAGAGGTCTCGAGCCCTTGACCATTACTTCAAAACAATTGACGGGATGTTGAAGGTAGAGACGTGGCAGTTTGATCCTGGTTCTGCCTGCACCTCGCTTGTTTTTGCTTGCGGTGTTGATCGTATTGTCTCTGGGGTTGGGAGTATGGGGCGGGATGGAATCTTTGGGTATAAAATCTGCCCTGTTTTTTCTTGTTTGGGGAGACATAAATACCTAAGGTCTTCAAGGTGGTTCTCGAGTCCTTTAAGGTACGTAGGGATGCATCTGTGGGTTGCACAAATAGTTTTTGTCCCTCAAAGGGCAGGTCCTCAACTGTGGCTTGTACTTCCCTAGGAAATCCAGAGAGGTGGAGCCATGATGCTTGACACAGGACCACGGACGTGGCGATGGAATGATTTGCTGTGTCAGCAGATTCAAGGGAGGCCTGCAGTGCTGTTTTGGCAATTAAGGAGCCTTCCGCAATGTTAGCTTTGTATTGCTCCTTTGACTCCTCCGGTATTTGTTCAATAACAGATGTCATTTTATTAAACAAGTTGTAGGTGTATTTCGCCAACAGAGCAGAGTAGTTTGCTATGAGAAATTGCAGTGAGGCTGAGGAATAGGCTTTGCGTCCGAAGAGATCAAGCCTTTTCCAGTCTTTGTCATAAGGGGTGGTTTTTGACTGGTGCTGTTTTCCCCTTTTGGTTTACTGCCTCTACGGCCAGTGAATTTGGAGCCAAGTGAGTAAATAAGAACTCAGCCCCTTTTGGTGGTAAGTAATATTTTCTGTCCAAACATTTACAGGAGGGTGGGACAATGGCCGGTGTCTGCCATATAATCTTTGCAAGATCCATTATACCAGTGTTAATGGGCAGAGCTATCTTTGCTGATGGGGATGCCTGCAGGATGTCAGTAAGTTTGTGCTGGGTCTCTGGCAGCTCTGCTAAAGAGATGTTCAGGGATTCTGCAACTCTTTTGAATAAGTCCTGGAAGGACTTGAGATTATCACCTGTGGTGGTAGGCGGTGGCATAATTGTTTCATCTGGGGACAAGGATAAAATATGGGTGGGTGGCAGTGTGTCGCCTTCAGGAGCCTCTTCCAGCTCCTCTCCCTCTTCCTCCTGGGCCTCCAATAGTGGTGGGCTTGCGGGTGAAGGGGACTGGGTGGCCCTTGATGCTGGTGTTTTGGGGGGGTTAAGATTTTGGGCTCTGTAGATTGTCCATGGGTCCCAGTATGGCCAATTGGGTGGCATAACAGTGGGTGGTGGTATCCATGGTTGTGCCTGCCAGCTTTGCCCTGGCATAGAAAGTTGTTGGTGAGAGGGTCCCAGTTTCGGGGAGGAATGACGAGGGATATAAAGACCTGAATCATCCTCTTCATCCTCATCACTAGATAGTGGAGATGCAGATCCGCTAGGAGTGCCTATTCGGGTTAGTTCTGGTCTGACTGGGGTACCGTCAGTGCCGAAGAGGGGTGTTCCCAGCATGGAGAAGATTGCTAGGTCTGCCTGTCTGGTAAAGGGTTGTGGTACCAGGAAGCTCGGTGCCGTGGATGGCAGCGTAGTATGCTCTGACAGTGCCGAGGTCTTGTGAGGCTGTGTATATGTAGCAGGTGGTGCCATTACACTAGCTGGTACCGAGGTGTTTTTTGGGACTGTCGGGGCCAAGCTAGGGAGCTTAGCTTTAGCTTGTGCATCTGAGTGAGAGCTTGGCAGTGTCGGTGCTGTGGTGCGTCAGGATGTCTCGGTACTGAACGGTCCCGGTGCCTCTTGGTCCGAGGTTCTCGGTGCCGTTGGTACTGGGGCAGATTTCTCACCAGGAGACCGCTTCTTCTTTGGGGGAATCTCTTTGTGGCGATGACTGTGACCGATGTTTGGTCGCCTTCTTAGATGCAGGTTCCTTAGACATGGTTTGTGTGGAGCCCTTGTCTGAGGCTGCTGCTGGAGACCATTGGCCAGGAGGAGTCCTGGACTCTGGGTCGGAGGCTGGCCTGAGGGATTTCTCCATCATTAATAATTTTAGTTTGAGGTCCCTTGCTTTCAGTGTCCTGGCAGATAATTTCTTATAATGTGGACACTTCTGTGGTATACGGGTTTCCCAAAACCAGCGTATGCACTGAGCGTGACCATCCAATACAGGAATAGATAGCCTGCAGGTCAGGAAACGTTTAAAGCCGGGGAACCAGGCATGCCTGAGGAGGTCCAGATCTATAGAAATAGTTGTAGTTAGATCACCATCAGCGGTAGAGAAGGAACTGAGGGATGCTTGGCTGCGCACGCTAAGTGGCAACTCGGAGCGGCGCGAAATGGCTACTGCGCATGTGTGGCCAACTGGGGCACTGCTACTACAAATCTCCGATTACAAGCGCCAAGCCACCTAAAGTGGAGCTCCCACAGGGACACTCCTCGAAGAAGAACCCACTATTTTCAATTACCTCAACTGTGCAAATCACATAGATTTAATATCTTAGATTCATAAAACATTTTAGGAAATCAGACTTCAGCTTTTTTCAATAAGGTTGTATAGGTGTAACACAGGACAAGATTTAGCCTTATTATTGAACTTAGTTAACAATTCTGTTGCTGATGTTTATACCAGACTAATCCAGTTCACTTTCCCATATCTATTTTGTCTCTCTAGCCAGCAGATTACCATAGTATTTAGGTATTGGCTAACTCAGCTGTAGCCTAGGAGGGAACCTAGGCTAATACAGTTTTAAGAGTGTTAGCCTGCATCTTGACAGTGGTTTATAACTACAGTAAACCAGCTCGACTGTGCTAATAAGATTGAAACACACCCTCTTTTTGCCCATCAAGCCAGGGCTTAAGGTGCTAGAGCACTTTACATAAAATGGTTGGAAAAAATTGTTTAAAATGGCAAGGTGCCTATTTTAAATTCAACTTGAGGCGAAAGGCAAGCAGGGAAAATTTCAGCCCAAATAGTCTCTCAAAGTTATAAGCAACTGAAAGCAGAAGCTTATTAGGGAATACATCAGGCAACTTTAACTACAGGCGTCACTAACAGTACTGGCTATAAGGATTCAAAAGTTATATACATTTTACTTTTTAGTTTTCTTTTGATTATTTTTAATAGTACCTCACTATGACTCCCTTGCTTTGGTTCTTCCCTCATTTCCGTCAGCTCCACTTTTTCTTTCTTTCTACTGAATATCTTGTACAGGCATTGTAGATTGATTCATTTTATGTGTCCATAGTAGTCAACACTAGAGGAGAAAATGACCAGTGCAGAACAGGCTACTGGCCATTCCCTCCTAGAGTATATTTGTAAAGCTGACAGATTTTTCTTACCTCCTCTGACTGTTCTCTGGTTTGTGCAGGTGAAGATCTTCTTCCTACGGTAAGTCGATGGCAAGGATAAGTGAGCCCCGATGCAGCTAGAGTCATCTGCAACAAAGCAGCAATTATTTATTAATGTAATTGTCTCGTTTCAGAATATTTTTGCTTTTTGGGTTAAAAACTGCACTGCAGAAGTCTGAATGAATTATACCAAGATAAAGACTGAAAAATAAAAATAATTCATCACATGAAAATTATTTAGGAAAAAAAGCAACTACCATTCTACAGTTACTGTTAATAGGCTTATATTGCAACATCCTCTCTTATGTGAAGAGTGTCAATAACTCATTCTCAGCTGGACATACAAGGCTGCAACCTCTCTCCGCCTTAGGTTTCTCTACAGCTATGCTAAGTCATCAATAGAAAACTTGCCAACAGAAGATGAAATGAGGTAGCAGAGGCTGCCTGAAAACAACTGGCTGCTGTTTCTTTCAAGAGCTGCCACAGAAGCACGTAGATCAGCTATGAGAATTATTATGTTCTGAACCCCATAAACTCTGTACATATTTCACATATGAAGAGTAATACAGGAGATGTGAGAATTGTTTGCACTGGCATTTCAGCTTTTTGCTAAGATACTAGGATCACGGTTGTTAGAGACCATGGCATACTGGCTTGAGTTTGTTTCCATGCTGAGAATTTTTCCATACTAAGAGAGGTTAATAGATCAAATTATAAAACTAGTTACCTAGTGGAGCTCAGCTATGATAAAATGCATGTAATTCATTTTTCCTCCCTAATTAATAAGTAAACAGCAAACTAAAGACAAGTTAAGGTACTGAGGGATTAATTAAAAACACTATTTAAATCACTTCAAAATACAAAGTTTCATGTAAGAAGACATTAAAGAAATACCATAATCCAAATGTTACAAATATATTTTAAAAAAAATCAATTTGTTAACGTGGAATCTCTCTGTATAAAGTTTAATTAGCACTAATACTGAAGACATATGTTATGCCTCCCATTTAAACATCTACACCCAGGAACTCAGCTATGCTGGTGAACTTGCAGTCAGTGTAGGAAGAATATCTATTAATCAATCCTAAGGGAAAATAAGAGGTATCTTTTAGCTATTATCATATGCCTACATTTAAAATGAATGAAACAGTAACAGTAAAGACATAGCAATTGCCTGAAAGACATGATGGTTAAATATCCACTAATTTGAGGGAATAATATTAGAGGATCCAATTCTGTACCTTCCTCCAAGAACAGACTCATTAATTTCACTGTGAATTAAAGTACTACTCAACGTAAGTACATAAACATATACAGTCTCTCATAGTACAAAGCACCATAGACTCACATCACAATGAACAGTAAACACAGCATGCAGGAGTCATTGGCCAGCAATCTTCCTCAACATTTTGCAAGTCTTCACACAGCCTTGAAAAGTGTGCCATATTGCATCCCATGCTGTCAGCCACATTGTTGAACCACCCTCACTGAGGTGCCCCATGCCCTGGCACCAATCCCTGCAAAACTTGCTTTGGTGATCTTCCTCTGCTAATCCAACCCACAGGTTCCACAAACTCAAGTTTTCTTTGTCTGACTAAACTGATATCAGGTATCACTCCAGTTATGCTTTAAATTTGGGCGATTACCTACCTCATCATTTGTCATGTGAGAAGTATAGTTACTGCGCAGCAATCACCATTTCAATGTCAAGGCAGAAAGCCTCTTAATGTCCGGTTTCCGTAGCATCCATGTCTCGCACACATATAGCAAGATGCTGAAGACAAGAGACTGCAGAGATTTCATTTTTACACTTCATGCTAACACTCTTGCTTAGCCAACTGAAAGTCGTCTGAAAGTCGCTAGAGCAGTGGTCCCAAGTCCAATTCTAGGTTGGCTCTCTAAGAGAAGTTTAGCATCCATTATAGTGATAGTACCCAGGTATTTAAATTATTCAATGCACTGCTAAGAAAATAGGACATTTAGAGGCTTTCTTCCTCTTCAGATTTGGGCAGAGATATCATCTTTTCAATAGACTTAGATGTCACCATTGTCTTTGTTTTTTCATCTTTAGACCTAACGTCTTCCACTACTGCTCCTTCTGGCAATTTTTGCACCCCTTCTTGCAATAATCCAATCAGGTCAATATCATCAGCAAAACACAGATGACTAATTTTTAATCCACCAATGAATATGCCTGCCTGTAAATTTCCATCAGTGGCTCATCTTAACATTTCTTCAAGAGAACAATGGAAGAGCACTGGTGATAGCATGCAGCCCTGTCTGACACCTATCCTTCAATCAAGTCAACTACTTTGTTCACACCCTATGAACACTGAAGCCATTGCACTTTCACAGAGAATTTGTATCAGCCTTGTTACATTTCCACCAAGTCTGACCAGCTGCAGGATTGCTCAAAGAGGTTATGCCATATCCTGTCAAACACCTTAGAAAAATCCACAGAGACAGGGACCACTTTCCCATCATTCGCCAACACTTTCTCGCATAGCACAGGCAGACTAAATATTTGCTCCCCTGTAACTCTTTTGGATCTAACCCTGGCTTGTTCTTCAGCCAGAAAGTTTTCCATCTTGAGCACAATTCTCTTCAGGATGATTGATTTTGATGGGAGTCAGGTGCCTAACCTGCTTAGGTGCTTCTGTAAATCCCATGAGGCAGCTATCAGCATCTTTAGGTGCCTAAATACCTTTGAAATATCTGGCCCTTAGATTCTTAAAAACCTAAATTGCTTAAGCACTTTTGAAAATGTTACTCCTATGTCTTCCACTGGTCCAGAGGGGTTATAAGCCCCAATACTCTACAACTCTCAGATTCTCCTCTAGCTAAAATGGCAGGGGTCCTGTGTTCTTTTCTGGGCTCTATCCCTAATGCTGCCTGGGTGCAGTTTAGCCGCTGATCATTGTCTCTCTTGTTTGGGGCCCTAAACTTGCTGCAATCTCATTTCTTGGAAAATCTGAAAAAAAGTTTTGTCGAGAGATTTCATCATTGACTAATTTAGATAATTATCTTTTATAAAACAGAGGAATGTTTTTATGCTCTGATCTAAAGTGCTTTATAAAAGGTGGCTTTAAAAAAATCCTCCAAAATTTAAGAAAAAACGGCGACTCATCTTCTCGTAACTGTTGTTCTTTGAGATGTGTTGTTCATGTCCATTCCAAGCAGAGGTGTGTGCGCGCCGCATGCACGCCAGCCGGAAGATTTTCCCTTAGCACCGTCCGTAGGGTCAGCCAGGGCGCCCCCTGGAGTGGCGCCTCCATGGCGCCTTATATAGGGGTCCGCCGACCCTCCACCGCCTCAGTTCCTTCTTGCCGGCAGTCCAACAGAGGGGCAGGAGGGTGGGTATTGGAATGGACATGAACAACACATCTCGAAGAACAACAGTTACGAGAAGGTGAGTAATCGTTTTTTCTTCTTCGAGTGACTGTTCAGATCCATTCCAAGCAGGTGACTCACAAGCCTGAGTTTAGGCCATGGGGTCAGAGTTCACTGCAGATTGAAGCACTGCGCGGCCAAAAGCTGTATCGTCTCTGGCCTGATGCGTGATGGCATAGTGTGATGTGAATGTATGGACTGAAGACCACATGGCAGCTCTGCATATTTCCTGTGTCGGTACCTGAGCCAGGAAAGCCGCAGAAGAGGCCTGTGTCCTTGTGGAGTGGGCTGTGATCGGCGGGGCAGGCACCTTAGCCAGATTGTGGCATTCGCGGATGCAGGCCGTGATCCATGAGATACGCTGTGATGAGACGGGGAGCCCCTTCATCCTGTCGGCCACAGCTACGAAGAGTTGGACTGATTTCCTGAACAGTTTGGTTCTTTCGATATAGAACACCAGGGCCCTGCGAACGTCCAGGGAATGCAGCCCACGCTCCCTGCTGGAAGAGTGTGGCTTAGGATAGAACACAGGGAGAAAAATGTCCTGTCCCATGTGGAACTGGGAGACCACCTTAGGAAGGAACGCCGGATGTGGCCTGAGTTGGACCTCATCCTTGTGAAAGACAGCGAAGGGAGGCTCGGACATCAGGGCTCTGAACTCCGATACCCACGAGGAATGCGACCTTATAAGAGAGATACAAAACTGAGCATGTAGCCAAAGGCTCAGAGGGGGGCCCCGTGAGGGCAGAGAGGACCAAATTAAGGTCCCAGGCCGGGACAGGTTGTCACGTATGCAGGAAGAGTCTATCCAGGCCCTTGAGGAAGCGACTAACCAGTGGGTTTGCAAAGACTGAAACACCGTCAGCTCCTGCGTGGAACGCAGAGATGGCAGCCAGGTGGACCCGAACCAAGGAGCGGGAGAGTCCCTGCTGTTTCAGATGAAGTAGGTAGTCTAGTATGAGTGGGATCGGGGTGAGCAACGGAGCCTGCCCCTGCTGTTCTGCCCAGATGGAAAACTGTTTCCACTTGGCCATTTATGTGGCCCTGGTGGAGGGTTTCCTGCTACCAAGGAGGACTTGCCTAACCTGCTGTGAGCATCGCATTTCTACCGGGTTCAGCCATGGAGCATCCAGGCTGTGAGGTGGAGCGACTCCAGGTTCGGGTGCCGGAGGCAGCCTCGATCCTGTGTGATCAGGTCCGGGAGCAGAGGCAACGCGAAGGGCGCCTGTACGGACATCTGCAGCAGCGACGTGAACCAATGCTGGCGCGGCCACGCCAGCACTATCAGTATGACTCGAGCGCGATCCCTGCGAATCTTGAGGAGTACCCTGTGGACCATCGGGATCGGGGGAAAGGCGTAGAGCAGGCCACCTTCCCACGAGAGGAGGAAGGCATCTGTGAGCGACCCTGGACTGCGCCCCATGAGGGAGCAGAACCGTTGACACTTCCTGATGACCCGCAAGGGAAACAGGTCTATCTGGGGATAGCCCGAGAGACGGAAGATTGAGCGTACCACATCCCGGTGGAGGGACCACTCGTGACCGTGGAACGAGCAGCTGAGGGTGTCCGCTAGGCCGTTCTGCACCCCTGGGAGGTAGGATGCCATCAGATGAATTGCATTCTGCATGCAAAAGTCCCATAACGCGAGGGCTTCCCGGCACAGGGGAGAGGAGCGTGCATCCCCGTTTGTTGATATAGAACATCGCCGAGGTATTGTCCGTGAGCACCGCAACACACCTGCCTGCCAAGCGGGATTTGAAAGTCTGGCAGGCAAGGCGCATCGCCCGCAGTTCCCTGACGTTGATGTACAAGGAGAGGTCCTCCGAGGACCAAAGGCCCTGGGTCCTGAGGTTCCCCAGATGCACCCCCCACCCCAGATCCGACGCGTCTGTTACCAAGGATAGGGATGGCTGAGGGCTGGCGAAGGGTACTCCTGTACAGACCTCCCTCGGGTCGAGCCACCACTGTAGGGAGTCTAGCACCGCTCGGGGAAGCGTCACCACAGAGTCCAGCGTGTCCCTGGCTCGTCGGTACACAGTCGCTAACCAGGACTGGAGAGGGCGCAGCCTGAGCCTGGTGTGATTCACCATATAGGTGCACGCGGCCATATGCCCCAGCAACTTGAGGCAGTTCCTTGCTGTAGTGGTCGGAAAATGCCAGAGACCGAGAATGATGTCGGACATATGACAAAACCTGGACTCTGGGAGGTACGCTCTGGCTTGAGTCAAGTCCAGGACTGCCCCTATGAACTCTATCCGCTGGACAGGGGATAGGGTAGACTTGGCCTCGTTTAGCAGGAGGCCAAGCTCTAGGAAGGTTTGTCTGATAAGGACCACCTGAGCCTCCACCTGTACCTTGGAGTGGCCCTTGATGAGCCAATCGTCCAGGTAGGGGAACACCTGAATTTGGTGCTTGTGCAGGAAAGCTGCTCTGCCTGCCATGCACTTTGTGAAGACTCTCGGGGCCGTTGACAGGCCGAATGGCAGGACTGCAAACTGTAGGTGGGTGTTGCCCACCACGAATCTGAGGTAACGTCTGTGTTGAGGTATTATCGCAATATGAAAATACGCATCCTTCAAGTCGAGGGCGGCGTACCAGTCTCCTGGATCCATGGAGAAAATGATCAAGAACAGTGAGACCATGCGGAACTTGAGTTTCTTCACAAACTTGTTCAGACGCCGCAAGTCCAGAATGGGTCCGAGGCCCCCTTTTGCCTTCGGTATTAGGAAATACCGGGAGTAGAACTCCCTGCCCCTGAGTTCCTGCGGAACTTCCTCCAAGGCCCCTCCAGCGAGGAGGGACTGCACTTCCTGAATTGGAAGTTGCTTGTGAGACGGGTCCTTGAAGGACAGGGAGGGGGGATGGTGGGGCAGGAGGGAGAAGAATTGGATAGAATATCCCCTCTCTACCGTGCAGAGCACTCAGCGGTCCAACGTGATTCGAGACCAGGCACAGTAGAAGGGGGACAGACGGGATGAAAAGGTAAGGTTGGTAGGATCCGGAGTTCTGACTGGTAGGTCGTCCTTGACCGCACCATCGAATTTGGGGTCTAGGCCCTGACGGAGGCCGCAGTTGGCCTGAAGGTTGTCCCGTGGACGGGTGTTGTCTCCTTCTGCCATTCCTACTCTGCCTGCGCGAGGCCTCTGAGCAGTTCTGGGGCTGGTACGGCCTGAATTGTCTGCGCTGGGTGGCCGGAGTGTGCAGGCCGAGCGAGCGTAACGTAGCCCTTGAGTCCTTTAGGCTATGAAGCCGCTTGTCCGTTTTTTCGGAAAACAGTGTGGGCCCTTCAAAGGGAAAGTCTTGGATGGTCTGCTGGACCTCATGGGGAAGGCCGGAGACCTGAAGACAGGACCCCCGCCGCATCACCAGACCGGTGGCTAGTGTGCGGGAGGCTGCATCCGTCGCATCCAGGGCAGCTTGGAAGGATGCACGCGAAATCAACTTCCCCTCCTCCACCAGAGCGGAGAATTCCGTTCGCAAGTCCTGGGGAAGGAGTTCAGCGAACTTGGACAAGGCCGAGCATGTGTTGTGTCCATACCGGTTCATTATAGCCTGTTGGTTGGCTATGCGCAGTTGCAGGCCCCCCATTGAGTAGACCTTCCTAGCAAAGAGGTCTAGCTTCTTGGCCTCCCTGTTCTTTGGTGTAGACCCTTGAAACCCCTGACACTCCCTTTGGTTGGCCGCATCCACAACCAGAGAGTCCGGGGGAGGGTGAGCATACAGGTGCTCATGGCCCTTGGAGGATACAAAGTAGCGCCTCTCCGTCTTTTTGGCCCTAGGGGCCAGAGAGGCTGGGGTCTGCCAAAGGGTGCGGGACGTGTCAGCTATTGTCTTAATCAGCAGTAGGGCAACCCTAGATGGGCCCGAGGGAGTCAGGATGTCCACTACCGGGTCCACATCCACCTCGACCTCCTCAGCCTGAATAGTCAGGCTCTGGGCGGCTCGTTTGAGCAGCTGTTGAAGCACCCGGTTGTCCCCCAGAGCCAGTGCCGCTGAAATCCCCGCGACCGCTTCGTCTGGCGAGGAAGAGGAGGAAATCACTTGCAGGGGACCTTCCTCGTTACCCTCAGCTCCTGCAGGGTCCCATGGCACACAGTACTCGGGTTGCGTGGCCAGTGCAGATGTAGAAGGCGGCACCACGAATGGTACCGCGACCGGTACCGGGGTCGATGCCAAACGACGAGGCGTGCTGGGCAGTGCCTGCGGCATCGAAGGCATGGCCCCCATCGGTGCCGGATCCTGTTGAGAAGGTGGCACACCCCTCTCGGACGGCGGTGCCGCTGGTGGAGGCATTTGCGCCGGAGCCACTGAAGTCGAAGAGACCGACGCGGACCTGGATGGTGGACCGTGCACCTGCCCCTGGGTCTGATGGTAAGCCCAGGGGTCCAGAACAGCCACTGGGAGGGCGGCTGCCATTGTTGCCGCCACTGCGCCAGGTAAGATCGTTGACTTCTCTGTGAAGCCGATCTTCTGCTCCTTGATCTACTGGAGCAGTAGGATTCCACCTCCGACTTCGAGGTTTCCGAATAAGACCACCAAGGAGGGGCAGTACCCATTGTCACCGGCGAGCGGTGCCGCGAAGCCGGGGAACGGGGCAGTCGCTCTCTCTACGCCGGTGCCACCGGAGCGGCACGGGACAGGGACTGTGGTCTCATCATGGCCAGCTTGCCTCTCGATTGGATCGGGGGTCGGGCAGTCCCTAGCGGCTCTTCCCTCCGGTGCGGGGAGGCCGGGAGGCTTAACAAGTCTGAGGCTGCTTTGAACGCCTCTGGTGTTGATGGGGGGCGCACATCCTTGATGGGAGGCGCACCGATCCGGACTCGACTGTACCCTCACAGGGGCAGGAGTCAACGGAAGCTTGGGAGGAGGCGCCCGTGGCGCGGCTTGTCCCATCACACTTGTGAATGCCGCCGGCCTTTTAGGGTCCTGGTGGGGTGATCGGCCCCTCACCAGCCTCTTCTGTTTCGTGGGCACCGGAGATGGAGATCGGTGCCGCACGGAGGCCGATTTCCTATGTCCTGAGTCTCTTAGGTGCCGGGACTTCGAGTTCTTAGACTGGGCCTCCTCTCTCGCTAACGGTGCCGGAGCGCTGCGCACCGAGGAGGAGGCGCTAGGCACCAGGTTGGTAGGTTCGGGGTCCGAGAGTGGCCGTAAGGTCACCTCCATCAGGAGTACTTTAAGTCTCTGCTCTCTGTCCTTGAGAGTCCTGGGACGGAACCCTTTGCAGATGTGGCACCAGTCTCTTTGGTGGCTCTCTCCGAGGCACCTCAAGCAGGAATAAACTGCAGGCATAAACTTCCCGCAGTCCGCACAGAGTTTAAACCCTGGGGACCCGGTCATGCCCCGGGGGAGGGGACGGGGACAAGGATTAAGTTGGGGGGGGAAACCCCCAACAGCCACTAACTTACAACTAACACTAACCCTAAGACTATGAGAAACAGAACTATATATACGAATAGAGACACTGCTAGGCTTGCTGTGAGAGCAAGCAAAGTCCAGCTAGCCGTCACTGGCGGTAAGAAGGAACTGAGGGGGTGGAGGGTCGGCGGGCCCCTATATAGGGCGTTATGGAGGTGCCACTTCAGGGGGCGCCCAGGCCGAACCTACGGACGCTGCTAAGGGAAAATCTTCCGGCTGGCATGCACACGGCATGCACACACCTGCTTGGAATGGACATGAACAATCACTTGAAGAAACACGACTAATTTAAAAAAAATGTAAAAAGAATTCAGCACTTTGAAATAAATTTTGAATTTTTTTTTTTTTTAAAGATACCTATGAAGAAGTTTAATTTTCACCCCATTAATATGTAGCCAAATAGTTATGTCCGCTATATTTAACTACAAATGATTGGGCTTGATACAGGAATTACTGGGTGACATTTAATTACGTCATGCAGGAATGTCAGATTACATTATTAGGATGATTCTTTCTGGTCTTAAAATCTATGAAATCATCCAAAGGTTTTCAATCATTTTCTGGGCAGTTTGAACAGATCTGAAATTATCATACTAGGTTTTGTATGGCAACAATTTCAACCTCTGTAGAATATGACTGTGGCAAAAGCTTTGGTTCTCCACCAGTATTATTGATTCATATCAGGATGCTTCTAGATATGTGGCTTGCTACGATTCCTCTACAGAGTGATTACAGGATAGAAAAAATGGTTGCCATATCCTACAAAACACAATTACTATTTTGTTCTTTGTTTTCTTGGCCATGGGGTGATTTAAATTATATTTCACACAGACACAGACCACCTCCCTAATTATATTGTAAAATCTTTAAAGATGATGTACATTTGATTTATCTTTAACCAAAAGCCAAGAATAAATCATAAGGCTGAGATTTCATTTACTGTAGTGAGTACACTGGAAATGCCCTATTTATTTTTTTCCACCATGCAAGCTGCTTTTATCACTTATGCGCTAGAGCTCACAAAGCTTTAATTTGCTGCAGGTTGAAGCAAGCTGATTAAGTACGCTAGTTACCAAGTGAATGCTACCTGCCTGGACTAGCCTACTGTCACATTCTTGTAGCAGGGTTAAATAGCAGTTTAGTCACATTTAGAAAAACAACAACATATACAGTCAAAAAGGATGTGACTAATAATAGTCCGGAACAAATGAAATATTAAAACAGGCATACAGGTCAAGCTCAATTATCTATGAAACTCTTGTGTCAACAGCACAAGAATGGCATTCTCCATTGTAATACTGGCATTGCCATTTTATATCTCACCTTGCATTCCGTACATTTATGAGATTTAAAAACAAACAACTGACGGCCACAAATTCTGAAACTTTGCTTAAGCTACCAAACTTGAAACATTATACAAAAACAATGGTTAACTTGGATATGTGCTCTCACAAAAAGCAAGACCAAAAAATTAAGCCTTCCACAACACTAACCTCCCTCAAGAACTGAAGCACAAAATGGTTCTCTTTTAGAAGGTCCCTACAACACAAGTATTAAATACTCTGTTTTGTATTCTCTATGTAAAGAGTCAATCAAAGTCATAAGTTCAAGCACACAGTTCCTATACCTTTCTCCATACTTAGCCTACATGGCTGTTTGTCTATCCTGCTTCTTATTTGCAACCCCTCTATCCAAGTGCCTCTCAGAAAGAGAGCTAAAGCAAGAAAGAGTCCCACAGCAGAGTAGCTTTCACCCTCCCCTGCAGGGGGTTGTGGGAATGTTTTTTCTTTTCAAATGTGTGTGAGAGAATTTTTCTCCCCACTTCTACTTTTTCTGAGTAGCTCCCGCTGTGCAAAAGCTAGGCTGAAGAGGCAAGTTGCATTTCATACTGAAAGTCATCCATGAGCATTTTCACTTCCTCTGGGAGTTAAATAATCTTGATCCAGTTGCCAAGACAGCTCTTTCCTTTGCTCTCAAGAGCAGGACTCTTGCCTTAGACAGTTTAATCTTTGCTGTGGAAATTGTCAAAGGAAATCATCGTTTCCAATATTTTACATAACTTGGTCTAATGCTTTGGTCTAATGCTTTGGATGGCCTTAAAGATGAGAACTGCTACTTTGAATGAGGAGCCAATGTAGTGAGTGGAGCATTAGGGTGATGTGTCTCAGCAGCCAATGCTGCACAGAAGTCAGGCTATTATATTTTGGACAAATTGGAGCTTTTTTAAGGGGAATGCACTCATCCCCACGTACAGTGAGGTGCAGTAGTTCAGCCTGGAAGTCACAAAGGCATAATCACTGTATCCAAGTCATCATCCCACATGAAAGGAAACAACTTTCTTGCCAGCCCCAGATTGAAGGTGGTATTTTCAGCTGTAGCTAGTTGAGTGCCCAAGAGAATTCTCAAGTTATGAACCAAGATGACTATTGGAGAGCATCTTGAGAGTGGGAGATGCTATGGTGGTCACTAACTTTTCAAAATGTTGCCCTTTTCCCTACCAGCATTACCTCTCTCTTGCTCAGATACAGTTTCAGCCACTTGCCTTTCATGCACCTGCCAATCTCAGCCAGTCACTAAGAGAGCTGGAGATAATGCTATCAGCATCAGGAATGAGATATAGAACTGGGTATTGTCCATGTATAGTTTTACATATTATGTATAAAAACGGTTCCCTTGAGGCACCAACCAAGATTGGGGCCATGTTGTGCTAGGCATTGCACACGCAAACAGTGAGAGACTGCCCGTGCCTGAAGTTCTTACAGTCTAAACAGACAACAGGTGCAAAGCGAAACAGTCAGAGAAGTGAAGCGACTTGCCCAAACTCACACAGCAGATCAATGAACAGCACCCAGGTCTCTTGACTCCACGTCCAGTGCCATATACATCACACCATACTGCTTCACTTGAGACCCAGAAGTGTTACAGTTTCCCCATGTGGCTTTATATAGATGTTGAACAGGATAGAACAGAGACTTGAAGGACTCCACAGGCAAGAGCTGTGGCAGGAGAAGACAAACTGACGGGACAACATCCTAATGTCTTGCATAACCTCAACCTGCCAGTTAATATGCAACAGTCAATGCTATGCTCAGGCACTAATAGAGCTCAGAGCTGATGTATTATTTTATTGTTAAAAGAAATAATTATACACACAAATGTTTGAAATTTAGAGACAAAAGTGAACCAAATGTTCACCCATACATTCAAAATTTAAGGCACCAAATACATTTTCAAATGCTAGGTACAACACTACTTCTAACTGCCAGCCCCACAAACTTACCCTGGGATCTAAAAATCAAGCTGCACTTGTTCTGGTTTGTGCATAGTAAGAGATTCTCCAAGCCAGATTCTTGTCTGGAGTCACCCAGGAAAGAGGGGAAGGATGGTCCAGTGGTTAGGGAATTAGCCAAGGACTTGGGAGATTTACGTTCAATTCCCTGCTCTGCTGCAGACTTCCTGGGTGACCTCGGGCAAGTCACTTGGACTCTCTGGGCCTCAGTTCCTCATCTATACAATGGGGACAACAGCATTTCTCTGATAAATACATTAAAGAATGTGAGATGCTCAGATACAATGATGATGGGGGTCATGTAAATGTCCAGGGACAGAACCACGATAATCTAATTCTTAGTGCTTTAACCAGAAGTCCATCTGTTCTTTCAGTAAGAAGGTGCTATTTTTACATAGTCATTTTGCATGGCAGAACTGTGCTTCAAGGCCATGCAAGGAGAGAGTTTGTTCAAGGTGTATTCCCGAGTATGGAGGTGGGAGGGGACACAAGTTACCTACCATAACTGTAGTTCTTCAGAATATTCAAAATTGTGGGATATGTGCGAGCTCACAGTCTTCTAACGAGCAGAGTCTGTTGGGGCCACTCATACTTCCTGTTCATGTAGGTTTCCACAAATATAAATGGTAGAGTGGCCCCCACTGCCCTTCAATTCTTTACACTAATTCAGGGCTATTTGACCATGACTCTGAGGTGTGCGGGTGGGGTGGGGAAGAAGCATGGGTACTGTGCATGTGCAGAAGCAACACTCACTAAGAACTGCAGCTACTGATAACATCTTTCTCTTTATACATTGTGATGGCTTCTGTATATTCCCACTTGTGGGTGTTTAATAAGCACAAAGATGAATTAAGGAGTTCTATTTGAACACAGACCACAGAACTGGTCTCCAAAAGCGAGCATCAGTTCTGCCAGCTGTGTCAAGAAAGCATTAGTTAAAACATGATTGCAGATTTCTTCTCCCAAGCTGGACCTCAGATTTGGAAGTCAAGTTGAGGGAGAAAATACTGCTTACAAGAAAATACAGAGCTTCTAGCCTGCAAAATTCTCTGATGAAAACAGTGCAAAGGCATGCTATGGTAGCTGCCTTAGGCCTAGCAGAATGTACTCTGATATCCAGGTGGCCAGGTTCATAACAATCACAATTGCTCTGATCTATTTGGACAATCTTTGAGCTGTGCTAGACTGGGCCCTGATCTTACCCCATGTATTACAACTTTAGCATAGATTGGTCCTATCAGGACATAAGTCTTTCTAGACATCCAAAGAATGGAGCCTGATCTCCCTTGATCTGGATGAAACTCTGAGGGGGGGGGGGGGGGGAAATATACCCACCCATGTGAAATTATTCCAATGGAATCAAAGGTCACATTAGACAGAAATTTGGTGGACAAGGCAGGACCACCCTTTTCCATATGGAATACAGCATAGGGAGGATTAACTACTAGACCGGTATCCTCTTACTAACTCTCAGGGCTGATGTCATAGGTGTGAGCAATGCCCTTTCCACAGAGAGATAGTCCAGAGAAAAGTCTGACAAATAGCTAGCCAGAGGCCCCATAAGCTTTATGAGAACAAGATTCCAATCATCTGTCAAAGGAAGTTCATATTTCTAGGGCAACTCAAATGAACATGTCCCACCACAGTTATAGAAGCAAAACTAATGCATGGCAATGGAGAATTCAATCTCCTTTGCCATGGCAACCACGGCAAAACAATCCATAAAAATATAGGGCTGGAAGGGACCTTGAGAGGTGTTCTAGTCCACCCCACTGCACTGTGGCAGGACCAAGTAAACCTAGACCATCCATGATAGGTGTTTGTCCAACTTGTTTTTTAATTATGGGGATTTCACAACCCCCCGCCCCTTGGTAATTTATTCCAATATTTATCCATATGGTGAAAAAGTTATTCCTAATATCTAACCTAAATCTAACCTTGCTGCAGAATAAGCCAACTGCTTCCTGTCCTACTTTCTGTGGACATGGAGACCAACTGATCACCTCCTCTTCATAACAGCCCTTAACATATTTGAACACTTACCAGATCCCCTCTCAGGCTTCTTTTCTCAAGACTAAACATGTCCAGGTTTTTTGTTTTTGTTTTTAAACTTTTCATGAAGCAATCCTTTCCATAAACCTGGATAGTGCAGGTTATATTGCTGCATCTGAGATCTATGGTCTCCCCCCGGTATAAATCGGGGGGGGAGGGGAGGGCTGGCATGGCCCCTTCCTCTGGAATGTATTCCTCCTCTGCAGTCTGAAACAGCCTGAAAGTAAGTGTTGATCCACATCTCTTTTATGAGGGCTACTGAAGAAGCAAAATATTGTTGATGACAACATTTAGGGAAAAATGGAAATTTACTTCATTTTGTGCTGTTTGGTTATTCAGTAGCATATGGTATGGGGCTACTGTTTCTTTCACTTTAGCATATTTTAAAGTATTTGTTAGAGGCACCTATCCTTCTTGTTCCTTTTAATAAATTTAAGTAATTAAATAACCCTTGCAATGGAAGGTGGAAAGCTAAAGTGGCAGTCAAATACACTCTGATCAAATTCAAACAAACACAGTTTTGACTGCTGTAACAGAAAGTCCAAGTACAAGATAATTCAAGTTGAAAGTGACATAATACCATCTAGGACCCGAATTGCTCAAACGGAGAATCTGTTCCAATTCATTAGATTAAGTTCGGTCAAAATCTCCTATGTCATTTTTGGACTTCAGCAGAAAGGCCTTGGTTAAGTGACCCCAGCAAAACAGAAGTCAAGAAGTCAACCTCAGAAACTCTGCATCTGGGTGGAGACTCAAGTACAAACCCTGAACCAAGAGATCAGGTAGATTGGTAAGCATGATTTGAGTCTCCAACATCAGAACCAGGATGTCAGAGATCAGAAGTGCCAACCCCTGTTACTACTGTCAATAAAATCCTGGATCTGTCTTGTCCAGCTTTCCAAAAGACCTTCTGAATCAGAGGGAACACAGAGGGACTCTTGACCCCAGGCAAGGAGAATGATTCTGTCAGTGATGCTAGATCTCAATTGCCCTTGGAGCAGACACAGAAGCAATGAACATTAATTATCCTTGGTGGCAAAGAGACCTAGTGGAAGTTTACCCCAGTTGACTTTTAAAATAAATAAAGGGTAAAAAGAAATTTGACTTACTGTTCTACAGCAGTCAGACAATATAGAAAATAATCCAATTAACTGATTATCAATTGAATAATTATCTTTACTTGTGTGGAATCTGTTCCAGCAGGAAATTGAACAGGGAAATTTTTGCAGCAGGGCTTCCTACTTAGCTAAAGGAGAATCTGGTTTCTCTGTGTGTTCTAATCCTAGCTGAAATAGATACGCAACAGGTAGGTAACACAAAATATACACATTACTATATTCAATTTCCTTTGTGTGACTAATTCCCAGCCTAACTCAAGGCCAGACAGTGGCTAGCCTCTGCATGACCATGCAAGAGAAGGCAAACGTTCAATGAGCTCCCTGCAGTTCCAGCAGCTTTAAAAGGAGGTGGAGTGAGGCTACAACCCCATCATCCCCACTGCAATGGACACCAAAGTGGGACAGGTATGTCAGAAGGGGCACAAAAGAACCTCTCCAAGAGTGGTGTAGCTGTTGTGTTGGTGTGTGCTGCCTCGCACAGTTCATTCTGCATAATCCAGCTGCAGTGCAGTCCCCCTAGTGTTCTTCAGTGTGCAAAGGGCGCAATCTAGCTTTTAAAATCCAAGGAGCTCAAACCCATTCAGATCACCAAATCCTTGATCTTTCAAACAGCCAGCCACTGTCTCTAGCTTCAGTTTCCTGTAAACCCACCATAACTGGACAAGCAAAGTGAAGCCCTTCACTCAACTCAATGGCATTTCTCTGTCAGTCTGTAACACAATAACTTTTGAAAACTAAGTTCAATCAATTTCAAAATTTCAGGAAACATTCTAGGCATTGATGGGCATAATCTAATTGATTTTGCGGACAATCAGAAAACCTGAAAGCCTGATTTTCACCAGTGTGAGCAGTGTCCTCACTGTTGCTGAATTCGGTTAAGCCAAAACAAAACATTGGAAAAGCTAGTAAATATAAAACTTAAATTACTAGAAAAACTTTCTTAGTTTTTAAAATGGTTTAATCTAAAAATGTTGAACATTAACAGAATTTTAAGAAATTCTTAAGTATCTTTTGTATCTTGAAGGGAACAAGGGGGCAGAAAGAGGGACAGGTGTGAGAGAAACCTGTCTCCTCGGGGCAGCGAGTGGACACTAAGGATGGACATAGAGATGCGGGTGAAAAGGAAGGATGAACGGACCGACAGTCACACTGCAAAGTCAAAATAAAATCAAAACTACTCACTGGTCTCACACTGCCACTACCACCAGCCATCTCACCCCAAGAGGGAGGAGGTGCAAGAGTGGCAGAGATACATGCATTGTGTCCTCTCTCCTTCTGGAAGGGCAGAATGAGTGATTCATAGCCAGTCCTATTAACACACTTGCTCTCTCACACTCAAGTAACAGCCTAGGTTGCACCAAACCACCACTCCGATGCTCCTTCCACATTTCAAACTCTGTGCAAGCCTTTTTATTTTTTAAATCAGCAATCAAAAATGAAATAAAAATAAAAATGACAGGTTACACACCACAATTAGTAGTTCTGCAATTTCACATTTGAGTTCCTACAGAACTCTTGGGTGAATACCATCTGGTCCTGGTGACTTATTACTGTTTAATTTATCAATTTGTTACAATGATACCTCAATCGGGGACAGTTCCTCAGATTTGTCACCTAAAAAAAATGGCTCAGGTGTGAGAATTTCCGTCACATCCTCAGCTATGAAGACCGATGCAAAGAATTCATTTAGTTTCTCCACAATTAGGTGTAAAGTGTGGCCTAAGTAAGTAATGAAGTGTGTGACACTATTGCTTATTTGCCCCAATATCAGTGTGTGAGTTTGTTATACTAATAGTCTGAATATTTTACGAACCACTGCATAGAAGAGTTATTTAAGATTACCTCAGCAAAGTCAATAAGGGTAAAATTTCACACAAAGCCCAAGTAATCACATCCAAGCCCCAAATCCCACTCAACAGCTATTATTACAGTATATGGGTTAAAATAGCAGCAGCTGCATCTCTGGATCCTTACACAGGAGTTTAGAACCACTGGATACAGCACCAATGCTAAAATAACAGATTGTCAGTAGTAACCGAACTGCAATTCGACATTGACTGTGGTAACAACGGCAATGGTAGCTCAAAAGAAAACTTCAAGTCAGGTGATTTGCTCACTGAATTCAGAACTCTGTTTATTAAAGGTTGCCATAACAGATTGCGGTACATGCATGGGGATTATATCATATGTAGTTCATGCTAGGAGTCTTTCTTCAAAACTAATGATGTGATTCAACATGCTGCTGCCAAGGAACTGAAATCTACTTCAAAGAAACTCCCTGAAATGGGACCTTCACTTGGTTGAAAACGTTACGCTTAGTGACAAATTCATTTGCCCATAGTGAATATGTTTGCCAAACTGTTTTTGCTTCTTTGTATAGGTTTCATATCACAACATGTAATTAATAACTACTCAGAAATCAAAGTGCTTATATCCAAATACCCAACAGTCAGAGGGAATAGTCATGAAGATGGTTTGCACTTGCCTAATGATTATCCCTATGAAAAGAAGATCAGATCATGGATGGCTTTTTTCCTGAATACGTTAATCTCATTAAATAACATAAAAATATAAAACAGAGGTAGAAGGAGCTTTTTTAGGCACCTCAGTGTGCTTATTTAACTTAAAATCTAATAATCCTATATAGGTTGTATCAATGCATTATGGTTGTTGAAATATCAGTGACATTTCAGATGTGGGAAATTATTATTGTATGAAGCTAACAGGACCCCTCCTCTGAAGACTATCATATGCAACAGAAAAACCATTCACTTTGAGATGGGAACTTCCAGTCCTAACTATTCCACTGGACCATGTGTCTGTGCTATACTACCAGTTCAGTTTAACTGTAAGCTTTTTGGGGCCGGGATCAAATTTTTCCTATGGTCCAAGTCTGCCGAGAGCATAAGAAACATAAAACTTGTTAGTCAGTTCCCTGGATTTTTGAGACTGAGGGGTAAGTAGCATGACATCTGGGAAGAAGCATTTCCATGGCTTCCAGGCTCAGCACATGCTCTATCTCCATGGTCAGGGACTTTGAAATTGTAGTGCAGGAGGGAATTCTCTTGCTCTTTGGTCTGGACAGACTGCAGTTTAAGATGTCTGGGAGGCATATTCAATAAGAAGAAGGGATCATCAGTGATGCATACATTTCAATAGAAAAGACAAATTCAAACATGCTTTTCTTCCTTACTCCAATAACGTGTCCTCGTGCAAGAAATCCCTTTTCCACCACCTCTCTATGTGAATTAGGATCCTGCTTTGCAAACTCCAGCAGTCAAAAAGTTACCACGCTAATTCTGCAAGATGGGCAGTTAGAAAAAAAACATTAATCTATAAATTTAGTCAGTGTAATCTGGAAGTTAGTGACTCGGTAAACATGGAATCTTACCATGGCTTAAAAAAAACATTTGAACAGACACTTCTCAGCAGGGCCAGATCAGGGCACAGGCACTACAGGCTTGTGCCTGGGGACTCAGCTCCTAAAGGCACGGGATGAAGTCAGAATTTCAGCTTTCAAATTACATTGCTAGCCCTCAAAGTTAAGAAGAAAAGGACCGAAAAAGTGCAACCGATGTAATGAAATCTGTGGCCACCAACAGCAGAGGGAGGAAGTTGTCAAGCCCCACACCTACTACCAGTGCAGACTAAGCTCCTGCAGCACTGGGGGAGGGCGGGGAGGTTGCCACTACAGTAGCTCTGTGGGGGACACCCGGCTGCTGCTGGGGAGTAGTGGCTACTATCACCAGTCAAAGGAAGATGGAGATCTTCCTGGCTCTCCCAGGTGAACAGGGAAGGGCGAGGGCAGCCAGGAAGTGGGTGGGATGTCCCCCTGCCAGTACACTCTGGGTCACCAGGAAAGGAAGCCACACAGCTATTGAAGCATCTCCCAGTAGCTAAGGGGAAAGGGAGGCCCAGCTTCTGCAACTCTGGGGTAGTTGGGGTTGCTACTTCTGTCTCCCAGGCTGGCTAACAGATTTAGCACACCACACTGCTCTACCCTGACCATGTATTCCGGTGAGATTTCAAAACAGCTAGTTTTGCCCAAACCAGCAAAAAGTTAGCAAGCCAGGAAACCAGCCAGCACTGTACCTCTGAGAACAAATGGGGGCTTGGAGAAAACCAGTCCCAAGCCACTGAAAAGCTGCTGCAAAGAACCAAAAAGAGGAATCAAATGGAGGTAATGTAGGAAAAAATGAAACACCTTGTCTGAAGCCGAACAGAAGGGGCACTGCGCAGACACCTCAGGGGTAGTGGTGCATAAAACAACTAGTTGCTATGATACTATGCAGGCCCCTCCATTGTAAGTCACTGGAGTGCTTAGGAAGAGGAGGTTTGTACAGCATCCTCGAAGCTGGGGACAGAATCATCTTCCAGGGAGATGGGAGAGGATGACATAATGCCACATCTTGACACACATTCCACAGAGCTACTTCTTGGTCATGGTTGCAAAAGGACCATTCATCAACCCCTCCAGGACAACAATCCGCCTGGTTGCATAAGGATCTCACCCATAGAAGGGCATACAGCTAGTGAGGGGAACACAGGATTCCCCCCCGGAAGAACGATTTCTGCAAAAAACTTTCCGCAAGTACTGAGCAGCTCACTGAGGGAGCACTGCCTGGAATTCAGCGAGGACCTTATTCAAAAGATGCACAGACCGGATTCTGGTCTGAACAGCAAAATTTGTCATTGACTTCCAGCTTGACCAACTAGGGACAATCAGGTGGGAGAGCTTGGTCAACCCAGCTTGAATAAAGGCAGAAAACAGGCTCCTGGAGGATAGAGCGTTAGCAGGAAAAAGTGGGTTAAAAAACAGCAGCTCTTCCAAGAGCCATAAACTGGAAAATGCCTGGTCCGGCCACGCACTTTGCAGATGTCACCAGGTGTTAAAAAGACCATTATAGAATGGGGGCTAGAATAGGTGGGAGGCAAAGCCCAACCTCCCAGCACGATGGAGGAGAGGGAAAAGCAAGGGACTTCCAGGCCAGTGGGAAGTCAGAGTACAGTAACCACTGAACAACCTGGAGGCGAAAGCTGACTAAATCAGTGAGCCCCTGGACCCTTTTACCTAATGCCAGGAACAGCAAAGCAGGGCACAACTACTGGTAACTTTTCAAAAAAAAAAAAAAAGGGGAAGGGGGGATTAATATGCCCCTGAAACTGGTCTAAAAGGCCCACGGGACAGTCCAGACTCACTCCCCGCTGCCATAACACTGAAGCCACGAGGTTGCTAGCAATGAAAACCTGCCTCTGAAAAGAAAATCCAGGGAGGAGCCAGTGCCGTTTCTACAGGCAGCCTTGCACCTTCTCAGCCTCCTCCCAGTTCCTTAACATATCCGAAAAAGACCCCCAGCACCTTTTTCCCCAGAAGTGCCCCATTTCAATTGTTGAGGCAACAAAGTGTGTCTGCTACATTGCCAAGAGCCCAGTAAGACTGAATTGCCCTTTTAGAAATAGTACCATATAAATCTCTCTCATCGGTCTGTTCTGCACCCCCATCTCTAGAACCTGTCTCAGCAACCTCTGCAGGCAGATGCTCCTCAATCTTCAGGACTCACTTCTGTCCAGGCACAAGTGATGGGGTCACACCAGAGGGTTCCTCTGGGGTGGGGGGCTGCTCCCTAGACAACGGCAGACCACATATGGCGAGGGGGGAGATAGAATCTAAAAGTGCGGATGCAAGCTCTCTTTCCTGTTGCTCACTGGATGTCCCAGACTCTTCCCTACTACCCTGGGATCCCACATTCTTACCAGGAGCTCAGAGCCAGCAGTGCTTTGGCAGGAACCCCTCAAAGGACCAGGATCAGCACACAGGAAATATTTAATATTTTCAGAGGTAGCAAACACTGTATAATTCACACCATCTAAGTGGTACTTTAAAACCAGGTTCAAGGGCTGTTCAGGGTTATTTAGAACCATATAAACCTGATGTCAGAATGACATAAAATGCCTCACATTTGGATTCTTGCAACCTAACAGAACCATCCTAACAGCAGAAACCACCTTCTCATAATGGGAGAGATCAGACACTAGCGTCTCATTGTGAAGGAAGTGGGGGACATTGGAAAAAAACTACTTCGTAGGAGGAGTAAACAAGGGAAAAACCTGAACAAAAGACTCCTTGACCCAGAGTCCCTCCTAGATTAAAACATTCACAGACTGTGCCTGGGCCAGGAAAATCACTATAGATTTGCACATTCAAGAGGCAGATTTTATATTAGCACAGCTAGTAACTTTACCTACACTCAGCAACACATTCTCCACAGTGCAGGAGACGGCAGGCACATACTGAACCCCATGCTTGCAGGTCAAATCGCTAAATCCATCTAAAGTGGACCCCATGAAGAAAACCTCCCGTAACCACTCAAGGAAAAGTGGGAAACCAGCAACATCCCTAAAACAAATAAACTGCGAGTAACAAAACCAAACCAAGCCCAGACTAACAGAAACCCAGCTAGAGAACACAGAATATAACAAACACAGCCTCACCCTTAGAAGTTCCCTCTATCCCTACAGAGAAAGACAGAGAGTGTTGTGGAGCAGGCAGTAATGACTGTGGGGTAGGGAACAATTGGAGGGGCAGATGGGATGAGGGAAGGGACGGAGAACGATGGAAGCAATGGCAGTGGGAGAGGCTGTGCTTGTAGGTTTGAGATTTGAGCATGGGCAGCTATTCGTTCCACAAAACAGTTCAAGGAAAGATTAGTTATCATGCCCACTTCTTCGGGGAGATTTTCCTACCTATGGGGGTCCTTGCCAACAGCACCCAGCATAGGCCTCTGGGGAGGAAGGGAATAAGGCTGCTGCCACTCCTTTATAGCTTTATTGGGGTGGTTGAGGAGGTACCACAGAATCATCTGCTGGAGTAGAGGCAGTGGGTACACTGCTCGGAGGGTGGAGGCCAAGGCCTCCCTTCTCTTGGACGGGACCCAGTTCAACTGAAGATGGGGACCAGTGGTCCAGGAAGACCCCAACTGGCACAAAGAGGGCTGGTAGCAGGTTTCCAACCAGTCCAACCAACTTCATGTGGGTAGCCATGACACTGCCACACCCCAAGCAGAGGCAGGGTGGTGGCGTGAGGGGGCCTCCATGTGAAGTTGTGCCCAGGGCTCCGTATAGCCCAGCTTTTCCGTGTAGAGTTGCACATTTGGGCTCCAATCCTACAGCTGATAATGCATGGGCAGACTGCTGCGATTGCAAAGAGACTCACTGAATTCCATGGAAGCCAATGAGTATTCAGCTTGTTTGAAAATCTAGCCACCTACCTGGGTGCCTAAATATGGATTTAAGATTTTAACTTCGTTTTAGTTAATAATCTGACAGAGCCAAACTAATGTTTAATTAATACATGGCCTCAGAAACCCCCAGAGCACATATGACTCCGTGTTTAAAAGAAATGTTTTAAACTTTGAAAGATTAAAAGGACTTCTATGAATTAGTTTTATTTTGTTTGCTTTGCTCTTTTTAAATAGATAAAGGCCTATTAACAAGGAATTGAGACAAATTTAATTTTAAATAATTCAACCTTATTAAAGACACATCTATAAATTAAATGTGTGCTCATGTTTACAATGAACGATTGCATTCCAAACAAAGTTACATTACAATAAAGTTAATTAAATGCATGATTTGTAATTTGCAAGTACAAAGGCCTTTTTTCTATTTTGAGATTAGAGATGAGACTCAGAGATTTGCTAAGCAGAAGTGAACAGCTCTGTTCATAGTCTGATGTCATTCAGTAAAATATTAGTAATGCTGTATGATACCTCTATCCTGTTAAAAGTGAATTAACCAATTCAAGTCTCTTCCTTGCCAAATACATTCTTCCCACCTCTCCACCCCCCAAAAAGAATGTAATTGTATGTAAACTATTTGATCCTTTGACATCAAACAGTATTAACTGAAAAACTACCCAGTGTGTTTTGGGTATTCTTTTAAAAGAGCAGAAGTGCTTTAAAAAACCAATAGTCCTTGAAATGATCTTCCTCTGGGAAATTAGTTCATTTGTGTTATACATATTCAAGACAAAAAATATCCTGACAGGTATTCAACAGTTCATTTTAAACACTAACTGGATGAAAAAATCTCTAGGGTGGAGTGTGTTCAGGTTATAAAGCACCAATGCTTATTTTATCTCCTCACAAAGTGTTGCTGAGATAATTACTGCTGACAGCTTTATTCAAGGTTCATTTCACTTTTTCTACTATTTTTCTCTAGTTAGAAGTTCAGCAGGGCCCATGGGAAGATCCACCCCTCACACCTGTTAGGTTTCTTCATGTTACTAGGGCCAGTTTGGACATGTCACTTCAAATTAGCATTGTACCAGGGCGCTAACTGTGACAATTACTTATCGCAGGTTTAACTTCTAATTCGACCACAAGAACAGTGTCAGAGTACGTAATTTAAACCTGTTAATACAGGTTGTATGAAATTCATTCTGAGAATTCTAGAGGTTCCCATAGTAAATCTTTGAACTATACTGAAGATTAGAATGATGGATGAATGTTATATGGGGGAAATGGGCCTTACAAAAATAAAAAAAAGGAGCTCTGAACTGGAAACAAATATCCTGCAAATTATAAACTCAAAGCAGTGATTGTCCTTCCTTAAGTCAGTGCTTAGGGATTGCTTTGCCCAGTTTTCTGAAATTCCTCCTTTCAGGTTCCAAAGGCTCATACATCAAGGTACAAATTCAATTCCTTCCTTCACGGGTGTAGTGGCAGCAGAAGGCGCGGGGGTGGGGGGCATGGAGAAGGCAGCACCATGGTGCAGTGTGGAACTCAGGTCTTTGGGGTCCCTTGTGCAGCAGCAGCACACCAGGGGCAAGGCATGAGTAGACTAGAGAAGGATCCATTTATTCCCTGCGGTAGGGAGATTACATGAGGGACCGTGGAAGCCGCTTCAGCTACTGGACTGGAGCAGAATTCCTGGCACAGTATCAACAGGTGCTGCACAAACTTAGGGGAGGATTCCTCCCTTTCTACAAATCAGCAGACTGCCCATCTCAGCTACTCTGGGTGGGCACTGGGGTCTGCATTACCCTACATTATTATTAGTCATCATTTGTATTACAGCAGAGCCTAGAGGCAACCAGTCAGAATCAGGACACCATTGTCCTAGGTGCTGTTCGAATGGAGTTAAAGATAACCCTTGGTTTTGGTTTGCACCATTCGATTAAACTGACTTAGACAAGTTAGACAGTCCAGGAACAAATATTAAAGTTACAAAAAAAAAAAAAGTTGAAGGAAATAATTGGACGATAATATTTACTTCAACAGCAGAGTCTACTAAGAAACTGTGTATTCAAGAGATAGAAATAGAGATAAATGCCCTTTATCACTAGTACAACCTACAACTTTTTGCTTAATTAGAAGAATCATCTTAAAAGGTGAAAAAATTCTGCCACCCTTCAAAAAAAATCCACCAAGCATTTGCATCTGTTTGAAGTATAGGGTAACACGACTAAATAAATGCTGAAAGACCTGGAACATGGTTAAGTATGGACTGCCATGAGGCTAATTGTGGCTCTTGAGTTAATTACTTTCCACTGATATGTTTTTTTCAATGGTCTTTTACATCAGTTTTTTTCTTCTCTCAGTATGAACCCCAAGGCAATTCAGAGTGCTAGTCTCCAAACTCTGGGTGATTCATTATGTACTTCTGCCTTAGGATTTTTAGTTCAGGCAGAGAAAGCCAGGGAAATACTTTCACATCAAGTTGATGTTAATGTGCACTGACAAAGCAACAGTAGAGGAGCTTCATGTTTGTCACAACCTGCAGTCTTTAATTTAGCAAATGCTTTATACTCATATGCAAATAATGACATTTCCCAAATTTCCAGTTCCTCAGCATTGCTTCCCCTAATTACACAGTGGTTAAAACTTATGAATGTAAATTGTTCAAATGGATTTATTAATGGGTACACCTGTGTGAATGAAGCAATGATCCAAAACATATATATGCGTTAAAGCAGATTATAATTCACTATATGCTCCTGAAATTTTCAGAAATTGAATAATAAACATGATTCCATCACAGCAAAATCCTAGTAAGAACAATACGAGATTATTCATAGGTAATCAGCATGGTCCATCATCTAAATCAGGAGTTCCAAACGTTTGCATAGTGTGGACCACACCAGAGAGAGATTGTCTTTTAAGCAATATAGTAGCTCACAGGTCCTGAGCCTTGTGGTGGCAAGCAGATATCATGGGGTCACAACCACCTTGCCCATTCCATATTACTAAAATGAGAGGAGAGTCCCAGATAGATCCCAGCTAACAGAGGGGTTGCGAGTCACTGTAGTAACTAAAAACAAGAGCCACCACCTTGTGACCAGCTAGCTCTCTGAGGGTATGTCTACATTGCAATTAAAAACCTGCAGCTGGCCTGTGCCAACTGACTCGGGCTAATGAGTTTGGGTTAATGGGCTGTTTAATTGCAGTGTAGACATTTGGGCTTGGGCTGAAGCCCGGGCTCCAGAATCTTGCAAGGTGAGAGGTGCCAGAGCTGGGCTGCAGCCTGAGCCCAAACATCTACACCAAAATTAAACAGCCCCTTAGCCTGAGCCCTGCAAGCCCAAGCCAGCTGGCATGGGCCAGCAGTGGATGTCTAACTGCAGTGTAGATCTACTCTGAGGACCAACACTACTGAACAAGTGCTCTGCAGACAACTGGTGTCAGTTGAGAACAGTTTGGGAACCACTAAATGCTTTCTGGTAACATGATTTACAGCAGTCTATAATTCCCGTTTTGCTTACTTCACTACTGACCATACAAAACTCTTCTGCTTATCTGACAGGGATCTAGATTCTTGTTCTCATTAGGGTTACAAAAATGTTGAATATTACTAGATTCCATCCCCACCACTTTGCCTTCTATCCTCAGTAAACCTGTATTCCTTTTTAACTGTGTGAGGATAACTGAGGTAATAATACCATTGTGCTGTTTCTGCTCCTGCGGTAGAATAAATTAGTGGGTCTTTAGTTTCTCTTATGAGTTAGATAATTGCCATGGAAGAGGGCTATAATGGTACTGTCACGACTTGTCCTGTTCACAAACTACCTCAATATTTTAAATGTTCAAAAGACGTAATGAGAGAGTTCAGGGGTGGCCAACCTGTGGCTCCGGAGCTACATGTGGCTCTTCAGAAGTTAATATGTGGCTCCTTGTATAGGCACCGACTCTGGGGCTGGAGCTACAGGCGCCAACTTTCCAATGTGCCGGGGGGTGCTCACTGCTCAACCCCTGGCTCTGCCACAGGCCATGCCCCCACTCCACCCCTTCCTGCCCCCTCCCCTGAGCCTGCCATGCCCTCTCTCCTCTCCCTCCTCCCCAGATCCTCCTGCATGCCACGTAACAGCTGATCAGGAGGTGCGGGGAGGGAGGGGGAGGCGCTGATTGGCGGGGCTGCTGGTGGGCAGGAGGCGCTGGGAGTGGAGCTGATGGGGGGCTGCTGACGTATTACTGTGGCTCTTTGGCAATGTACACTGGTAAATTTTGGCTCCTTCTCAGGCTCAGGTTGGCCACCCCAGAGATAGTTAATCCATTTTTAATGTGAAGAGCAATTGTAAAATAGAATAATGAGCAAGAGTATAATAAACCAGCAACCAGTTTGATGCGTCCGGACCACATATTGCCTACAGATATTCAGGGATACATCTTGGGACCTGTTTTATATTCATAAAGAGTATCAACCAACTACTTGGCACATTCCTGGTCTATGGTGAGATGCCATTTACCTCACAGCATTATACAACTCTTTGGATAGCAAACAGAAGAGCACCTGGATATTTTTCCAGCACGATGCAATTCCCTGGCAGACTTCAAGCACTTGTGCTAGCAAACTCTGGTTCCAACAAATGGCTCAAACACTGATGGGCTTTTTTTGTGCCACTTCTTCCCCATGAAAATGATTGTTCAAGGAATCATCCTTGAGTAGAATGAGATTTTAGCAGTGCTAGCCTTTTGACAATGTACAGTGTTACTGACTTCTAAAAAAAAAAAAAAAATCAATGAAAAAAGGTCATTTGTCACATACTTTTCTTTTATAACAGAATATATGCAAAGGCTTTTAACCTTTTACAATACAGGAGGAGTAAAGACCCTCCTAAACTGTCTTTGTCTGTTAGTCTAGAAAATGCCAGCACTGAAAACGTTAAAGATACTGAATGACCAAATGTGTTTTTAGTATTCACAGTAGACTAGTTGTCTTGTCCCACCACTGATCAAAATGTATTTGTTTTATTTATTCACTAGAATATGTACTGACTTTGTTCGTTTAACAATGTAATTTTTCTCAACTTAGCAAACATTTACTAGAATAGAAGTAATGACGTAAAAACTGGCACTTATAAAAAGTGCCTTCCATCCAAAGACCTCAAAGCATGTTACAAACATTGATTAAGCCTTACATAGGGCCGGCTCTGGCTTTCTGGCCGCCCCAAGCAAAAAAAAAAAAAAAAAAAAAACCGCGGCCCGAGCAGCCGGGCAAAAAAAAAAAAAAAACCTGCAGCGCGGCTGGAGCCAGGGTGCAGGGCGACTCCCTGCCCTGCAGATGTGCCCCGGCTAGCAGGGGGAGGGGGGAGGAGAGAGAGAAGGGGGACGGCCAGGGCTTCAGCGGGGCGCTGCCACACGGCCCCTCCCGGGAGGGCTCCACACCGCTCCGGTCGGCTGGGAGGGAAGGACGCGGGCTGCCCGTCCTCCACGCCGTTGCCTCCACGCCGTTGCCTCCTACAGGGTGGCCGGAGCGGAACAAAAACAAACAAACAAACAAAAAAGCGGCTGTGCCGCCCTACGATTGGGTGGAATGCCGCCTCCTACAAGCTGCCGCCCCAAGCACCAGCTTGCTTGGCTGGTGCCTGGAGCCGGCCCTGGCCTTACAGTTTAAGCTGGGATTTTCAAAGGCACTTAGGTGAGTTAGGTGCCCAAACCCCATTCAAATCCAGTGGAAGTTGGGTACCTAATTCCCTTAGTTTTCTTTGAAAATTCTAGCCTTAAATCCCAGTTCTCCTTTTATAGATGGGGAGATGGAGGCACAGATATAAAGCAAGCAGCCCAAGGTCACACAGGAAGCCTGGCAAAGCTGGGCATAGAACCCAGATCTCCTACTTGAGTGTCTTGTGCTCTGCCCGCCAGCCTATGCTTAGTTATGTAATGCAAGTCCAGTCCACCATATTAGAAAATCAAGTATATTTTCCATTTTGATAGAGATAGGTAGCCATAAAAATAGATTTAATATCTACAACTTTTGCATAATTTCACCTTTTATCACTTTTAAACTGAGCTCAAAAAGTTTCCAAGGGAAAAAACTGTGGTGACACTTTACGTGTACAAAAAGCTTCCCTCCCTCCCTCCCCCCGCCTTTCGCTGCTACATTGTAATATGAATCCTCAAGCACCTTGTTGTCTATGCACCAATATCACATTTCTTAACCAACAATTTTGGCCCACATTGTAGGGCAAAACGCAGGCAAAGTTCCAGCAATAGCAAATATTATCCCTCACGTATGTAGAATAACCAGATACCATAATTTTATACTCCTCACTCTTCCCATTAAATAGAGACTATAGTGGAACATGCTTATAATAAATTCAGTTTAAGTAAAGTCCAGTTATAGAGAGGTAGAATAAAAGTCCCAAACTGCTTCAATCTATTCCAATGGACTTTCATACCTCTTATAGTGAAGTTTATATAGTTGAATTTCATTCCAACAGAAATAAGTTCTACGGTGATGATTCTTGTGGCATACTGCAATAACACATATCAAACAGGTATTTGCTGTATTCCAAGGAGATTATCACCTCCCATTCTGCTCTGTCGATCACAGGAAAAGAGAAGTTGTTACTATTAAATGGTGGGAGAGTTAGAGAAGAAGCGTTGATACCAACTCTTGCTGTTGCTTCTCTCATCAGGAAGTGAAGAGCTGGTCTTGCTATAGCTTCTTGCCACAGGAAGTGAAGAGGTGAATCTTCAGAAGGGCCCTCCCCCTCACCACACTTTTGCCAGTGTCATTTGCAACTGCAGGGTGTGAAGAGCGGAGGTTATTTTGCCAGACTGACCCTCTTATTTATTATTAAACTGCACTTACAGTGAAGTTTTCTACGGAAAAATACTTCACCACAGGAAGGTTCCCCAATACCATATTTACTACAAAGAATATGACGACATTTTTAAAAAAATGTAATAATTATATTTAATAAGGAGAAGGCATTTCTGACACACCTATCCAGGGCCAGATTAAGCCATAGGCCCATGCCTACAACCCTAACTCCGTCAGTCATGTGATGACTTCAGAATGTAAGCTTTCATTTTAAATTTTTTTTTTAGCCCAGATGGCTGTGGAGTAAAGACTGAAAACACAACCTGAATGTAACCAATACAGTGAGGTCTATCTGAATCTGCAATACTACTTCAGGAACCTCAGTGAGGTGTAAATCCACTGCTCTGGGGTTTCCTGCAAGCACTATCCCAGCAGGAGTCCAGTGGAGATAGGGGAGATTCCTTCTTTCCAAGGGGAGGGAAGGCCCCTGCTGCCACATCTGTTGGGGTTATAATAGGCCTCCGTGCAGCTATCCCTGCCTCTGTATATACAGAGGCGGAGTCATAACCAAGGGGCAGCATTGTGGGAGGAGCTATGTCATGGTTAAGGACCCGATTGCCTTGATCCAGCCATAGACCTACCTAAATTTAGATTCATATACATGGCCATTTTTGGTATGTTTCAATTTGCAGGTTACGTTAATATAATGATTTCAATAGAAATTGAAGGCTATGTCAAAGTTTTAACTCTCTGCAGCAAAATCAGTGAATCACTTTTTGTTTAGTAACTGCAAGCTCACACTTTCTTTTAGGAACTTATATGAACATTAATTTTTACATAAAATAAACTATCATGTCTAAGAGGCATGGTTTTCAATAAAACAATTTGGAAATATTTCAGTACATTCCATTCAGACAGTTTAAGAATTTTGACCCTGGTCCTTTCTATTTTTAAACAAAGACCCGAAGGACAGTTCCACACCAGAAGTGCTACATCGGCACAGCTGCACTGATGCAGCTATGCAACTGTAGCGTGTCTGGTGAAGACGCCCTTTGATGACAGGAAAGTGCTCTCCCATCGGTGTAATTACTCCAGCTCCGAGAGAGGCGGAAGCTATGTTGGCAGGAGAGCGTCTCCGGCTGACATAGTGCCAGTGTGGACAGCGCTTATGTCGCTGTTACTTACATCACTTGGGGGGGGGTGTCTTTTTCATGCCCCTGAGCGAAGTAAATTAGATCGACTTAAGCAGCAATGCAGACCTGCCCTAATTCAGCCTCAAAGTTCAGTAAGTGTAAACTTCCGTGTATGTCCAAACTCCTAAAATAATGATCAGGTATGAGAAATATGAAGCAGAAAGAGTTAAAGGCTTTGTCTTAGCTCTTCAGCAAAGGGCAAGAAGATAGTCATCTTTTGCAAGGGAAGAAAAACAAGGAAAAATTATTATAGTTATTTCTCTAGCACTGCAGATATACATAGTGCTTTAAAATTCAAAAAATATTCTCAGGTTTCACTGTAAATCATTCACTAATGGCTGAAGTACTTATGGACATCTCAAAATTTATTGCTAGTCTTTCCTACAACGGTGAGAAAAGTTTACTATAATAGCTTACACTGATGGAGGCCAAATCCTCTGCTGTTAGAAGCTGGTGCAACTCCAATAGGTTGTTTTACACGAGCAGAGAATTTGGTTATTGGTGTCTTTCATCTTGAAAGATCCCCAGGCACTTTACAAGCTTAGTGAAACTAATATTCCTGGGATGGAATGTGGCAACTATTTAACAATGCACAGCCAGTCTACAAAATTTAGGACAGGAAGTGAAAAACATTGTCACCATTTAAAACTGCACAGGGAATTTAAGTAGGCAGAATGTAGTTGAAACAAAGTGGAAATCATCTAGGACAGCAGAGCTAACAACCATATTTATTATTCTCAAGAGCAGTACATACTTCGTTTAAAAATGGAGTGTGGTATCCCAAAGCATTTTTCCATTGGAAAGTAACTGCAAGAATTGCAACAAAGATTTTCTGTGTCATCTGTTAAATTTTTACTCAGCCCCTCAGTACAAGCATCACAAAGATGTCTGTATTGTCTCCACTGCAACATATAATTATATTAGAGAACTTTACAGACTGGCTGGCCAAGTGGCCCTTGTTCCCCAGGGAAGCAAGAGCTTGGAGCTCAGATCTCAAACCATGGGGAAGAGAATGTACTGAGAATAAGGTAATATGTTACGCATCAAAAATTCCAGTTATAGAAGTATACTGCTTCTGCAGGTATCTGCTCTTGGAAGTACTTGTCTTGGCAACATAAGCCTTCAAACCATTTAGGGCTGGTCTATACTTAGCCGCTAGTTCGGCGGCTGGAAATCGAACTTCCTGGTTCGATTTATCGCGTCTGGTCTGGACGTGATAAATCGAACCAGGAAGTGCTCGCCGTCGACTGCGGTACTCCAGCTCAACGAGAGGAGTACTGCGGAGTCGACGGGGAGCCTGCCTGCCGCGTGTGGACCGCGTCTGAACCGCGGTAAGTTCGAAGTAAGGTATGTCGAATTCAGCTACGTTATTCACGTAGCTGAATTTGCGTACCTTACTTCGACTTGGGGGGTAAGTGTAGACCAAGCCTTAGATAACAGTGAAAACTGAAGGCTGCAAACACATCCTTCATAGAACTCAATGCTTGGTGCAAGGGTACATATGGGACTCAGCACCTTCAGTTCTTTTTTGCAATTTTAAATACCAGGGAAGACGCCTGGCAAGTGTGGCATGTGCAGAAGTAACAATCTCCAAGAACTCCAGTTACAAGTGCATAATCTCTCCTTCCTCATTGAAAATTCATAAACCTCAACTCTCAGGAGTTTAGCTAACAAGTAACAACCCCCTGAAGAAGTGGGTTGTAGCCCACGAAAGCTTACGCTCTAATAAATTTGTTAGTCTCTAAGGTGCCACAAGTACTCCTGTTCTTTTAACCCCCTGAAGGAAGGTTTAGGATTATTCAAGAGTAAAAGGACTTCTCTCCAAAACTGAGCATCTGACTGGACTCCTAGGTAGATAGAATAGTGCTGAGTAAATGTACAAATTAAGCTACACATTGCAACTTTACAGATTTCATAGACAGAGACATTGAAACAAGCCAACAGATGCAGTCTTATACCAAATCAAACAGGCTTTAAATAGCTCACAGAATACCATCTCAGTTTTAGCAGACTGAATGCACTCAAATTCAGAGTTGAATCTCCTTTGAAATGAAACCAAATAACTTTGAAGGCTTGTGAAGGAGTTCTGTCCTTTCCAAGTTACAATTCAATGCCCCCATGAGAAAGTGATAAACTGAATTAAAATTCAAGTCTCCTCAGGGAAAAAATTAGGGTATGGACACAGCACCACCTAACATCATGGAATACCTTGAAAGGAGGATCAGACACAAAAATCTGTATATCACTCATACTTCAGGAAATGCCACCTTGAACAACAGATGGTACCCTCACAACCAAACAAAATGCACAACCCTATGGGCTCAAGAGGAGAGTCAATGATTCACGTCAATCCTAATTCGAGTCCCACTAAAGTCATTTGTAATTGGGTGTATCATACGTGCTCTTCCATTGAACTCAAGGCACAGATATGAAATTACTGGAAGACAAAACATGAACCAGGCCATTGAGCAATCTTTTAATACTGTGATGTACAAAAACAGAGATTCCAGAAAAGGACTTAAGAAGTATCCCGAGTAACTCTTGCTTTTTAAAGGAAGCCAAATGATAAAAAAAATTGAGGAAGATAAAATATTTTAATGCATATATCTTTGCAGAATCTGGCCTCACAGCCATGAAAAGAATTTGCTGTAGTATTCATGATACACATTTAGCAGGGTACCAAGATCCATGCTGATAGCTCAAATGAGTCTGGGTCTGTGGAAGAATCTGACCCTGCTTTTGAGACAGGAGCTTCAAGAATATTGGCTGGAAGAACAGTGGCTCTAATACCATGGTTGGACCACACAAATACCAAAATGTATTAACCCAAACTGGAGCTATGAGGATGATATAGACCCTGTCTTATTTTAGCCTTAGGATAAGTCATAGAAATGGAGGAATTGGTGGAAAGGCATAAACAAGGAATATATGGGTCAGAGCCCGGATTCCTACCTGCTCTTGAACACTACAAGAACATTTGTGGTTGTCCTTGGAGGCAAAAAGACCTATCTTGGGATGTCTCCATATTCTGAATATTGCACTCACTACTGCCATTTTCAAGGACCACTCACTTTGCTTCTAATGTCTGCGACTCAGGTAGAGAAAGTGGTCTCTTTCTGCAAAATGGAGGGGTGTAGAAAGGACCAATGAATCATCCTATCCTATCGCCTAGAACTGGAAGGGACCTTGAAAGGTCATCGAGTCCAGTCCCCTGCCTTCACTAGCAGGACCAAGGACTGATTTTGCCCCAGATCCCTAGGTGGCCCCCTCAAGGATTGAACACACAACCCTGGGTTTAGCAGGCCAATGCTCAAACCACTGAGCTATCCCTCCCTGGACTTGTAAAATATCTCAGGAATGTGAACCCATACATAGCAGTTGAGGGAATACGCTCAAGATATGTTGTCTGTCTCTGGTTCCATACCGTTAAAATTTAATAGTTAGAGGAAAGCTCTCAATTCCAATATCATGCTTGAAGCTCCAGTACACTAATGTGAAGTCTGTATTCCCTGGGTTTACCACAGACTATGAGACTTAGAATTGTCAAGTTCTTCAGGGCAAGTTTGAAGGATCTGTTCCTATCACTACAGATGGGGATGGTTAGCGTAATAAGATTACTCCAGAGAACAATGGAGGTACAAGTCCACCAGATGAGGAATTCTTCAACTTGCTGCAGCACTACTAGCCAGGTTTGCAGACTTTTCTTCCCTGGTCTGTAATTATTACTTAACCAAGATTGCAGCAGTCCTCTTCAGTCAGAAAAACAGGAGACAACATAATGTTTCAAGGATGGAGAAAATATATTAGAATAACCCTCCTGACTGAGACAGAGACTTGGGAACACTCTGGAGGAAACAATCTATAAAATGTTTAAATTTAAAGGGGGAAATAATTTGGAGAACTGTGCTTTTAATAAAATTCTATTCATGACTGAAAGCAGATTTCTAGCAAGTGAAAAATCCAAGGGCAATACAGTCAAGCTAAATTTAATTATTTAAAATTTCCTATAGAAATCGCAAAAGTAGTTCAATAACCAATACTGGGTCCAAGTGAAATACAATTTTACCAAAACACAGATTATAAATAAAATTGAGAAAAAAGTTTAGACATTTTTAATAAATGCAAATTATACTATATAATAAAGGTTACTCTGTCACTCTGCAAAGATTTTTTGAGTGACATTTTCCTAGTGGAAAGGAATTCTGGGATTTTTTTGTCATCAGAGTTAAAAACAAACACCTGCCATCACTTTTTGCTTATTCAGAGGACAGACCATTGTTAATCTGTCAGCAGTTTTCTTCCATTTTGCATCAAAGTTAAAATTCAGAGTGCTTAGCAGTAAGTAATGACAAACAATTGCATCTTCACTCTAGTACCCAGAAAGCTTTTATTTTGGCCCCTAAGTTCTAAATCTAATGTAGTTATGTAGTGCCAAAAAGCCAACTTTCTAGCTAGTGCCCTGATCCTGGACTGAGAACTATGGTCAAGCTCTGTGTGGGCACAGGGGTCCATTTGAAAAGTTCTCACTGCAGGCTCAAGACCCAAAACACTAAATTTGGTTAATCAAGCAGATCTCATTAGATAGCCACACATACAAA
>NW_020664455.1:168155-248200 GCF_002925995.2 Terrapene triunguis | reverse complement strand
GAGAGAGAGAGAGAGAGAGAGAGAGAGAGAGAGAGAGAGAGAGAGAGACTCCACATGTTTTCACTATGGTGTACAGTTACATAATACATCACACCTGATGCATTAAAATTATATAAGAACAAACCTGAAAGGATCTAAATTCTTGTGTCATCATACAAGTGTAATTTCCATTAAAGTTACACCTGAAACCACCACAGCAACCTTGCCATAACTGACAGAAATAACAAATTAGTCTGTAAATATTAATTGCAGAGATGGTTTACGTCTTTACAGGTACCAGGGAGAGCCGCCCACTCTTCACTGAAGAGTTAATAAGGGGAATTATCAAGTTGCCCCTATTTTTCTATGTAAAATATTTCTAATATTTTATTAACAATGTTATATATTTAACAAGATGGCCAGATGCCTGAAATGTTTTCCATTGTCATACATCTTCTGATGTTAGTGACACTGCCAGATGAATGGCCTTGTAAGGAAGAGGACAGGGTGGGTTTTCTCTTCTGTCCTGGTCAAAGGAGTTCCCAAGACTTAGATGTGAACTTGCTGTATTTTATTTCTCCAGTGTCCACTTTGAGGTTGAAGTGACCCTTCCTTCCCTTTAAACAAGAAATTTGCCATATGATTCTCAAGTGAAAGGCTCAATGCTTTGAGAAGGGAGTCATGTTTCAATGCCACTATATGAGCTGAGGTCCCTGAAGTGTCAGACTCCACACATAGGACATGCTTAGAAAACTACACTCCCCTCAGTCACCAGCTTCTTTCTGTATCTTTCTATTCCTTAGGAAGACCGTAGACTAGCAAGAGCATCCTTTCTCATAGATAAAATTCATACTTGACCATGACAGTTGATTAATTGGCCATGTGGATATCCAGAGTACCCAAGGAGTAGATTTTCCTCCACCCTAAAAATAATTCTTTTTGACATTGTTAGCAAAGAGACGGTGTGAATGGTCTTGGAATTCTCATCCTTTTATTAGCTGCTGCTATCACCAATGAGACAGGAGCAGAATGAAATAAGGAATACTGGGGAGCCCTGTTGTGGCATCTAATATAGGCAATCAATCATTCTTAGATGTGGCTGAGTTCAAGGTTGGTCTCAACCAGATGTCCTTAGCTAGGTCCAACAGCAGAATAGGTAGAGTTTGTTTTCCTTTCTCTTTCATTTCTGGGATGTCAAACAACTGAAAATGTGGTGGAGACAGCACCTTAACTGCCTTGGGAGAGAGAGAAGCATGAACAAGAGGTTGCAAGTGATCTTAAATATGATGAATTTGAAAAACTCTCTTTAAAAGAGTCAAATTAACAAATCTAAATGGACCTGATTTTAAAATATCATTATATAATTATTGTAATTTTTCACACAGTGTACAAATCTTTAATGCATTTGCATACGATTCTTGTTACCCTGTGACTTTGAACCTTAAAATAGAATACCCATTCTGGATGGAATATTAGGTCACTACAGAACACTTTAAATTTCAACTATTAACCAGTTACACCAGTAAGAAAATGCAAAATCTAAAATCTTTATTGTGCATATTTTAAAAGTGCACAGACCTTATTCTCAATGAATTTCCTCATGAATGCACATAAAATAAAATGTATCTTATCAACAGTGGATAACTCTGATTTCCTCTGTTAATATGATGGTAACGGTGTGTTTCTAAAGTAAGTTGCACTCACGAGATCCTGCCTGTGAACCACTGTGCCTCAGATACATTTGATTACTGATTGTCAATTGAAGACAAGAATATTAAAAAAGAAACTGTTTGGCAACAAGTACATTCTCCTTATCTGTTTCAGAAAGAGAGCAAATACTTCATCCAGAAAGTAACATCTCTCATCCAAGCAAGTTATAAGTAACAGTGGAAAGACCAAAAACCAGAAATATATTAAGAATTCTCTTATTCAATTATACAAACAATATTATGTTTCACTACTATGATGAATATTTCAAAATCTTTTACTGGAATTTGCTTTAATAACAGCTTGGCAAGAAATTCCAGTGTTGGGCACTGTCCATAATGCCTTCCCAACCAAGTTGTAAGCATAAATCACTGTAAAATTGAAGTCTTCCAGTTAAACCATGACAAGAAAGTTTAGTCTGGAAGTATTCCTCTTAAGTACTTAAACAAAAGGAAGAGGGGAAGGGACTGCGAAGAGGGCCCATGTGCCAGACCCATTCTACTGAATCTGAAGTCTTTGCTTTCCAGAGTATATGGATGTTTCAGACGCAAAGTGAACTATTAGGCAATAAATATTAGCTACAGAAAACTGACAAAATTCTAGTAATTTGTTGTTGACAGAGTTACAGAGTTTGAGGTTGTTGAGTTAAATCAATTATCTCATCAGAATAAATACAAATACAGGCAAATTGCAATGTTCGGTTGAGCTACAATTTCTATGAGACCAGTCACATCTTCAGTCAGATCAAATCAGAAAAAAAGGATTGTCAAAGTAACATAGGAGAATGATACACATCATCCATCAAAATTAATTAAAATTACCAGGCTGTGTGTCTAAATCCTCTAGATTGCTTTGACATGCTCAATCAAAATATGCAGCTATTTAATCTCATTCTAGAAAGCCTAAATAAGGCCAATGCATTGCTTGAGGACTTCTTCTGAGGGCTTAAATGAGGGAAAGTATTGCCAATCCCAAATGTTCAAAACCGTGACTCAGACCCCCAAAATCATGAGATAAAAAACAATCTCATGACTTTTTGGCTTAACAAAAGATTAAGTCTTGTTTTTTTATCTGCCTTCTCTTTTAAACTCATTCTGCCCACCAACAGGGTATGAATGACAAGTACAATGTTGACAACCCTTACGAATTGATCACAAGATTTTCACCACTTCTGCCTTTCACTAGAGGACCCAAACATCAGTGTCCCATTGCGTTATATGCTTTACAGCCTCATCACACAGATCTTACAACCATACAAAGTACAACAGTGAGTTTGTGATGTGGGAGCTGGAACTGGGGCCCAAACTTTTCCATGCAGAGTCTACCAAAGATTTATTAGACGGAACAGCTTCTACTTTCTGCTGAGAGAGGCTGGATTCAAATTGATGATATACAGGTGAAAAACTCTGTATGTCATTAACTATGCCCTAAAGCGTCTAGTCCCCCACAAGTGCTAACATTACACCTTCAAGAGTGAGATGCTCTAAGTTTGTTAATTTAAATTCTTATCTTTTTGCATCTAATAAAAGGCAAAGTTTTTATCTCTCTGGACACACAAGCAACATCTCCTACACACAGTTCAGTCTCAAACACAACAACTAACCAAGTGCCCCAGCCCGCTATCAAATGTTATAGATCCCATTAACTAAAATACAAACACTCAAATACAGTAAAACAAATATTGACAACTTCCAAATTCTCTTCTAAATATTTTTCAATATAGAATTGTTCCCACAATTATTCCCAGACTTTATACTAATGTTTGTGGTGTGTATACACAAACACATTTTCATTCCCTCATGAGTCATCAGCATGGTTTGAACCTACAACCTTCAGGTCCGCAGCACAGACCTCTTCCATTTCCACAACAGTAAATGGTGGTGAGAAAGCATTTTTTTAACCTTCTGATTCATACAGGGAGATAACACACCCCTTACAAGTGGGTCACTCAACTATTTGTTATTCTCTATTAACTAATAACTATTGCATATTCTCACCAGCAACCACGCACCGCACCATAACAACTCTAACTCAGGAACCAATCCATGCAACAAACCTCGATGCCAACTCTGCCCACATATCTATACCAGCAACACCATCAAAGGACCTAACCAGATCAGCTACAACATCACCGGCTCATTCACCTGCACGTCCACCAATGTTATATATGCCATCATGTTGCAGCAATGCCCCTCTGCTATGTACATTGGCCAAACTGGACAGTCACTACGCAAGAGGATAAATGGACACAAGTCAGATATCAGGAATGGCAATATACAAAAACCTGTAGGAGAACACTTCAACCTCCCTGGCCACACAATAGCAGACGTAAAAGAAGCCATCTTACAGCAAAAAGACTTCAGGACCAGACTCCAAAGAGAAACTGCTGAGCTCCAGTTCATTTGCAAATTTGACACCATCAGATCAGGATTAAACAAAGACTGTGAATGGCTATCCAACTACAGAAGCAGTTTCTCCTCCCTTGGTGTTCACACCTCAACTGCTAGCAGAGCACCTCACCCTCCCTGATTGAACTAACCTCGTTATCTCCATACTGATTTATACCTGCCTCTGGAAATTTCCATTACTTGCATCTGAAGAAGTGAGGTTCTTACCCACGAAAGCTTATGCTCCCAATACTTCTGTTAGTCTTAAAGGTGCCACAGGACCCTCTGTTGCTTTTTACAGATTCAGACTAACATGGCTACCCCTCTGATACTTGACTCAACTATTTGTGAGTCAGCACTGGAATACTGGGCATCAGCATTCCTGGTGTTGATTCCTGGCTCTGGAGGCAAAGCATGATCAAGTAGGAAGACAAAGTAGCTATATGTAACAAAAAATTTTGGATCATCTGTGGAGAATGAACCAGGGAATTCTAGATCCAAAAACACTAATCTGTATGTTTACCTAAAGAACCAGATCTGTTAGCATGAAGACAGCAACCATCATAAACCTCCATATGTGGTCTAACCCCTGGAAGGTGACACCAAGCCACACTGTGTTAGTGTGGGTTACACAAGTACATAATTTAGCATGTTCCTTCTGAACAACAAGGTGTCAACGTGCATCAGACTTGGCACTGTTCTATTAGGGGTTGGGGTGGGAGTTGGGGGTCTATTCCCAACTTGTGCAAGCTGTCAGTTATTTTTATCTGTATAATAGGTAAAGGATTGTTACATCTCCTAACATAGAGATATGGGGCCTTGGAGGGCACAGAAACATTAACAGCAGTCAGTAGAAGAGGTAGGACTAGCACTCCTCAAATCCTGGCTTGCAGCTCAGTACGCATTCCCTTTGGCAATGGGGCATTGTGTAGGAGAAGCCAGCTCCTTTTCTCTCTCTCAGTTTGTTTCCCCCAAATCACAAAGCCAGGAGATTTCTGTATTTTCACAAGAGCTCACACATTAGAGGCCAATTACCTGAGATAAATTCTTAGGAATTGGAAACATTGGATTTAAGTAGTGCATAGGCTTTGTGTATATTTCTACACAGGGTTGAATTTCACTTTGAGAAATCATCTATTGCCGTTTATGGGGAAAGCAGATCTTCCTCATAGCCATATTGGGATGACTTGTCTTAAGCAAAACAGTGAACTCCTTTCTAGGAACGGCTTATCTCAAACTGTCTAGTGACATGACCAGGAATAACTTTGGTAACAAAATAACCACTGGGTACTAGTGGTTTCAGGTAAGTGAAAGTAACACAAAAATCGGGGATGAAATTCTGGTCCCAATGAAATACACGGAAAGCCCACTGACTTCAACGGGGCCAAGATTTCAACCTAAATGTTCATAGGTAACCAGATGAGATAAGAGACTCCTGGAAAATTAGTATGAATTTTTTTCTTTTTTAATGTAAAGAAAATCACAATATTTTAGCATTTGAAAACTCTTACTAAAATACTAGAGTATTGATCTTGAGGGTAATTTTTATAAAGTTAGTGTTAATTTAAATGGGCAACTATGACAACTATCAGAACAATCTTAAAAGTTCATATATGCTCATATAACAAAAGCAAGTGTAGCACATTTTACACAGCTTTAGGTGGAATATTCTGTCTTGGTTCTGACTTTACAAGATGTGTAATGTTTAGATCTGTACAATCACCAGAAGTTAAAATAAACATTTTGCACTCCCTGATAACTTATTTACAATGAACCATTAATTTTTAAACATTCTACCCTAATTTCTAAAAGTGCATTGCATCAATCAATCGCAAAGAATGGTAAATATCAGAAAAATAGATCAAGAACACTACAATCTTTAATATTAATTTTGTTCCATAAGTAACACCCCCCCAAAATAGAAAACATGATTTAAAAAACCTCATACATTAACATTGTTCCTCTAATTAAAATGCAAACAAACATAATTCACAGTGTTAAAATTATTTATACCCTCTTGTAACTAAAAATGTGTCCTTGTTAAAAGTGTAAAATGAGATTTCTGCAGGCTTGTATGTGTCTTGTTTCTCACAGTTAAACTGTCACAGCATGAAAACATTCCCCTATTTGTAGAGCTTTAGATACCTAGTTCCCTGGTGAAAGTGTGCAAAAAGAACTGGAAGAGTTATTGACAATTCAGATATTTATAGAAATATGGGGTACTAAAACTATAAGCAAAGAACCTATTTTAACTCTAAACGCAACAATGTATAAGTAACTATTGACTTCACTGAATTTCCTGATAATGCCAGAAGACTGAAGTCTATCTGGTTCATAAGAGACTCAAGATGATACAGGAATCCAATTATGGGAAGCCTATTTAGTTGTTCTGTTTGCTAAGCCAAAGGTTAACGAGAATTGCACTGAAAAAACCTCCTGTGGTATTACAAAGTATTTCTTATGCTGCATAAAATGTAAATGAAAAAAGTATTCTAATCAAGTCCTCCTTTAGCTCTTTAATTGTGAATTAGCACCATACTTGTATATAATACACCACTCTGAGAACTCTATACAGTACAATCAAAAGTGATTGAAAAAAATCTGCCATTAAATTAAAGAGCAACTTAAACAGATAAACTATTACTTAATATTTGTAACTGGCAAGTCGAAGTTTCCAGATAGTTCTCGTTAATGTTAAATCTTCAAAGTATTAAGTTATGGCCTCTAATTTCAGATAGAAATTAATTATATTTTTGTTAGTAACACATACAGATCTGTTTACACAGCTGACATGTCTCAGCTGCACCAGATTTAAGCAGTGAGCTTTGAGGACTCTCCTGCCTTGGAGCAGATGACTCAACATTCGCCAATTTCATTAGACATGAAAAAGGGAAAAATTCACCTGCAACAATGTCACTTGTAAAAACAGACTTAAAAACAGATTTATGAGTTTTACACATGCAGGATATCCTATCTTGCAGGGTGGTTTTCTTTTTGTTTATTTTGCTTTTACTAAAAGCAGCTGTTGGAACCTGAATCAGAAATCCTGGATTTCTAAAGCTTTTTGCTTAATTTTAAATGTAAAAGATGTTAAAATGCACCCACATTTCAAAGGTTGTGACTACCTGTATGGGACCATATTTGTTATATCAAATAATCATATCTAAAGTCTCGATTTCTGCTCTCCAATACCCAGGCAAAGATCCCTGCATGCATCTCAAAATTAGCTACTATAGCTGCAAGCACAAGCAAAGAGATATTTTGCAATTATGTTAAAAATGTGGTCAGTCTTTGTGTTGCTTCATTGGCTTAAATCATTTACACAACATTTTTTTAAAATGTAGCATTCACCATTCAAACAGCAGCAGTTATTTTAGGAGAACTTCACTAGAAATCGATAGTTATATCTTCAAAGTATTGTTATTTCAGTATTTACAGAAGGCAAATTCTTGTTTTATTTTCACTTTATAGAATGTCAAATTTAATCTGGTTTACACTGAACACTTTTAGAAATGTAGCATTTTGTTTTATGCGAAGATTGGTCACTCCCACAAAAGCTACATGCAAAATTAGTTAACTACAAGCTCCATTTCAGCTTCTTTCTACCTACAGCCCCACTCACCAGTATTAGCAATGTATTACTTTGGGGGAAATGGAAATAGCTAAAGCAAAAAAGAAAGAAATGCTCTGAAATATATTGTAGGGAGCAATTGTGCATTAGCAGAAGGTGGGATATAATGTCTAACATCTTTCTACATTTAGACTCTCTATGATTATATGAAATGGTAGACAAAAATATCTAATTAACCAGTGAGTCAGAGCTGCAGAAGTATCAGCCAACAAGAACAAATGAATATTTTCCTCTGATTTTCAATATTGGGAATTTTAAAATTACCAGGTAGGAATTGGAAATAATGTCCTCCACATTCTAATCAGCTACAAGTTTATATGTATTCTGTGTATACGGGTGGCTTAATTTTGGGTGCAACCTTTTAAAGTCTTACAGCTGAGCATAGTCCTTGGATCAGCAAGATAGTGAAGTATATACTTAAACATGAAAGTAGTCCCATTGACTTCAATTGGACTATTCACCTGCTTGAAGTTACACATTTGCTTAAATACCTTGGTGAATTGGGGCTCTGGGTCCAATTCAGGAATATACATAAGCATGTGTTTTAAGTGCTTTCCTAAACAAGGGATGCTTTCCTGAATTGGGACCACAGTGCACCACAAGTATTCCCATTGCTTTCTCATCTCAGCAAGGACTTGATCCTTAAAAGTACCGAGCACTTTGGCTCCAACCCAACAATGCACAGAAGCATGCACTTACGTTTGCCCATGTGAATAGCTTCCATGGAACTACTTACATGTTTCAATTCATTGCTGGGAGCAGGACGAAGGGGCTCAAAGGATAAAGCCCTAAATTCCCTGCACTCTTACCATTGCTGTACTTTCTGAACAAAGGACAATAAAGGCTTTTACCTGAGTTGGATAATAAATCTGTGAACAGTCACATATTTACTGGAAAACGTGAAAAGAGGTGAAACTACTTACTGAGTCGTCTGTGGCAGAAGGAGGCCAGCCTTCCCACAATTGGTGACGAACAGGGATACTAGTTAGGTCATACACATTCCGCTTTACCTATTAAAAAAAAGTAAACACATGTTTTCAAAATGCACTTAACATAGAATCATAGAAATGTAGGGCTGGAAGGGACCCTGAGAGGTCTTTCAATCCATTTGCTTTATTTTCATCACTAAAGGAGGCTTTTAATTTATATTGGGGGGGTTTTAAATTACTTAACGCAACATTCAAAAACTCAGATTTCTACCTGAAAGTAAAATGGACTGCTGTTGAAAAAAGAGCTAACCTGGAATCTAAATGAACAAACTGCATTAAACAAACACATTATAGTTTGTTGTTATTATTACTTAGAGTATCGTAGATATTTTAGTTAGTTACAGTTAATAACAATATAGTTACAGACCGATTTTCCAACCAGGTGAATTAAGATTGTAAATTAAGAAAGTATACCATGGGGGATAGGAAAAAGGGAGAACAAAAAGATAATTTGTTATAAACACTGCTGGTTAACCTATTCTATTTTCATCCTAGAAATCCTAAATTCCTGGTAGATTTAAGCAGCAATCAAACGTAGCTGGCTACCACGTAAATCTGTACATTTTTTAAAAAAGTAGTATCTAAATAAAAAAGAAAGTATTAAAGAGGGAAACATGAAAATACAAATCAAGAGTAATATTTCCAGTTGGGAAGACAAATGTCAGATGTTTACTTTTTTTTTTTTTTTTTTTTAAAGGACACATCTTTAAGCCAATTCACTCTGTGTTTTTACTTTTTGCTAAATACAACAACCACTGTGAACTAATAAGATTAAGAAACAGGATTGGTTGTCAGTTTGAGAGAAGTGTGGAAACTGAAAGACAGTAGGCAGGACACCACAAAATATGACAATTTACAACACCACCAAAATTGTAACAAAACTGGCATTCTGTGCCTATTCAAAGCCAGATGATCCTTGTACATTAGTTGCAATTAAAATTTATTTAAAATCACAAACTCGTATCCTATTTTTTGGTTTAAAATAGTTATACAATCTGTCTCACAGACAGAAAGATACCATAGATTCCAAGGCCAGATGGGATCACTGTAATAATCTAGTCTGACCTCCTGTATAACATCGGCCATAGAATTTCCCCAAAATAATTCCTACAGCATATCTTTTAGAAGAGATGATTTTGATTCAAAAATGGTCAGTGATGAAGAATCCACCATGACCCCTGGTAAATTGTTCCAATGGCTAATTACCCCTCAGTATTAAAAATTTATGTTTTATTTCCAATCTGAATTTGTCTAGCAGTGATGCATTTAATAGTTCCAAGTATTCTCACAGCCTATGGAATAATTGTTAGGGCTTATTTAGAGCCACCTTATCACTGAATATGTGTAAAGACAGCCTGTGCATAAGTGTATGCAAACATTGCCCCTTCAGATCAGCAATTGGACAGGTAAAGTGCTTACAGCAGAAATCTGAATGCCAGGTTGAACCTTTTGTGGTGTAGAGACCAACAGAGAAACTGAGTTTCCTGAGCTTTTCTTGTGGTCTATCACAGAAAATCATCTTTTACCCAACAAAGCAAGTTACTATCACATCAACACAAATAAACTAAGAGGCATTCTTCACAACCTTCAAACTTCCCAGTGTGTGACATCAGTAAACAAAAGATGTAACACCTGTAATTTGTTACACAATGCACCATAACTGACAGATTATAAAGGCTTTAACGATAAAACCTGTTTTAGAGGATTTTTTTTCACACTGTGAGTTAAATACACCAGCTGTATTTTGTTTTTAAAACACAAAATAGGAAAAAAAGGTATTACATGCAACCATAAGGTCTTCCCCACAATATGGGTTATCAGCAGGGTTTGAATCCTAGAATTTTGGACCCCAAGCACAGACCTCTGCCACTTAGATTACAGGAGCAAATATTACCCTCTAGATAGTGGTTTTCAATCTGGGGTCCGCAGACTATGTCAAATATTTCCAAAGGGGTCTGCCCCTCCGTTCAAAAATTTTTAGGGGTCCGCAAATGAAAAAAGGTTGAAAACCACAGCTCTACATAGAACAACCACTAGAGGGGGATTTGACACTTTGCCAGTGGATTACACAGCTATTGACTGATCAGCAGTAGAATATTTGTTTTTATGCTGTCTGGACAGTGTAGAGGCCACCAAATGCATTACATGCCTCTATGGCGTTCAGTCCTGAACCAAATCTGGTACATTATGAGGTAGAATGCCTGTTGGCTTTCCCATTCTGTTTTCATTGGGTAGAAGTCAAAGATGGTTCTCACAATGAAGTTGGTAGGTATTCGGAACAAATGACCATACCACCTTAGCGAGCACTGGTTGACCATTTGAAACAGCAGGACCTCTTTAAATTAGAAGACAAATCTGTTCATTCAACTTGAATTCAAATCATTTGAGAATTCAAGATTTCTGATCTCCAATATTCTTCATTTAAAAAAAAAAAAAAAGGCAGAATTCTGGAAATCAGAAATCTTCAATTCTGTTCCTAGATTTGGGAAGGGCATGTCATGTAGTGGTTAGAGGTAAGATCACTAAAATACATTCATTTGGCACATTCAATCTGAAAGGCAGTGTAGCTGAGTGGATAAGATACTGGAGACTTGCATTCTTATCCCAAATCTATTTGAAGTGGCCTCGGACACCTCTCCATTAGTTTGTTTGTAAAACCACAAGGGCTAATACTTAACTGTTTTCTAAGGTTGGGGCATGAGACTTAGGTCAATAATAAGGTCTGTGAAGTGCATAGAAATACAAACAACAGTCAGAAGAAGAAATCTCTGACCTGGCTCACAACTCAGTGCACTCCCCTAGGCTAATGGGGTTCACTCTCTCTCACAACACTGCCTGCTCTTCTGGTGCAGTGGAACAGGCAGCTGGATTCAGCCAAAATGGAGACTATCCAGTGAAATCCAGTACACATGAAAGGTTTGCTAAGTGTATAGCGGACAAAAGATGCTTCTTAACAAACCATTCTGACAGAGAAAAAACATGTTTGTTTTACTGTAATGCAACAAAATAAACCAATTCCAACTACTCCGTAGTAGTTGAAATCAAATAATGTAATATATTTATCTGTTGCCTGTCATGACTCCATCACAGAGTCTTCATAAGTAAGAAAGAGGGTGAATCCCTGCTATAATGATGAGTTTTGTCATTATAGCAGGGATTTACCCTCTTTTTTACTTAGGAAGAATAGATAGTATATTCTCACCAAAATTATAGCATTTATTTTTTGAATATAGAATGAAATTTCTGAAAATTTGTTAAATCTCTTAATTAGTTTGTAAATTAAAATTAATTTTAAATTAATATTTAATTAAATATAACTAGTGTCAGACTTTTTTGTATTTTTCTGGAATCATTTTAACAGAAGAAAAGCACATAGATGCGTCAAACTTTCCATATAGTTCAAGCTCATTGAAACCTTGTATAGAAGATACACTTGCAGAAATTAAGCTGTAATCAAGCGACGTTATTAATGATGGTGTACCTAATTGTTATGATTATTATAAATATGGAGAGAGGATTTTTACACACACACACACACACACACACACACACACACACACACACACACACACACACTTGAAAGGTTCCTCATGGCACTGCTGCTTCAGCTCCATTGCACACCAAGGCAGCACTGCTTGGAGAGCTGAGGCAGGAGCACAGGAAGAGTCCTTAAAGCATGGAGTCATTTGTGTCCAGGGACTGCATCACCCCCATCCCCAGATCCATCCTTCATGGAGCCAGAACCAGATTAACCCATAGGCAACTAGGCATGTACCTAAGGCCCAGATTTGTGTTCTGGTTCCCTAGAGCAAACTAAAAAAGTTGCAAATGCCACTCACTCAAGTGAGTGAAGTTCTTTCTGTTTGCACATGCAAATCTGCACCAGAGGATGAGTGGGCAGAGACAGTCCTCACACACAGCTAAAAAACTCACTTTCCCTTTCCCAACAAAGCCAAAGAGAGAGGAAGGCATGGGTAAAGAAACTACTTGCTTCTCCAACAGCAACAAGTGAACAGGCTGGGATGGGAATTTACTACAGTGGCATGTATGCAAGGGAACATCATTTAGGTATATATTTTTCCCTTCTTTCATTTATCAGATGTTTGTTGTTATTCATATTAGAAGGCAGGGGGCCCAGAAATGTATGTTTGCCTAGGGCTCAGTGATGGGTTAATACAGTCCTGTATGTAGCATTGGTCTTCCTAATAAAGTCCCTTAACCCACACATTAAAATGCATTAGTAAATAAATATCGATGGATTAAATAAATAATAAATATCTTTTATAGAGTTATGGATAAGTTTTAGTACACTTGTGTGGAGAAGTTAATATTCAGACTTAGTATGTGTATAATTTAAATTTTCAGTATACATAAGTTAATGATAAGGGTGAGTAAAAATTGATTCTTTCCATTTCAATTAAATGATTATTTAAAAAAAATAAACCTATTTGAAATTAAATTTAAAATTGACAACCCATTTTAGTCCTAAATGTTTTTTAATTAAAATCATTTAAATTAAATTAAAAAAAATTATTAAAGCAGTAAAATTTGGCAGCAAATATGAAAAGAAAGACAAATCAGTGAACTTGTGGAAGTCATGGGCTAAGCACCTGAAACCAGAGTTCATTGAAGGTCATACCAGCTTTTGACAGCAGTAATTTCTTCTGCAGGTACAGAGTGAATTATAGAATATCAGGGTTGGAAGGGACCTTAGGAAGTCATCTAGTCCAACCCCCTGCTCAAAGCAGGACCAATCCCCAGACAGATTTTTGCCCCAGATCCCTAAATGGCCCCCTCAAGGATTGAACTCACAACCCTGGGTTTAGCAGGCCAATGCTCAAACCACTGAACTATCCCTCCCCCCATCCAGAATATTTTCTTCATTTCAGTTTATTCAACTAGTTCAGCTCAATGAATAATTCATTCAAAGTTAAGAAACGAACTGGGAGTTGAAAAAACAGGAAAGCTTGTTTTCCTCTTCCAATCTCTGAATTAAAACTAGGTGTGAGAGGATGAAATCTCCTAGTTCTAAAATCCTGGTGTCCAGAAACAATAGTTCAATTCACTAACTACAGATAAAACTCCCTTTGTTTAATAAATCAGTTTTGAATGCAAAATAACATTTTGATAAACATTTTTATGTATCCAGCACATTTAAGGTAGTTTTATTTAATTAATAAAAATTAAAATGCTGGGTTTTGTGCATTTTTAATTACATTTGAACTTCCATCCACAGAGAACTTGGCACGTCACAAGTAAAAAAAAAAAGAATGTAAAATTAATTCATTTCATTTTAAACACAGAATGTCAAAGGGTCATGCTGACTAGTAATTAAGGCATTTTGTATCATATTACTCTTCACCATATGTAAAAATGTCATTTTTTTAAAGAAATAGGAATATATCTTCACTGTTAAAAAAATGCAACTCAATCCATTTTTTAAATCTTCCCATATACACCTGTGAGAGATGAAGTGATGTGTGAAAGCTGTGTAGCCTGGGACATGGTCTGATCCCCACGCAGTTTCAAACAAACAGCTTTTCTTCAGTGCTCCTTAACAAGAGACTAGCCTGCTGTGCAGCATTTATTTCACAGTCATATCAAGGTTAAGAGATGTCATTACTGAGAAATGACCCCACAACATCCCATCCAAATGTAACTACGCTAATCTGAGATCAATTTGTTGGTTCTTGCCATGCCAGTTTTACAGCATTAAATAAAAGAAAAAAATACCTTTTGTGGGACAAATATCCTTCAATCACACATGGAAAAATCTTGTTAAATATAATTTCCATAAAATGAAAGTGTTTCAGACTCAGAATCTACTATTAACTATTTTACAATCACAAACAAAACTTATTTATGGTCAAATGTGGTCAATAAAACTAACATAAAATTGTTTTAAAAAAGCCCTCTGAAGTAAAAATAAATAACTCTGGAGTTGGATTCCTTACATTCCATTTTAATTCCAAAGTACAACACTACGGCATTATGAAATAAACAGTATTTTCCTTCTTCATTAACTCCTCTGTAACTGCACTGATTTCAATAACATTCCTCTGCTATTCTAAGCTTGAAAGGCATGCTCTGGTTATAGTGTTATGTTGGTATAAAGCACAATGCCAGACTGATGTGCTGAACAAAAGTGATCAAAGTTGAAGTAATTTTAGCCAACGCACAAGCATTCTGCTGTATTATTCTACCAGAATGACATCTGTTGAGCAACTCGTCACAGAATAAACTAGTTGTTGTAGACAGGCCTTGTCTGGCAGGGTACCATGTAAAACATATTAGGGTAATGTTTGATTAAACAAACTGCTGGGGTTAAATTCATAACTGGATTTTGAAAACATGCCAAAATAGTCCATTTAAAAACCACAAGCAGTTAAAGGAAAAAATAAGTTTGTTTTTTAAATATCATGCCACCTTTATCAATGCTGTAACTATTTAAAGGATTCCCCTTTATTTGGTAATTCCAATGGCATTAAAAAAAGAAAAGCAAAAAAAGATTCAGAGGACAGGAGAGTTTGCTAATAAAATGTGAAACTCCCCTCATATTTATTAGCTGTTTCAATGTAAATCTGTAATTCTGTAGGGGCAAGAAAGACCTAAACATTACACATAAACCAAAGTAAAAATTATTTTAAAAGCAGCGTGCTAGGCCAGTGGAATAAAAATATACAGCTATATTCTAAATGCAACTGATTAATTTGAGTCAGCGTACAAATGGATAATAGACCCACTAGGTTTCCAAGAGAGAGGTGGTGGGTTGGGTTTTGCTAACAAGCTCATTTGCCATTAGTAGAGAGAGTGAAATCTTTACAGACTTGGTGAGCTTTTTGGTCATCCACATTTACTTTGATCAGTAAGGAAGAATAATTAGCAGTACTGGCGCAGCCCAAAATCTGTATTCTTTTCATAACATCTAGATACCATGGCGACTGCACATTACAGATGGTAGATACAATGTCTAGATGATAATCTCAATATATGATTATTTAAAACCAAATTAATATGTAAATGTTTCATTGGGTTCCAGAGGTTTAACTATTAAAAATATCAATTTTAATCACAAAATGAACCAAAAATGCTGTATTAACCTTTCTGCAGATGGAGACTCTTTGGGAACTGAGACATAATTCCTCTCAATGCATTCGACACAACCAAACCTCCCCACATCAGAACATTTTCACGTGGGTCGAGGTGCAGGAGGAACAAGATAGGCATGTTGATGTTGAGGAGCCCAAAGTAGGTAACAGACTGAAGCATGTTACAGGATTTAGGCACATTTCTATTTTATTTTCTCTTGCACTATTTAAAAAAAAAAATCAAATATTTTGTCTAAGAAGGCATGTTCACAAAAAAATTCTTTGTTTGCAGATGCCAAATTGAACCAATATTCAAGGTTCTTCTTTGTCAGGACACAACAGGGTAAAATTCACCCCAATGCATAATAAAAGGGCTCTACATAAGGTTAAGTGATGTGAAAAGTCTTTTAAGGGTCTTCTGTACTTTGGTGAATTTCACTCAAAAGTAGTCAATTTCTCCTTTTAATTAGAAAATTTGAAATCTAGCCTAATGAAATCTCTCACCAAATTTTAAAAATTAAAATTTTACAACTTAATCAGCAGAATTTGGCCATGCCTGAAACTACATCTCTGAATTAAAAAAAATCACATCCAAGTCAAACCATAGTAATTTCCAGAGGGCTGTTTTCTGCATATATAGGTACAGTGTTATTTAAACAATGTACATAATGAACTATTGTTAGCTTTAATATTATTAAATATAATTTATGCAAAGCTTTAAATTGGCTGAGAAGCTGAAGGCTGTTCCAGGCATCTAGTCAGCATGAAAGACAGTGCAAAAATGAGAGCGTGAAAGAGAGACAAAAGGAGCAATAAAGTGAGAGGACTTTGAGGAATGTGGAATGCGAGTGGGGGGTGCACAAGAAAATGAACTCATACGCAGCCAAGGCCAGATTGCATAGAGCACTGAAGGAGAGGATGAGTACCTACTTTGACGCTGTAACAGAATGGAAGCCAAGTCAATAAAGAACATTTTGGGGGGAGAGGGCAGGGGGAATGTGAGAAAAATATGAATTAAGCACCAGTATAGAAAGAGATGAGAAGAGGGGAGACCAAAAGGGATCAAGTTATAGTAATCACGCCTATAGGTGACCAAACAACGGTTTTAGCAATGGGGATAGTGAAGAAAGGGTGGATCTCAACAATATTACAGATGAAGGAGCAATGGGATTTAGCAAGAGTCTGATGTAGAGAAGAGTGCCACAGATGATACAAGCTCATGAGCCTATGAGACTGGAAGGCTAATGAAGTTAAGAGTTACAGATAAGGGAGATAGGTCAGGGAAAAAGGTTATAGTTGGGAAGAAATATTCGAGATGTACAAAGGACACCTAAGAGGATCTGATAAAAACATTTTGAGATCTACGAATGGTCAGAGGTGTTGGGCTAGACAGGTTGATTTGGGAGATATGCACACAGAAGTGATAGTTAAAACCCTGGAAGCAGATACAGACACACTAAGATACTACAGAGGCAAAAGATGTGGCAATCAGTAACAGAATCCTTAAGGACACGAAAGCTGGGGAGGAGGAGTCAAAAAGAATAGGATGTTGATAGAGCAGTCAGCAATATAGATCGAGGAATCAGAAAACAGAGAGACAAAGAAGCCAGGAGAAAAGAAAGCAAAGAAAAGTAATCAGCAGTGCTGACCACAAAAGGAAAACTCAGTAACAGAGAAATCTTTTGAACTTGGTCAGGAAAAGGCGATTGGTGGTCAATCAAAAATAGAGTCATTTATCTTTAATATAAATATAAAGTATGAACTATAATGACTTCAGGCAGCTATCTGCTGCACAGGAATCACTGGTAACATCAACAACCAGGGCAAAACTTCCAGTTAAAACAATGGGAGGTTTGCCTAAATAAAATGAGCATGATTCTGCCCAGGATCTCCCAGTTCAAAAATTTTGTCAAAATGAAAGACGGTCTCCTTGGTCTTGGCTTGGAAGAGCAAGGGCCAATACAGTCAAGGAATTAACCAATGATGCAATGAGAATGGGAGAGGGGGAAGAGAGATCACGAGCACAAATTGGAGATACAAAGATTGGAAGGTCTAGGGAACAAGGAGAAGAGGCAAGGAAGCTAAATGCCAGGAGGACAGAAAAAGTCAGATGATTAAAGATTGTGGAATAATCTTATTCCTGCAGTGTGTTCTTATTATTTTTAATTTACAGTTTCTAAAAAACTACAAGTTTAAAATCCATAATTCCCCCCATACACTGCACATTATATTAAGAAACTACATTAAATCCCTGACAAATTTAGCACATCAATAAATGTTTTAAAGCAATGCATTTCAAAAGATATACATATTACAGATTATCCTAGTGATGTTACTAGTTTCTTAGGACCAATGTCTGACCTTGTAAGTCTTAAAGTATAATCAGCCTCTGATTTCTAGCATCTTGCTGATATTTAAGTTATTTCATACAGTAAATCTTGTCACTATGACTTCAAAATCAGATTGCTTTAAAACAATTTTGTCCACTTCTGAGACAGTTCTTACAATTACAATTTTTGTTTGCTGTGCTGAAATTCTTAATTACAATTGCATTTGTATTTGATTCACTGTGTTGGAACCTAAAGAAGAAAATATCTCTAACAAAAAAAACTAAAAACCGGACCAGATGCAACAGAGAAGAAAAATGATTATTAGATAAATGGCAATTGGCAATTTTTTGTTTTGTTCTTAACAGTGTTCTGTATCACATCCCACAAACCAGAATTCAAACAGTTAAACTATAATATCTGCACTAATTAATGATTTATAAGATTAGGCAGCTCTCTTTCTTTAAATACATTTTTTGCTTTTAATATCTCTGATAAGACTTTATACTTTTCTGGTTTGTAACTTTTCCCCATTAATATGTGAAACTGCCTTTCTTGTTTAAGAGAGAAAAAATTACACAATGTATTGTTTGCTCTATTTTAACAATTTAAAATGAAATGAACAAAACCCTCAATACCTCTATACTATTTACATGTAGAGATATTTCCTTCACAATTAAGATTTTGTAACAAATTAACTAGAAAATTTAAGTTTTTTTTTAAATCAAAACCCTAATAAGGTTTCATATTGCCTAAACTGAGCTCTCAAGAATTATTTTAAAATCCAATTTACTATTTCCACTAGCACTTCAGAAAATTACAACACAAAAAGTCATGAGAAAAATCTCTGCTAAACCTTCACATTCCACCTATCCATAGTTAAACAGTTTATTTTATGTACCACATTGTATGTCCACTTACAAGTTCAACGGTTACTTTTGATTAAACGGAAATATGTCAAATAAAATACAGAAAAACATTTTAAATTACTGTTACATACTGGGTTTTGCCACATTGTAGAACTCAGGTTGTGTAAACATTTCCTTTGGAAAGCTTGTTGAGTTTATTACATAACTGTAACAACTGTCTCTGCTCTGGAAATTAGTATGCATGAATTCTGGCCAGGGATTCTTCCTTTTCACAATTTAAAGAAGCAGCTACACTTAACCAATCTAAGTTAATGAAAAAAAGAAATAGAAGCATAAGACACTTTTCGGTCTTTTCAATTCTCATGCTTTATGGGAAAATTATTCCTGGGCTCAGAATTTTGCTGGCCATTATTACATTAAAATAAACCACTGCCTTTGGGTATCTGGGGAAAGTTGTGCAATTTTACATTGTACATTATGCAACATTTCCTACAAAAAATATTTTAGAAATAGGTATACTGGGGAGGGCTGTCAAATGTTCCCAATATACTCCACAATAATTAACGGAGCAGATTTTTTATTTTTATTTTTATTTTTTGAGAGGGGAGAAGGAGGAGGTAGAAGGATATAAATACAGCATACATTTCTTACTTTGCCATTATTATGGATTGACTTAAAAATCAGGGAGGGGAGGGGCAAGGTTTTCAGAGAAGTGAACGCTTAGGTAAACGATAAACTTGGAAGGATTACCATGCTCTCAAGTTTTGGTGAAACTAATTTTATTGAAGAAAACATACCGGATATGCAGAAATGCCTATTCTATAAAAAAATCTGTATGCAAGCAGTCTGCTACAAAGCAGTGAATGATTTTTCAAGACATGCACTTGAAAGGTAGATCAACCTCAAGTTCACATGCACAATTACCTTGACTCAATACAGCATCACATCATCTGAATGACTATCAATGATCAGTACAGTGTAATTGTAGCCATGTTGGTCCCAAAATATGGTGGGTTAGGTAACAGAAGTTGGTCTAATAAAATATATTACACCTCACCCACCTTGTCTCTCCAATGATCAGGACACTCAGAATAATCTAAATTACTTCCTTTTCACGTACTTTTTGTAGATTCCAGTTAACTGATGCAAAAACCTAGAGACTACAGAAGGCGCCTACATTTCTATTAATTTAAAAAGCCATTTGTTTACAATAAACTACATTTCACTTCAATGGTCCACTCACCTAAAATTTCTAAACTCCTCCCAGGGTAGTCACACTATTCCTTTGTATGCTATACCTCCTGTTTTGATGTTACCATCAGCCTTGTATATAGCCAGTATATTTAAAATTAATTACAATTTATCAACATCTTATACACAACAGTTACCTGATACTCCTTTCATCAGCAGAAATACCAATTATAACCTCTTGCAGTTTCCTGAACAAGTTTACTATAAAAGCTATTATACTTTTTAGTATCCCATTTCATTCTCTCTATTTGGTCTTTTGGCCCGATATTTAAAATTTTTTCTCATTTCTCTATCTGAGAGACCAACATATTTTTATCTAAACGGAACTCTGCTATATCATATACCAGAAGAATATTTTTATATATATTTTGTGTGTGTGTGTGTCTCTCTGTTTTTATTTTATAATATATATATATATATATTTATTATAAAATAAAAATAATCAAAAACATAAATCCACAATAAAATAACCCATTGCTCATTCTAAACAAGCTTTGGAGAGACCTGTATAGAACAGCTAAATTGAAGACACATCCTAAAATGTCAGAGGAGAACATTTGAACTTTGCAAAAGCTAAAACTATTCTAGCACCTCTATAAGATGAGTAAAAGAGAAGAAAATAATCGAATAGTTCACTCTGTAGTCTTTTTTTTGCAGGGGGAGGGGGGAAAGAATATGACCCCAACTCCTGGACTGATCTTTTAAAAGAAAATATGAAATGATCTTTAAAAATAAAAAAAAACAAATTACTGTTTTGAATGACTTTTCCATCTGATGTAAGAAGAGTATTGCTGTTATAATAGTTTACTATTAGTATAATGCCATAGATGCACATGGTACAGAACAAGAGGATGGCTGTGCCAAACAAATGACAGGTGCCCTGCCCCAAAAGACTTACTATCTAAGGGCACCTGCAGGAGCATTACAAAACAAACAGCACAATATAATACATACATGGAGCAATGAAAAGTCATTTTAGTTAGAATGCCTTACAGAACAGGTGAGCTTTAAAGAGCATAATGGAGCTTTGCAAATGTTAGTCAAGATGCTACTGAAGGCCTACCTGACAGTGTGTAAAAAGACTGGAAGTGACAAAGTGAAAAGGAAAAGCTTAAATTTATATAGAAACTGATGTGAAACCAGGTTCTCAAGAGACCGAGGAGAGGGGCAAGAGTGTTCAAAACAAGTGGGAAAGGAAACTTATTTTGGCAGCAACATGCTGGATGGATTCTAATGGGAAGACAGATGTGACGTTGGATTAAACAAGGTATGACATAATTAGAGTGCGAACTAGTCGTGGCACTGGGAATTGAAAGGAAAGGATGTTTGGGATTGAAATTTACTAACATGACCATCTTGTCTTTGTCAGATTATGTAAAAACTCCCCAAGCTACTAGTACCAGTTAATTTTGTTAACAAATACGTAAACCATTTTCAAGAAACGTGACTTTGTAAAGTACGGCCATCAGTAAATCTTGGTCATGTTAGTAAATCTCCATCTTGATTAACATACGCAAAGCTCTAAGTGAGGTTGCTTAATGGTACATTTTATCTACATGTTCAGGCATTTTGTGAAAGATGACAGGCAACTGGTAGCAAGTAGTCTATTACATGATAAGCACTCTTTCATATAGATCATTATCCAGGACTGACTGCCCTTTTTACAACAATTCAACACGCACCACAAAGCGGAAATTGCCATTTCAAACTGTCAGTCCATGATTAAACAGCTTCTAATTTGCTATAAAATTAAAACAGTTGCCAAAGCAAATTGTGATTGCTATTGTTACAGCTCCAGCTGTTTTCCTCTTCCCAAAAAGTCAATGAATTGCCAACCATCACACATATTTTGGTACAAAATGACAAATTACAGAAGCAATGAAATGAAAACAAAGTAGGTGAAAAGATAGACTACAAATTTAAAATTCCATTGAAGTTGACAGCAAAAATTACTCTATTAATCGTTGAACAAATTCTGGAAGTCCACACTCAGAAAAACTACCACTGATTTCAATGAGAATCAGGTCCTCTGGGTATAGACCTTTACTATTACTATTAAAGACTTTATTTTTGTGTGGCACCTTTTATCAGAGTCAGCGTCACATAGTTTAAGGTCAGAATGTCAGGATCCGTGGAAGACCAGTACCAGCAACCGAGATGAGGACAGTCTGGTCTGGTGGTCAGTACTGTGATCTGGAACCAGAGCCAATGGTCAGGTTCAGAGTCAGGAACCAGTTGTCAGAACGGAAAGTCAGAGCCAGGGTCAGACAGGGAAAAGCCGAGGGTCAGCACTGAGTCAGAAGCCAAAGAGCTGTAGCCTGGGGTCAGAGCCGGAGTAGTCAGAAACCAGGGTGATAGGGTTCAAGGACCAGAACGAGGCTGAGACAGGAGCTGGGAACTGGGCACTGTCAAAGTCAGAAACTGGGATGAGGCTGGGGGTCAGGTAGTGGGCAGCAGGGACTGTAGCAGCAGCAAGCCAGGATTCACCTTTTTGCACTGACAACTTCCTGTCTCTCTTTCTGGCTTATATAGTATACCTGATCCAATCAGGGACTCCGGAGCTCCTCCCATCAGATCTCTGTGGGCTGTACCTTTAGTGGAGAGTAAGGCCTAATGAGCAGAGAATGCTGGGCATACTAAACTGAACAGCGATTTTGTCACTTTGGTTAACAAGGAGATTAATGGCAGTTAGGCACCCAACTCTTATTGAAATTCAATGGGAGGTAAGCATCTAACTCCTATTTGTGCCTCTGAAATTCTCCCCCAGATCAAAATCGTTCTCACTTATGACCTAAAGGAGGATTTAAACCCTCATCCCCAGAAAGGACAGCAATGCAGCTGGCCCCAATGGATTTACTTTCACATGAAACTGCACTGTTGACAGTATCCTTTTTGGCTGTCTTCAGGATAAAAAAATCTGACCTCAGTGACAAAGTTTCAGAAGCTGCTATAATCTGGGATTCCAGAAAATGTTTCTTAGAGACAAAGCGCATTTTAAGTAACAGGTCTATCCATTTTAAATTACAATCAACTGGAGAAATAGAGCATCACTAGGAACAATAGGATTTTGTCATTTGCTTTTTACTTTCTAAGCTTTAGCACTGTGAATAAATACATTTTCAACATAAAAAGCATTTTGTTTTATCTACTGGAAGAAACCTGAACACAAAACCTAGACAAGGAAAATGGTCCAGTAACTATTCAATAATTTATTTTTTGTAATAGAAGAAAACTAGTTTAATCTACATACCTTGTGAACTGAAGTACTCTACAAGTAACTACGCTTACTGTGCGGGGAATCCTCCAGGACTTATTCTTCACCTTTTACTTCCTACTTCATACCAACTCCAGGCCTCTGGTCACAGCAATCCTCCCACTTAACAAAGACACCTGGACAGATCTCCCTCTGGAGCCCAATGTTCATTCCAAGTACTAGCCAAAGTGAGATGTCAAAAGAGGGACACAAGGTACTCCTTTAAATCCACAGGTTTAACATGCTATATTGATTTTATTGATATTCACACAATCATAGAAATGTCAGCCTGGACGGGCCCTTGAAAGGTTATCTCGTGCCAAGTACACCTTGCACAGGGAACTGAACCCAATGGCCTCTCGAGGTCCCTATTTTGATGTTACTACAGTGGGGCAAATGTCTTCAAATAGTGAGCAATTCACATCCTCCTCTTTGTGTACCACTTGCAATGCCAACTGTATATAGAGGGAAAATGGAGTGTGACATGAGTGTATTGTCTGTAATACCTTGCTGGTAATGTGAAAGCACATTAGAGAAAATGGACTACTCACAACCCTGCCTATCAATTTCTCCACAGTCCACTTGCTTTACTATAAGTTCTTGACATCAAGTACTTTGCAGGATCTTGTGTGTTATCAAGAGAAATCTGAACTCAATGCTTAAATATGTCTTGTAGTCTAAGTACATAGGACTTTTCTCATCAAAATGTTTCTTTTTGTAAATATCAATCCAAGAGAGCAGGATATTCCTCAACAAAAATGAATGGGGACACATACATTCCACTTAAACACGCAGTCTATGGGCAACATTTTAAATTCAAAGTCAAAATTAAAGTAGGATTATGAGCTTTTGGTCAACTATTTAGTAACTGAAATAATGCTCTGTAGTCCCTCCATCTCATTTTCACATCTGACAACTCGCTACTAATGCTGGCACTCTCAGGGTAGTAATACTCTGCCAAGGAAAGTATTTATTATAATTGAAATTTGTTTCCACTGTAATCATGCAAAATAAGTTAGCTGTTAGCTTCATTTTGAATTTTTTTCTGCAGATGCATTATTAGTACAGCATACTGTAAAATCAAAGCATTACACTCCAACATACATAACCAATTACAAATGTTTCTTTATTAACACTGAAGTTTGTGCTTTTAAGTATGCATAAAGTGTCACTATTACGCCATTAACAAGCAGTCCTCCTGTATACATAGAAGTAATATTTAGAGAGAGAATTCAGTCTATTTAACTATTCACTAACAAAGCTATTCCTTAGCTCATCCCTGCCATAACCTGCTCTATTCAGACACATATGGGAAACGACATTAAATAACTACTGCAAACCATGGACTTCTGGTATTAGTGCTACACACTGCATACCCCTATTCATTATTCCACCTCCCTTGTTTAATCTATCATTAAGATTCAGTGACCCTACACTAAATTTAAAGCAGATCCTTCCTTCCTCCCATGCCTAAATTCACATACTTTTCTAGTTGGGGATGCCCTCGAGTATTAGCTACACTACAGGGTTTCTCTAATCTCAGCTCTGAACTATGTTGTGCTATAGAAGCAAGAAATTGCTGTTTTACATCTTTAACTATGGAGGCTTGCACCAAAAACCCTATCTCATTTACTTAATACGATAAAGAAAAAAATCCCCTTATTTAACATACATTTAATAAACAAAGATAAAAAATATATAAAGGGTGATATTTTAATGTACTATTTCTCCCCATCTCAAATTCAACACACCTTATTTCACTTGCAACATAATTCACAAGCTGTTGGACATTTACCAATAATGTTAGGTCATCAAAAGCTAGCTCCCTGTTTCAATTTAAAGAGGCTCCATTTCAACGAGAAAAAGGATTTTAATAATCAAAAATTAAAAGAGTAACAAGAGGATGAGAGTTTATTTAGTTCCATGTTTAAAAAAAATTACTAACGAAATGCAGGGCAAACACATCTGTTCCAAATCACTTCCCTTTTTAATGTTGCATCCCTCCCCCCATCCTCCATCTGGGTTTTTGTCTACACAGATTGTAGATCAGCAGTGGTGGGACTGCAGGTGAAATTGTATTGAAAGGTTCCAGCGCACGTGTCTGAATAAAAGAGAGAGAATGAATTCCATATTTAAAATATAAACTGTGCAATTGTATTTTTAGCAATGAGTCAACTATAAACTTACTTTTTTCCTTTCATGAAAAATAAAAAAGTAAGTGAATTAGCTCATCATATTTAGTGCCTTTATAAAACAAAGTTAAAAGCAGTGTGGCAGTGAGTGAAGCACTAGTGAAACTTGCTTCCCTCTGATGTGATATGAGAAAATGACTTGAGCAAAAATGTAATTTAAATACAGTAGAACCTCAGAGTTACAAACACCTTGGGAATGGAGGTTGTTCATAACTCTAAAATGTTAGTAACTGAACAAAACATTCTGATTGTTCTTTCAAAAGTTTACAACTGAACATTGATTTAATACAAGTTTGAAACCTTACTGTGCAGAAGAAAAATGCTACTTTTAGCTAACTTAATATAAATGAAACAAGCACAGAAAGTCTCCTTACTTTCTCAAAAAAAATTAAAAACTTTCTCTTTATTTTTAGTAGTTTACATTTAATACAGTACTGTAGTGTATTTGCTTTTTTTTGGGGGGGGGGGGTGTCTCTGCTGTGCCTGATTGCATACTGGTTCTAAATGAGGTGTTTGGTTGACTGGTCAGTTCGTAACTCTGGTGTTCGCAACTCTGAGGTTCTACTGTATAGCTTACTGATGTTTATTGAAAGCAGGATAATTGTGCATTAATTTTCATGAAGAGTAAAGAAATATTTCTCATTTATTCAAATAAGTTCTAAGAACATTCCAAAATATCTGGAGGGGAAGATGGGCAGCCTGACCAGCAAGGAAAGAACGCATCCTATCCACGCTCCTATTTCTTTCACTTGATTAAAGTCTTTTTTTCTAGCAATTGCTCAGTTGATTTTGGCCTCACCTCGTGATAAGTGGGGGCAACTGTTGGATCCACTTATACGATGGGAAAAGATGAATCATTTTACAAATCTGCCTTGCACCTCAAGTTGTCACATTCATGCTCTGCTGAGTGTACACCACAAACTGCTCATTCCAACTCTAATTGCAGCCTCAAATGACCAGCTATCATAAACGTTGTAGAAATAATATGCGAAGAGCGCTGGAATGAAAATCTCAAGTTTTGAAGTGAAACAGAAACATTACCTTTGCTGGGACTAATTGTTAAAGAGGAACCTCTTCGCCAAAGATATGGGCACATTCCTGCAAAAACCATTAAAGTGTGCTCTTCCAGCTGCAGTACATATATAGAAAATAATACACCAACAGCATGAAACCACTGAGTGTCTAGGCTTAGTATCTTCAGGCTTCCTAACCCTTGCACAAGATAATACTCTTGATTATTTGGCCAAGCACCAATATTCTTTTCTTAGGTGCACATAGTTTTGTCACAGAGGAACTAACTCCTGCTGTTAAGGTGTTAACTTCCACAAATCTTTAAGAGATGGCGTTTGTATTTGGGCTAGATCAGGGGTCTCAAACTCAAATGACCACGAGGGCCGCATGAGGACTAGTGCATTGGCCCGAGGGCCGCATCACTGATACCCACCCCTTGCTGCCCCCGGCCCTGCCCCCAATCCACCCCTTCCATGAGGCCCCGCCCCTGCCCCACCTCTTCCCTGCCCCCATTCCAACTCCTTCCCCGAAGTCCTCACCCCAACTCTGCCCCCAGGCGGTGCAGGAGAGGTGCGGGGTGTGATGGGGGCTCAGGGCAGGGAGTTGAGGTGCAGGAGGTGTGTAGGGTATGGCGGGGGCTCAGGGCAGGGAATTGGGGTGTGGGGTGCAGGAGGAGTGAGGGGTGCAGCAGGGAGTTGGGGTGCGGGAGGGTGTGGGATGTGGCAGGGGCTCCAGACAGGGGGTTAGGGTGCAGGAGGGGTGCGGGGTGTGATGGGGGCTCAGGGCAGGGAGTTGAGGTGCAGGAGGTGTGCAGCAGGGGGCTCAGGGCAGGGAATTGGGGTGTGGGGTGCAGGAGGGGTGCGGGGTGCGGCAGGGCGCTCAGGGCAGGGAGTTGGGGTGCAGGAGAGGTGAGAGGTGCAGGGGGCTCAGGACAGGGAATTGGGGTGCGGGAGGGTGTGGGATGTGGCAGGGGGCTCCGGAAGGGGGTTGGGGTGCGGGGTCCGGCCTGGCGCCGCTTACCTAGAGCGACTCCAGGGTGGCAGCACCTCACTGAAGAGAGAGGCTCAGGACTAGGGCAGAAGGGCAGGGGAAGGGCAGCCTGCCCTGGCCCTAGTGAAGAGGGACACTAGGACCTGCTGGAAGCCGGCAGCCTGCAGAGTGGAGCGGATTCAACGGGTGCTGCAGGCTCCAGGGCAGCGAGGAGGCAGCAAGTGGGCGCCAGGAGACACTCTGGGGGGGTGGGGGCGCATGAGGGTGGCAGGTGCCCCAAACATTGGGGAGCAGCGCACGGGGATCTTAACAGGCACAGAAAATAACTCAGGGGGGCGGGTGTGAGGGGAGTTTGGCGGCGACAGGAAGTAATGGAGGGGGTGTGGGGAGCTCCACGGGGCCACAGGGAAGAGCTCCACGGGCCGCATGCGGCCCGCGGGCCGCGTGTTTGAGACCCCTGGGCTAGATCATATTGGATTCTTTGCTTCAGCACGTGCGTCACTACTGATTTAGCCTCACAAAACATTGTTAAAAACAATGGAAAAAGCAGCACCCAGAAGCTGTACAATAATGCTAAGGAAAAGAGAAAGAGGCTTCGTTAGTCTGTTACAGATGTCAATATGTAAAAACAACCTCAATTGTAGACACTACCTTGATCTGGACAGAAAACACAAAACAGAGATCTCAGAAAAATCTAAGAGTTCCAACTCAGAATTCTGCTCTTGACTGCTGCAGGCCAGAGAAATTACTTCGCTGCTAGAGATTGTAGTTCTTCCATTGAAGTCTATAGATTCATAAATTCATAGATTTTTAAGGCCAGAAGGGTGCCAATTAGATCATCTAGTCTAACATAGGGCCCATAGAATTTCATCCAATTACTCCTGTATTGAGCCCAAAATACTTGCGTTTGACTAGATCAGATCTTCCAAAGTTCACTGATTTCAATAGGACCACTCATATGCTTAAAGTTAAGTACGTGCTTAGATGGCTTGCTGAACCAGGTCAACAGTGCTCAGCACACTGCAGAACTGAGCTATACATTTTAGTACCATGAACAGCATTATAGTCATTCAGTATGTTTGTTCCTCCTATATTTTCCAGTTTAGTGAATGAGTCTTAGATGTTTTGTTTTCAAACATGACTTGGGTGGGGAGATCTCTCTTATCAACAAAATTAGGCACCCCCTCAAATCCAACCCTGGTAAAACAAAAAGGGAAAAGACACCATGGAGGGGAAAGAAAAGGAAAAAGTTACGGGAATATGGCCTCCAAACACTTATAATCTGTTCTGGCTGCATGTTCTATCAGATCTTCTATATGCATGATTATGAAGCTGAACCAAGACAGTCCCAATTTTGTGTTGCTTAACTGGCCATTTAAACCATTAACACTTTCTATCGTGCTAAATTTGGGGAATTATAGATCTCACGTCTTTATCTGGTTGAGCTCCCACACCCACAACTTGGCTTTTTCAAATATATGGATTGATGTGCATAGATGCTGAAGTCTTCTCTTAATCCAGAGCAGATAAACAATGGCAGTTGCACAGCAAACTTTACTAAACATCCTCCCGTGTGTTTAAACTGTAATCTGGAGGATCCCTTATAGTTTTGAGAGGTTAACTCCGTCTCCATGCCCATTCGGTTCTTGACTTTTCTTCTGAGACTGCCAACAAGGGTGCCAGTGAGCACCTATTGTGATGGCAAGTTAGTTACTTGAATGCCAGTCAGTTACAAGCTGCATTGAGATGACAAATCAATTTAACACAGGCCTCCAAAATCAGACTTCAGAGATCAACAACTTTCATTCACTACTGAGCAATGCAACACTAACTGGTATCCTACAAGCAAAAGGCTTCATTTAATGAAACTTTGAGCCTCTTAATAGACATTTTAAGAAACGAACAAATTTAAAACAGGATTTGAATTCACAGTCTTTGCAATATGACAAATTAATCAGCCAGTAATGTGCTTTGCTGGAGTGGGGCCTTAGTGAAACAGCATCAAGGCCAAAAGCCTAAATATTCTGCAATTATTTACATTTGTTATTATCATGTATTATTATTTACTTATATACTTGTAAGAAATATGTACAATTTAAGAACTTGCTTCTAAAATGCTGGAGAACACACTGAAAAGAGTGAAACTATAGCACCAATCCTGCAATTTGAAGTCAGTGAGGTTCTATACAAGCACATAGCTCTGCCTGCATATATCATCTTGCAGGATTGGGACCTAAGTAATTTAAAACAAACTTACAATGTAAGATCACTTTCCCCTTTAAAGTTCAGGTTTTAACATAAACCTACACTACTTATTTCAACTAGAGAGCTTTTTTCAATGCAACAAGTTAAAAATGGCTAGAGCTTACTCAGTACTAGTAACTCCAACAACAGCCTTCTCCTAGAAATGTTTATAGGGTTAAGTAACCCAAGTAATTCCACACTGTTGAAATCACAATGTCAGTTTTATGAAGTCATGGATCAACAAATGTCAAATATGTATCTAAGGGCAATTTCATTAGTGCTTGACAACGGAGAATTGGTGCCTTCTGTAAACTTCAGTCTTCACAAAGCATACCATTAATATCAGTAGAACAACAGCAGAAGGACAAAGAAATGACCATTCAGGAAAAGGGACTAATTTGACACAGCTGTAGCAGTTACCATTATTACACTGTACGAACTTAAAACCTCACTAAAACAGAAGAACTAAAATAAAGGTTAACTCAACTGTTTAAATATACACAGATATATTTATTTTTCTCTACATTTTTCAATAAGTCTAATCTTACAACTCTAACTATTAAATAAAGCAATGAAGACTACAACCCATTTAATAACGTAAATCACTTCTTACATTGTTGGTTATTAGAACTCTAGCTGCTCATTTCACAAAAATGCATATGATGTCATATAGTAATTGATTATGGTAACTCATCTTGGCCAATCCAAAATCCCAACCAGAATATTTCCTCTCTAAATCAAAGTGACAAGTCAGGCTATGATGATGGGTAACTGTAAGGGCTGTTTTATGCTAATATTTAAAAGTAGAAAAAATATGGACATATTAAAATTATAATACATTTCTACAAAGGAAAGGAACGGAACATCCTCCTTGGATATTTTAAGTTCCTACTAGAGAAATAGTTTTCAGATTCATCTTTCTTAAATGGATATCTGGAAGGAAAACAGTAATTAATTAGAACCTGTACATTTTTTAAAAATAGGATCACACATATTGTACCAGAGTGTGTGTGTGTGTGTGTGTGTGTGTGTGTGTGTGTGTGTGTGTGTGTTAATTACAGCAGCATCATAGGCAGAGCTACAGAATTGGGGATTTTAATGTTTCCACTATAAGACTCTATTTTGAGGTGATCTTTAAACACTGTAATCAAATTGGAAACATGGTAGAAGAGATCTCAGTCCAGGAACATTATCCAGAATTTCCAGATCTGAGTAACTTATGTTAATCAATTAAATCTATAATTGAGCCCTAAAGAAATGGTCTAATTTAGAGAGGTGCTCAGCATCTAAAACCTCCACTGACATCATGGGAGATGCATTTCTTAGTACATTGGAAAGATCAGGCCACTTTCTTTGGAGCTCAAATATGGATTTTAGGCATTGAACTTCAGCCACCCCGGTTTAATAATTTTGGCCTTAAACAATTGTTTAAAAAAAAATTAAAATTCAGGGAACTAGCTACATTCTTTAAATGTGTTTTTAAGTGTCTAGTTTGGATTCTCTTTCACATTTGTGTAATATAGAAATTAACTTGGCAACCACTGGTTTATAAAATGTAATTCTTTTTGGTTAAATGGCCATCCGCTGTTAACTTTGAAGAGGGGTCTGTACTGCATGAATAAAGTAACCATTCCAACAATTCAAACTAATTTCTATTGCACGTTCTGTAAGATATGCATCGTATTAAATGTGACTATTCAGTAAAATATATTTCACAACAGTGTACACTGCAGTGTTTCACAAGGAATATACTGTGGAGTCATATCTATATAATGAGATTCCATGATTGTCACCTGTGTGTCACTCTGAAGCCTACAGTGTCTGTAGAGTCAGTGCGAGGTAATGTCAACAGCTAGAACCATAGGTGAGGTCTCTTTTTGTTCAGAATATCACGTTTTAATCATCACTGGGATTCGTGGTCTGTTACCATTCAATTTTTCTCACCTATTTTGACTTTACAAATTACACCCATGTGACAGCAAAGCATGTATCTATGCCATGCCAAGAATTCTAGACCACTGGAATATCAGAAATAACTCAACCAATCAACACCCTTAACTGTATAGCTAATGTGCATGCAACAATTTCATTGGTTGTATGAGGGCGACTGTACATGGTGGATTACGTGGCCCCGTTACCACAGTTTTTCAAAACCAGCCACACAAACAGAACCAGCACACACAGTAACCACGAACATTCAGAAACCCTCACTGGCGCATACACCCCTCATTTGCCACCTACATAAATCAACACAAGATCTCCCAGGTCAATACATACACTCAGTCAGACTTACCATAAAACCATAAACTTGAATGGCAAAGCTGCAGGTCATTACTAGTTAAGAACACTTTTCAACATTTCTGAAGAGTGGTTACAATCTGAAGAGCAACTGTGTAAAGAGGTACTTGCTTATTAAATTCCTCCCTTTACTTTGAATCATGCCTGTTTACGGAAGAACCAATATAGTTTTACAAGAGCAAACTGTATTCTGCTTCATGCATCAACATCACTGCCAAATTAAGTTCTGAATCTTGAACCTTTATTATTGCCCATTAGCTACTAACCAGAAAGGACACTACTGGATTTTCCGGGTGTCCCAGGCAGAGCTTGATATAATGGCAATTAGGAAAATCTTGTTTTGACTTGTCTACTGAGCAAACTTGATATGGAGGTTATCGGTGGAAAATAAATATGAAATACCAATGTGTTAACTTTTGTGACCACAATTAACACTTAAAAATAATAATAATAAATAATAATAATAATAATAATAAAAAAGAAACATTGACAGGTCTGTCTGGTTCTTGCTTCCATGCTGCTTCTCAGGTTCCTCTCCTGACTGGCTGTGACTCTTACAGAAGCCATGCTGTGCCACTGATCCCCAGTGGCTGCCTCCAAAGCAGCATCTGAAGGGCTACACAAGGCGTTAAATACAGCTTTAAGCTATATTAACCCCCAGCTAGGATTCTAAGCAGAGGTCTAGTTGGCCTATGGGCATGCTGCTGCCGAGAACCGCTCTGCTCCTTCCTCTCCCTCCCCCAAGCTCCTGGAAACCCTTCTGCGAGGAGACTTGGCAGAGGGGATTCCAGGGGGTATTTGAGAGGAACCGTGGTTCTGTGGCAGCAGCACTCCCCATCTGTGCAGGCAGGTGACAGGCAGACAGAACCAGGCCTACCCTTAAAGAAAGGAAAAGAAAAGGGAACTAGCACAAGACATATCTTGTGAAAATAGACAGTCTCAACCTTATTTTGTTTCAACATCCCTCTCTTCCTTGTCTGAGGTGCCACCCATGCTACGTCGTATCTAGGTTAGACTGTACCTTGACTCTTCCTATAAAACACCATACACCAATGGCACTGTACAGTATACTAATGCTTAATAAATAATAAGAATGATTTACAACTAGACTGGACAAAGTACTAGAAAATAAAGAGCAGGCAGCAATCCTGCAATGACACGGGGTGAGCTAGATGATTAAAAAGGTCTTTTCCATTTTTAATTTCTGTGAACTCCTTTTGACTTATGGTAGTTTTAAACACTGACATTTCCGATCATTTTTAATTGGGACTCTTCATTTTAATCACCCAAACATTCAGAGGACAGATTCCAAGGTCAAAACTTTTTTCTTATTCCAACTGCGTTATCTTTAAGGAGTAACATTCCCAAAATTGGTACTCTTACATATCACATATGTTGTAATATCAGAGTCTAATTTCATGGTCACTCAACACAGACCTCCCATTGAAGCAAACAGGAGTGACTATGGGTGGAACAGCTCCAAAACTGCGTCCTACATTAAAAAAAGAACTTAAGTCTTGCATCTAAATTTCTTTTCTTTTGTAAATCCATCAGACTTTTAGAGCATGCTTCTGCTCCCAATGAAGTCAATGACAGAGCTGTTAATATTACAAATTTATTTTTTTAATTATACATACACACTTTCAATGTGTGCTTAAGTGAATTTCAAAAATGCACCTAAACTTTACATTTTTTTAAAAGGCAAAGTGAATTCAAATCAAAGTTCTTATGCACTTTACTTGCTACTTTTTTGCTATAATGAACTCAAAGTTTTGCTTTAAATATTACATGGATATTACAGGCAAGCATAAATACTATTTAATGTCTATCTAAACTACAGTACATTTCTAAACTTAATATATTTCTCAGGTCATAATCATTCTAAAGCATCTAGGGCAACCAACTTTAACTAAAACATTTAAAGTTATCATTTACATAAGATAATGTGAAATTGCAGTGTCAATATTATTTCTTTCTAACCCAATTAATTCTCTTGCCCTCCAGCATCTATAAATCTTGCATTCTATTGCTTAAAGATCTGCAGAGATACCTACTGGATATACTAAGATAACTATTGCACTGAAGAAAGAAAATTGTGAACAGTAACCAACTAGATGAGACCAAACTAAAGCTGAATCAATACTGCATGACTTCCTTTTTTCAGTGTCACCTATAATAATAAAAAGGTGTATTTTCCCTCAGAACATGTGTTACATCTATTAATGCTAATGAGAAATATATGAATACATCAGAAGAAACAGATTCACCCTACTTTAAAAAAATTTCCTAATATACATATACATATACACATTATCGTTAACATGGCTAATGTAAAACCACTATAAAACCTAACTAAAAGTTCAGGGTGGGCTACTGCAGACTCTCAAAGCTCAAGGGATAACTCTGCTCTGGAATAGTAGCTCAGCAATTAAACAATTTATAAGTTCATGTCACAACTGGTTTTTGCACTCTTGAAGTAACATGGTGATGGTGGTGCGGCAGTGTCCTGAACAACAGGAACAGTCTGTGATAGGGAATCAACTCGATCTGGTATGGAACCAACTGGATCTGGTCCCAAAGGTTCTTCCACCATGCTGTCGAAATTTGGAGTTGTAACAGAAGAAGGAGATTCGACTGGAGGAACAGAAAGTTCTACTGGATCATCCCTGGATTCCAGTACTTGTTAAGGCTGCAACTGGTTCATATCTCATTTCCATAAAATACTGTTGGATAGTTTTACCACGAACAAAACAGGTCCCATGCCTTTTAAAAGTTCTCCAAGTACCCATTTCACTCCACAACCATAGTTACGAGTCCACACTAAGTCTCCGACATGAAAACAACAATGACAAAGTCTCCATTTTTGATCAATTTGCATAGCTTAGGATTTGGCTATAGGTGAGGCAATATCAGGATGTAGCAGTTCCCCACAGGTATGCAAAGATCGCGTCAAGAAAAGAGTTACAGGTGACTCCTGGATAGTAGCATCTGGTGTGTTCCTGTAGACAAGCAAGAAATTATCTAATGTCTGCTGAAGACTCAAAATAGATTTGTTAGTGTTTAAGGCATGCTTACGTGTTTGTACAAACCAATCCACAAGTCCATTTGCAGGAGGATGGTATGGAGCAGAGCATATGTGCTTAATTCCAGTTGATAGTAGGAACCTCTGAAATTCTTCAGAAAAGAATTGAGGTCCATTGTCACTCGCCAACAGTAATGGTAAACCAAACAGGGTAAACAAGGTACAAAGATGTCCAGGGTCTTAGTAGCTGTAGAAGAAGTCATTCTGAAAACTTCTGGACATTTTGAATGGGCATCAACTATGACCAAAAGTCCATGAGAATATGCGTCCTAGGAGTCTGAAGCCACAACCAAGGGTGTAAATGAGCTGGGCAAGGACCATGCTGAATTTGCTAACAAATGCTACAGTGCTTCGCCTTCTCAATGTCCTTGTCGATCCCTGGCCACCAGATATGACTCCAGGATGTGGCCTTGATACGTACAATGCCAAAATGATCTTCATGAAGAGCTTCCAAAACCTGAGATTGAAGTGATTTCGGAACAATCACTCGCATTCCCCATAAGATGCAACCCTGATTCACAGATAGTTCATATCACGTTGACGTGAATTATGTAAATTGGGGATTCTTTTCATCCAGCAATGTACCTTTTAGTACCCTTCCATTCACAAGAGAAAGCACATCATCTTTAGTGGTTTATTTGTTGAAATCTGTACTAGTAATGGGTAACGTATCCATCAAATTGAGATAGAACATATCATCTGAAGTTCCTTTGGGCTGATGAGAGCTTGGGCATGGCAAGTGCAACAGCCCAGCAGGACTGCCATGCCAAGTATCTTTGTGGAATTGAATTGCATAGGAATGAGCTGAAAGTAGCAATGCCCATAGTCGCATATGAGCAGCAGCTAATGATGGAATTCCATGTTTCTGTCCAAAAAATGAAAATAATGGACGTTGATCCATCAGCAAGGTGAAATGTCTACCATACAAATATGTATGGAACTTCCAAATTCCAGAGAAAATGCTGAGAGCTTCTTGCTTTATTTGTGCATAGTTCTTCTGAGGAGTAGTGAATGCTTGCGAAGCAAAGGCAGTTGGTTTCTCCATGCCATTAGGAAAAATACTGTGAAAGAACTGCACCCACTGCATATGGTGAAGCATCATAAATCAACTGCAATGGTAGCAAAACAACAAAATGTATAAGAACTTCACCTGATGTCAAGTTTCTTTGCTTCCTTAAATGCACACTCACACTCTTTAGTCTATTTCCATTTTTTTCTTTGCTTGTAACAGTTCTTATAAAGATGTCAATATGGTCACCAGATTAGGCGGAAACTTACCATAGTAATTAAGCACTCCTAAGAATGAACATAACTGTGACATGTTCCTGGCGGCCCCGCTTGAAGAACTGCCTTCTCTTTCTCTGACAATTTCCTTAAGCTCATAGCATTAATTACACGTCCAAGATATTGAAATGAAAGTTTGAAAAACTCACATTTGCTTCAATGTATCTCAGTCCAGGGTCTTCCAAACGTTGCAAGACAGCATCCAAATTTCAAAGATGATCCTCTTGATCCTTTCATGTAACAAGGATGTCATCTAAATAGCACAACTCAGTCCTTTCAGAATCTCATCCAGGGCTTTCTGGAACAAGGCAGGTGCCGATGGGATACTAAAACAAAACAACAAAATACGCCTTTTTGTGTGCTGATTGTGAGAAACTTTTGAGATGCTAGATTAATCTTCACTTAGAGGTATGCATGGAGCAAATCCAATTTATTTATTCCAGCACTAAGAGTAGCAAACAAATGTTCAGTATGAAGTAGTGGCTAATGGTCTGCACATAAAACTGGATTCTGCGTCACCTTGAAATCTCACAAATGCAGACAGCGCAATCGTTCTTGATCACTGGTAGGATGGGTGTAACTCACTCACTGAATGAAACCAGTGACAAGACTCCAATGTTCATTATATAGTCCAAATCAGCTTCTGCCAGAGGCTCCAGAGCATAAGGCCAAACTCTGAGCTTGCAATATTTTGGCAGACTGTCAGACTAAAGAATGAGCTTCACTGACACATTGCTCAGCTGTCCAAGCTCTTTTTCAAAAATGTTGGCGTCTCTGTCCAGTATTTTTTGAAGATTTCAAGGTGCTTTCATGATCGCCTTTGATCTTAGTCCAATTCACCTTGAACTTCTCAAGCCAAGATCTGCCAAATAATGGTGGATACTTTCCCTCAATCACATACAAAGGTAAAACAGCTGATTATCCATCTAGTTGAACTTTCACCTGGAGTATTCCTTTTTGGACCAATTTTTCCCCAGTATAAGTTTTTAAAACCATGGAAGTTTCTTCCTGAGGAACTTGTGAGAATATCTGGTGATAGGTAGATACAGAAGTCAGTGAGATGGGCAGCTCCACTATTAAGATTCATTCTTGTAGGAACTCCTTCAATCAAGGGTGTGATCCAGATGACATTTCTGACTCTAGCTTCTGATAACACATGTAGTGCTACGTTTTAGTCAGTGTCACTAAAACTCTTGTCTTTTTCCACATTACAAAATCCTGACTTCCGTCCTTTCTTAGGTTCAGTTTTCATAGATGTCTTCTTGGATGGACGGTTACTCTGTGTTGCTGGTTGCTTGACTGTGCAGCACGTCATGACCATGCATCCTTTCATCTGGCACTTTTTGCAAATAACCTGTCATGCCCAGCAAACCTTTTCACTGTGCATAGTTTCTGCACAATGCCCACATGGAAATTACTTATATTCCCATGGTCTTCTGTCTCACCGATGCACGAGATGAACTTTTTGGTTCACACTAAATTCCAGAGAATCCTCCTGTGTGGTTTCCATTGCAATAACTCTTCAAAAGCCTTTCTGAACGTAAGCGCTAATACCGTCAGTAACTTCTTCCAGACCTGGTCATTGCATAATCCAGAAACTAATTGGTCACACAGGGCATCACTTCATGTTTGTCCAAACTGACAATGCTCTGACAACTTCCTTAGAGCAGCAACAAACTGTGTTACCAACTCTCCACTTCCCTTATTGTTAGTGATGAAACCAAAATTGTTCTGCTATCATTGACGGGGCAGGAGAAAAATGTTCCTTCATTGCTGCAGTAATTGCGACGTATGGGATGGTTCCAGGCAAAACTGGAGAAAATAGATGAACGGTCATGACCTGCCTTCAGATCCATCACTGTCAGCAAGATCGAAACTCTTTGTAACCTGCAACACCATTTCAGATGGACAAACTGCTGAAAACTTTTGAGGTACATCCCCCATGATTCGCAGGTGTTGTTGAACTCACCACCACTGTCCCCCAAAGATGCCATTTCACTACTCTCCTGTTGAACATCATGCCTCCTGGACATCTCCTGCCGTAGGAAAACTGTTCTTATTTCTTACTGCACTTTCTGCACTCGATCACCCTCTACTGGCTGTGTACTTACATTGCAAAATGCAGAATTCTTCCTTTGGCTGTACTTGGGCTCCCTCTGCTGGCTATAGACCCTCAGTGCAGGCTACAGGCTGTTTGCCTGCCTGGCTTGCCAAAGGTCAGTCAAGATAGTTGCTTGCTTCCAACTTCACTGCTTTGTTTGAACAGCTCCAGCACCAGCAACAGCAGAAACCTCTTCCTTTGTTCTGCTTCTACTTGCCTGCTTCCCACTCTCTATATGGCTGATTTCAGCTGTACCTGAAGCAAAATGCAGCAGGCTTTTGCTTCTAGGGATCTTCTGTCCCCTTTTTATAGTATTTTTTTGCTAACTTTGTCTTCTTGTTGTTCAAGCAATGAAAGCACTGGACACTTGTGGGATATAAATCTTGCGTCGCCAGTGTTATAATTGGACCCAGAAGGAGATAGACTGACACAGAAGAAGCAGATAGAAAGACAGCTCTCCGCTGTGCTGGCTTTATTGTTCTTGCAGCGAAACTGAAACCAGCACGAAAGTGAGGCTTTGCACTGGGGAGGCGGGGCAGTGCTCAAACATTTAAAGGGCCTGGGCATCACATTAAGTTTTTATGCTTTGGGTTTTATTACACAGTAGGAAAGCAATCCTGTAGACTTTTAAATCATTAGGAGTAGGAACACATCCACTGAGTGAACTTAGTCCCCTGAAAGTAAGGCCTAGTCTACAGTAGAAAATTAGGTCAGTTTAACTACATTATTCAGGGGTGTGAAAAATCCATACCCCTGAGCGGTGTTGCTAAAATGACCTAAATCCCTCGGTGGACAGTGCTAGGTTGACAGAAGAATTCTTCTGTCAACCGTCAACCTAGCTATCACCTCTCAGAGAGGTGGATTACCTACGCTGATGGAAGAACCCCTCTCACTGGCATACATAGTGTCTACTCTGAAGCACTGCAGTGGCGCAGCTGTGAGATGTAGCGTTTTAAGTGTAGACAAGCCCTTAGACACTTAATCTAGGCATAGAGTGGATAGGCACTAAGCTAAGTTTTTCCCCTTTTGTCCCCAAATAGCTCTTTCAGTCCATCTCAGTAGTTCTCTGCAGCATCTCTGCTATTCCAGACCTACCAACTAATCAGGTACTTACATGGCCCATATTACAAAGTAGAATCTGAGCACCTCAGTCTTGGATGCATTTATCCTTATAAGACCACTGTGAGGCAGGGAAGTTCTATTATCATCATTTTTATAGATGGGAGCTGATCCATGGAGACACTTAGGACTTGTCTATATGAGCACTAAGGTCTAGAGTGCGCGCTGATGTACCCAGCTTTGAAACAGAGTAGATTAAAGTGCACTACCGAACTTTTAGTGCATGGTAGCAGGGTTCATACTGACACTTTGGTGCAGCCAGCTAGTGTGGGGTAGATTTGCATCCCATCTTGGTCTGAATTAAGTGTTAATACAGACAAGCTCTAAGGCCCCGATTTTCAAATTCCAACAACTGTCAATGGGATTTAGACTCTTTGAAAAGGAGATTTGGCTCCTAAACCAGTTAGGCATTGTGATGCTAAGTGCAGCAACACCAAATAGCTTTAAAAATCTGGGCCTAAGTGACTTGCTCAAGGTCACACAGGAATTCTTGCAGAGGGTCAGACTTGACAGACCTAGGAATTGAACCAGAGAGTCTCCCAGGTCAGAGTCTAGCACCCAAACCAATGGAGCATCCTTCCTTTTGGTCTAGAGCTCTGCTGAGTAAAGTCTGCTATTGTGCCAGATTATGCAGTAATCTTCAAATGTTTCATTCTGGGTTTCTAGAGATGAAGAGCTACAACGTGCTAATCAATGATCCAACTGTCAATATATATACACAAGAGCTCATTTATAAACTCCAAGGAACAATGATTCCCAGAGTCCTCAATACATTTAAAAAAAAAAAAAAGAAACTGGCAGTAATGTAAGCACATTAGGTGCTTTTAGTTCTCAAAAAATTACCCAATTAACACCAATGGAAACTCACAGAACAGTAGGTGGGTTTCTCCTTCCCCATCCACCAATGACTCTCAAACCCCTTAGTTGTCAGCTAGTGCCAGGCATGGTGAAGGTTTGTGATGTGAATACCAATTCAATATGAACAAGGCTGCAAAGATAAATTCATTTGGCCAAACAGCTCTCAAATGGCTTATCCATCCATTTTAGATATCCCTAATGTACCCCTGCCTTAGCTATAGCTAAGGGGGGTACATTAGTGGGATAGCTATAACCCACATACACAAATTAAAGGGTAGCACTAATATTGTACAAAAGGAACATCACTCTCCCACGCAGTGATTTGCCCACTGCATTTTCTCCTTCCTCTATTTCTACCTTTTCTTTCTCCCACCCGCCCCCTCTTTTTCTTTGATTTGCCTCCTTCTCTCTCAGATTCATAGATGTTAAGGCCAGGTAGGACCATCATGGTCAACTTGTCTGACATGCTGTATAATACAGGCCCTAAAATTTCACCCAGTAATTCCTGCATCAAGCCCATAACTTCCGGTTGAACAAAGCAGAATGGATTTTTTTTTTTTAAAAGACATCCAAGTCTTAATTTAAATATTTCATTTTCATCTCCAGGTAGCCTGAACTGCAGTTGTCTGATCTGAAGATGGTAAAAGTACAGGTCAGAGTGACAAGGCCTTCATCTGAAAAGAAGGGATGCATTCTCCTAGCTAACTAAAGGTGGACGAAGGAAGCCCTCAACACTGTTACAACCAATCTCCACAGAAGTAATGACAAATGCAGGCATCACAGGAAATGAAGGAAATCTGTGTCCCAGAGATATGTTATGACATCAAAAATCTAAGCTTTTATTTTTAAAAGATTCTGTTTCTAGCTCTCAGGATTAGGAAAATAAGGCTGAAAATGTGACTGATGTGCAACCAATGCAGCTATGTCTGCCCTAGTCTGCAGACACTTGTAGCAGGAAGCTGTAGGACCCCACACCCATTACCATAGCAGACCAGCCTCTTTCTGGGCTGGTCAGTTTTGTGACAAAAGGGGTAGACTCGGATGCCCAACTAGGCTCTATAGGATCAGCTCCCAGGGGGCTGGAGGGGGCAGCAGAGAGAGGAGGTGAAGGAGGGCTTAGATGCTCACTTGAGCATTACTCACCCCCCCTTTCAATCTTTCACTGCCCAGGATCAGACTGAGAAAAAATGGTCCTCTCACAAGTAACACCTAATTATGGCATCAAAATCAAACGTTAATCACCGAAGATTGTGCAGATCATAAAATCTTTGTTCCTCTCATTTCTTACATATTTTGAGCCACACTGAAAAATTAATTCAGATGCCCAATGATGATGATCTAACTCTGTTGTTAAATCCTATTAAGATGAATGGGGCAGTTCACACGCTGCAGAGTTATTGTTTCAGGCTGTCTGCACAAGAAACTTACACTGGTTTAAATTTGTTTTTAAACCAATTTACTTTAACGGGTTTTAAAATCCTGTGTGTGCACTCTTGGAGGGTGCATCCACACTAGGAAAACAAAGTGTTGGGTTGTGGTTGTAGTTTTTAACCGCATGTTAGCTAATACATGGCAAAATCCTGCTGTGGATAAGGCAGTTTGTAGTTTTCATACATGTTTAGCTGGTCAAGATAAACACCAGGGGCAACAGAGGGTTTACCTCAACCAGTTAAACACATGTGAAAACCTACAAACCGCCTTGTCAACATTAGGATTTTACCATGAGTTTGTTACCAGATATTAGCTATCACACACTAAAAAAAAAAAAGCCTCTTCCCACTCCCCATCCCCCTACTGAGGACAAAGCCTTTTTTCAATTTAACAAACTAATTCCTAACTGACTTAAGCTACAATGAGGCAAGCTGCCCTTAAACCAAAATAATAATGTCGATGTGAGGGTTTGCACCAATTTAAACTTAAACGTAATTATCTTAAAATTACATCTTTAGTTAAATCAGTGCAATTTTCTTGTGTACACAAGGCCTAGAGTCAGTTCACTTAATGGTTACACTCATTCTGAAAATTTTCCTTACAACCATAATAACCAGGCAAAGAAAGAAAGAAAGAAGTAGGAGATTGTGAAGAACAAGATGGCAGCCTCAAACAAAAGTACCAAATCACTGACCCAGCACATCGTGTTTCAAGCAGAGAGCTGCATATCAAAGATTAACAAAGAACTATAATAAAAACCTTTTTAAAATCAATGCATTTAGAATATATTAATTCAAGATGAATAAAACATAGATAACATTCAGAAATAAAATGTAGAGCACATCATATGTAAACGTCAAACACAAAATATTATTCACTATTACATACTTACCATGTATTTGTGCTACACACCCATTCCAAATGCAAATATTTGGAGAGAAATACCTACTGTGTAAGCACATACTGAAATACTTTGCCCTGCCATATTGCATCAATGCTTATTTGACAAGTTATAGCATCCCACGCCGTACATGTACATAGCCATTCTGTGGCTCTTCCCCCTGTAGTTGCTAATAAAGCCACTGTTTTTAGGATTCACGTTAGAGGCTCCCACTTTAGAGCATAGGGAGATACTTCCTGTTTATGACAATTAAGTGTGTAAAAACAAAAAAAGAAAAAGAAAAAATTATTACAACTAATAAAAGGACAGATATGTGAACAGAGTTTGTTTCCTAAAACTTAAGACATTTTAATTAAATTATTAAGTATTAATTCCAGAAGCAACAATTAAATGAACAGAGAAAAATATTGTGTAGCTATTGGGCATAAAATTTTGTTCAGAATTTGATCTTTTGTTTAAAAAGCTAATATGCAAAACTGACTGTAAAATAATATCTACAGCTGGACATTCATTGACGAGTTTCAGAGTTACAGTTCAACAGCCCTCCAACTTTGCAGAAAGTAGTAGTAATAACCATAGAACACAACCACCACATTTTAAATGGTGCTAACATACATTAAACTTCCTAGTATTATACTTTCACAAAGAGAAACTTAAAAAAAAATAGCAACTCTTCTTGATCTTTTCTATTTTGAAAAGCAGCAAAGGACTGTGTAAAAGAGAAGTCTTTTGTGAATGATAAAACCTTTCTTTGCAGAAGAAAATGAATAAATCAGGGGATAAAAAGAGGGAATGGGGGAGGAATGAGAGAACACCAATGGAAAGGCTGAAAGAGAAAATAAGAAATATAGGAGAAAGAATAAAAAGACCCCAAAAGGAAGGGAAAAAGAAAAAGGGAAAGAAGCTTAGCAAACAAGAGACAAATTTGACCCAAGGGAAAGAATATGATATACACAGATGACTACCAAGTTGTTAGCATGAATCAGGACTGAGTGATCCTGGATTTGATTTTTGATCTGAAAAAAGGGCTACGTGCACAGACCCTGGCGTTTGAGAAGGTTGATCTGTAGCTTGTTCTCCCTCTCTTTTGGTACAAGTTCCTTGAGCCAACAGTTATTGAAATGTGAGCCAAACACTAAAGCTATGTCTACACTAGCACTTTTAGCGGTATAACTTATGCCGCTCAGGGCTGTGGGGAAAAAAAAAACGCTTTGAGTGTCATAAGTTACACCGACAGAAACGCCGATGTGGACAACGCTATGTCGGCAGGAGAGCGTCTCCTGCCAACATAGATACTGCCATGTATTGGGAGTGGTTTAATTATATTGACAGGAGAGCTATCTCCCGTCGGCATAGAGCAGCCATACGGGAGATCTTACAGCGGCTCAGCTGCATCGGTGCCGCTGTAAGGTCTCTAGTGTAGACATGGCCTTAGACTGGCATCTATAGTGATGGCTTTCCATTGGAGTTCCCAAAGAGGCACCTTTTCTGAAGGGCAGTTTCTGCTACAAACTGGTCTGAGAAATTGGGAGAGTGACTTGGTAATCTGTTCCCCTCAGGGTAGGACTATACCTGCATGGGGGCTCATGTGGGTTCCCACTTGAATGTTAGTTTATCATAGAAGCCCAACTATGCTGTGAGGATTCTCCTCTGGCAGTCTCCCAGAATGAGCCATGCCAATTGTTTAGCCACCATGACAGATGGGTAACCAGAGAACTTTTCTCCACATTGACTGGTTCCTGTGAAGAGCTACAGTCTTTTCTGGAGAACTTAGTGGACTGAGGACTTCAAAAGGACTGTTTATGTCTGCAGTACTGTTTGCATTCCTTCTGATACAGCCTGATCAGAGTAAATCTTTTTGGACTATCCTCTGTCATGACTCTGTCTAGCAATTCTTCATTTAGTCTTCTTTCCTATATTGTAGTAGGTGCACAGAAGTGAACACAACATATTAGGTACTGGCTCTCCAGAGATGTATAGAGAAACACTTTTCCACCATGCTCCATGATGTAATGCCTCTGCAGCTGAAAACTGGGAGAGGGAAGAGGAAGGTTGTTTGGTCTATTTATTTACATGCTATACTACATTGCAAGCTCATATTGAACCTACTATCCACTATCATGCCTACATATCTTTTGGCATTCCAAGTATCTCAAGAATAGCTGCAACTTGAATTATTTCCCCAATATTTGTTGAGTTGATGTAAAGCTTGGTACAAATCCAAAAAATAGTGATAAAAATTTATGGTTAGCAAATTATTTGGCTAAATCTTCCATGTATGATGAAAGATTATCATTGTAATTCATTAGCAAATTACAGACTTTGTAAACAGGCAGTCGCAGATTTGGCTTTGTATCAATCGTTTTAGACCAGCTGGGTAGAAATACACACAACTCTGGAAAACAGAAAATGGATGGAGTGTTCTTTCATTTTTAATTTACTTGAAACTTTCAAGAAAAATAATTGTTCTATTTAAATATGTCAATATTTCAAGACTTTTGTAAATCATTCAATTTTACTGTAAGTACATACACTTTATATAGGGCTGTCAAACTATTAAAAAAATTAATCATGATTAATCACAAGATTAAATAAAATTACGATTAACCGCCATTTTAATCGCACTGTTAAAAATAATAGAATACTATTTGAATATTTTTGAATTTTTCTACATTTTCAAGTATATTGATTTCAGTTATAACACAGAATACAAAGTGTACAGTGCCCACTTTACATTATTTTTATTACAAAGATTTGCACTGTAAAAAAGATAAAACAGAAGAAATTGTATTTTCAGTTCACCTCATACAAGTACCGTAGTGCAATTTCTTAATCATGAAAGTGCAACTTACAAATGTAGAAATTTTTTTTTTTTACATAACTGTACTCAAAAATAAAACAATATAAAACTTGAGCGTCCACAAGTCCACGCCGTCTTACTTTTTGTTCAGCCAATCACTAACAAAAACAAGTTTGTTTACATTTATGGGAGATAATTCTGCCTGCTTTGTATTTACACCTGAACATGAAAACAGGTGTTCGCATGGCACTGTTGTTGCCAGCATTGCAAGGTATTTACATGCCAGATATGCTAACCATTTGTATGACCCTTGGTGGTTCGGGTTCCCTAGTTTCTGCATCGGAGCGTTGTTCTTTTAAGACTTCTGACAGCATATTCCATAGTTCGTCCCTCTCAAATTTTGGAAGGTACTTGAGATTCTTAAACCTTGAGTGGGAGAGCTATAGCTATCTTTAGAAATCTCACATTGGTACTTTCTTTATGTTGTGTCAAATCTCCAGTGAAAGTGTTCTTAAAACAAACAACATGTGCTGGGTCAGCATCGAAGATTGCCATAACACAAAATATATGGCAGAATGCAGGTAAAACCATAGAGCAGGAGACATACAATTCTCCCCCAAGGAGTTCAGTCACAAATTTAATTAACTGTTGTTTTTTTTTTAAACAGGTGTCATCAGAATGGAAGTATGTCTTCTGGAATGGTGGCCGAAGCATGAAGGGGCATAAGAATGTTTAGTATATCTGGCATGTAAATACCTTGCAACATTGGCTACAACAGTGCCATGCGAACGCCTGTTCTCACGTTCAGGTGACATTGTAAATAAGAAATGGGAAGCATTATCTCCCATAAATGTAAACCAACTTGTTCGTCTTAGTGATTGCCTGAACAAGGAGTAGGACTGAGTGGACTTGTAGGCTCTAAAGTTTTACATTGTTTTATTTTTGAGTGCAGTTATGTAACAAAAAATAATTCTACATTTGTAAATTGCACTTTCACGATTAAGAGATTGCACTACAGTACTTGTATGACGTGAATTGAAAAATATTTCTTTTGCTAATCTTTTACAGTGCAAATCTTCGAAACCAAAAATAATATAAAGTGAGTATTGTACACTTTGTTTTCTGTGTTGTAATTGAAATCAATGTATTTGAAAATGTAGAAAAACATCCAAAATATTTATAATACATTTAAATTGGTATTCTATTCTTGTTTAATAGTGCAATTAAAACTGCGATTAATCAGTACTAATTTTTTAAATCAAGTTAAGTGATTAACTCAAAACAAATTAAGTTAACTACAATTGACAGCCCTGTTTTATATAATTTAGGAACATAGGAACTATCTAGCTGTTAAGTTTACTTTAGTTGCATAATGAATTTTATAAGCAAAGATGTAACAAGATTAAAAAATCACTTCTTCACATAGTCAAAACAATGTCTTAGACCAGTATTAGACTTATAATCATATCACTGTCATAGTAAGAGTATTCTAATAATTCTTCTAAATAAGCCTAAAAACTAATGCTCTGGCTATTCACAAGATACAACAATATCAACATTCCTGTTCTGAGCTTTTCTAGTCTAAGATGACCCCGTACAAAGATGCTTGTTTTGGCTATGTCTACTTTGCTTAAGCTACAAGGCCACGTATGGGGACAGCTGCATTTGGGAGCAACTTAAAACAAATTTCATTTTGGTGGCACCTAATCCAGCGCCTGGTACAAGCAGCATGGAAAAGTCAGTGTCAAAATTAAACAATGCAGGCTTTTCTAGGAACAGATGCTTTTTCCTTGCAGCTGTAAAAACCTTAAAACAATCCTGTACCCTTCTGTCTGGTCACGCAACTACCACAAAGCAAAGCATAAATTTTGCCACTTATAGCAAATGTTTGCTGAGAGCTTTTATAGTGCTTTTTAAAAACAGTAACAGGGATTTATTGAGGGTGATTATGAGACTATTTTACACCTTAAATGAGTGCAGGGTTCTTGAATTTATGCCCATGATTCTTGATGTATTAACAAAGGAATAATTTTTATGTTAATATTATATGTACCACTTTGCACAAAAATAGGAATACAGCACTTTTCAAAGATAAAAATCATAACAAGTGGTTTTATTTATAGAGGTAGTAAGCATTTTCGCACTGAATATAATGCACTGGCAAAAGCATATATATTTTATTTTAACAGCATTTTCATGGTATTTGTTAGGTATTAATTCATGATAACTGAATAAACATTTTGCATAATGATCAGATAATATTATAATATAGTACATTATACTAGTTTATTAAGACATAGGCTGCTTCAGTAATATATCATGCCTCTAGAAATATGGATTATAAATCAGTTAACTAATTGCCACCTTGCATGCTTGACCCTCCAAAAACAGTACATTGTTTTAAAGTTCTTTAGTATGTTTCTATGATATCAATGGATTAATATTTTTAACATGGATATAAACAAACTGCCCTTCATTATTGAAAAAGCTTCTGTAACGCAACGAACAGAAGTAAGCCATCAAACTCCTAGCTAAGTAAGTAATTTGCAGTGTCATCATTCCAGGTCTGTTCTATATTAGCTGCAGATTTTTCTTTTATGCTATTTTTTATTGTGTGTAAAGTGACTAACTAGCTTTACATAGATAAAATATTTTAAAACATTCTCTAACAAAACCAATACTCTCTAATTGTTCGTTCTTTCCTTTGTTACTAAAGTTTAAAAACAAAAACAAAACAAAAAACTTTTCCAGCGCCTAACTTTTCCAGCATTAGCACCTATTTAGAAGTGTAACTGAGCTGTTTGATGGAAAAATGTTGCTTTATGCCCAGAATAATTTGAATAAATAAAACTGATTGTATGAAACAATATTGCAATTCAGTTTTTCATTTTTTTACACATTTCTAAATTATAAAATCATAGGAATTATATTATTTTAACCAATATACATGCAGAACAGGGAAACGTTATATTTTATACTGCCATACACGTTGATGTACAAGCTAAAAATAAAGAAATCACAATTTAAAAAGTCCTTGCGAAAACTGTTGGTTTATGATTGATGTTGATGTAATGTATATACATTACAGTATTATACGTAACATTATTTTGCTATCCTGAATGACCAGAGCTGGAAATGTAGGTGCTTCATATGCTCTAAATTGTGGCTTCTTACATTTTCTTGTTATTTCATGCTAAAATCTTTTCAATAGCTAGCATTCTGCCAGCAGCTTTGCCCAAAAACACATTAACTCTTTGAAAGTAAGCTGTAGCAAATACCCATAAAACAAAATTACAATACTGAATTACATTTTTAATTTGAGTGGCTTAAAACCGCTCAGTTTGCTAAATTAGGGCCTGATCCAAAAAACTTTTAGCATCATGAGTTGTCTTAAATTACATGAGTAAACCCATTCACTTCAATATGATTACTTGAGAGTGTAAGGACAACTCACATGATAGATCATTTGCAGGATATGATTTCTCATAAATTGATATTTTATTCTTTTGAGGGTGTCCCTGAACTCCAGTCCCCATCTATGGTCTATATAAATATATACACATACACACACACAAACTACAAGTGTTCACAAACCAAAAGCTAACAGATGTGTGACTTCTAATTAGTTATAATAATCTGTGCCTCAATGCTATTGGAACAAGCCTGTCTCTTTTCTTTGGAAATTAAATAGCTTTCTTTGGAGTTTTAAACTCTCAGGGTACTTCAAAGCCTATGTAAAAAAAAAACCTGCTTTGATTAAAATTTTAGACATCTACAGTGATAACTTTATGAAAGGAAAATATTAAATTATAATTATCCTAAACAGACACAGTCTTGTGAAACTAACCCTACATTCATATTAAAATACAAAGGATTGACTATAATGAATTTGATTCATCCTTACACACAAAGCTTTACCACAGTAAACTCAGTCAACTGTTGCTCTTGCTTTTATATTCATAGTAGTTAAATAGCGCACTTTAAAACAAAAAAAACTCCAATTGGCTTTTCATACATCCACCCTCCCCAAAAATAACGCACTTGAAAAACCCAAATGATATGAAAAGGCTTCAAGGCCTCTTTTCTCCCTTTCATAGCACTTTTTTAGCACTTTTTTTTATTTCTGTTTGCAGTAATCTGCCTTTCACTTTCTCATTGCTACAGAACAAACGAGGAGGCTCAGCACTTTGAAAAGGGGGCTCAATGTGTAATGGGTCCACTAGAATTAATTTAGTTGCACCAAATCCATTGAGCACTGAGTTTTTTTTCTCTTCTCAAATCATTTTGAGTCGGACGCAGCCCCCAGCCTTTGTAATTCTAGTAAAGCACTTAAAGTGCACAGTAGGTGTTCATCAGGACCATCTGGTCAAAAGCAAAACAAGCTGCTGATTTTGCCTTTGAATAGAATGAAGCAAGTGTGAATTAGTCTCTTCAATTAGCACTATTACAACCTGTCAAGTGCATATTGTAAAACAGGATTATTACAGTATTGGTCACCAGTGCAATTATTTACTCTCTGCCTTTTCTTGCATATAAAAATGTCCATGTTTATTAGTTTCTGATAACTGAAAATGGTTTCTTTAAAGCTATGCATTTCCAAACCGCCAAAATACAAATTACAGGTTATCAAACATTCTGTCAGCAATATGTTGTTTCATAATTAGTAGAGAAGTAAAATAATGCCCTTCATCTTATAGGCTTTGTTACTGCAGCTCAAAAAAGAAAAGGGATAACGCTTGTATAGATTTGCCTTTACAATCACTTAAAACCAGAACTATTTCCAAAACCAATTTTAAATGTCTAATAAAGCTGTCACTTCCAAACAGGTACACAGTGGATATTTTTTACACTGTCATTTCCTAAGGGACTCCTCTCTCATAGAACGTGTAACATGTGACCGTTTTACAAAATGATTAACACCAATTTATTCAGCTGACACAGCTTGGTTTAACAAATATGTTATTATTCCTCAAAAGTTAATAAGGCCACAGGAATATTTTAGAAAACACAACTCAGATTTGCCATAACAAAAATCTGATTAAGGGTGAAATTTATGACTCTTTAGTTTTAAGAAGAATCTTTTTTATTCTTGCCAACATGCAATTATGCTTTTAAGTGTCAAAAACATTAACTTGATATATGTTGCTTGTTTATTATTACACCACCTCAGGATAATACAGTGAAGGATGCTTTAAAAGTATGTGCTGTAATATTAAATTATCCAGTGTATATTAAAATCAATTTATTTAACTCATTTCTTTCACAAACAAACAAAAACTCAGTTTTAATAAATATAACAAATGAAATTAAAAATACTCAACTTAGACTCAATATCATAGTAAGACCTTTTTTTAATTTCTTGGATATTAAGAAAAGTTATTGGCTGATCCCAGCAATATAGAATATATGTGCATTGCCCACTGGGTATTAACAGTTGATTACAATGGTTAAAGATCTAGTATATTAGCATTAAAATAATTTACTCAAATATTTAAACAAAGCAAGTAAGAATTTTGACATTAGTAAAATGTTTTTTGAAAAGTAAACTAGTTTTTAATAGATGTAACTTATCAAACAAGTATTAGGACATCTTGATGTCTGAATCAACCGTGGGCTAACTTATGTCATAATTATTTAGCAGCAATATTAATATGATCAATATGATTGATGTATCTAGTTCATGTTCCTCATGCTAATTTCTGATCTTTACTATGAGTTGCTCTCACTCAAACAGTTGGTTTGAAAATGATTTCATAAAACATCAAAACACAAAAAGAAAATGAAAAGGAAACAGTGCAAGAATTCCCTTCTGTTGGAGTAACTATTTTTCTGCACACAGAAAGGATTCCTCCCACGTCTATATTTATTGGTGTTATATAGATTCTTTTAATGAGGTCTCTGTCTATATTGTATGGTTTCATTTGTGTATGTTTTTGGCATCTATCCATTAACAACTAAAGTTAAAAAAGAAAGGGGCACAAAGAATTTTAAACAGTGGCAGTGGTTTACTGTCAATACACAATTATATTTTTAGCAATACAAGCCAAACACACTACAGAAAATACCAATGACAATGTATATGTTTTAAAGTATTAAAACTAAAGACAAATGTGATTGAAGCTCATCGATTTGAACACAGCTGCAATCAACATATCTCAGCTACTCTGTTAAATATTATGTTCCAGAGTCTCTGCACTTTAATTATCTGTACAAGCTCAGATCAATGAACCTGAATGAGTGACAATATGAAGTTAATGTACCGGAGGATAGCGTGGACTGTCAGAGTTGGCTAATAATAACTATAGCATAGCTTGTCCCCATAGAGCTGCACATACAGGAGTTGCTACTTATGCTTTTGGTGCTCTTGGAAACATTCCTATGCCATCTTACCCATTCTAGTCTTTGGGCAGCAAAGAACAGACTACCTGTCACAGGTGGTAAGATACTAACCAGCTACCCTCACTTAGATTAATTTATTGGCTAAAGGAACGGACTGGGGAGCAGCTGCAGGCATGCAAAGGAAGCTTTTATTTGGAATCTATCTTCTTTGCATTTTAAATGTAGATCTCATGTTCTACCAGGAATCACAATGCCTCATATACGTTTTGCCTGGTACTCTGGTCTGATATTTCCAGCAGTAAAAATACACCAACACAGATCTTTTTTCAGAAGGCCTTAAGGTTTCTGCACATTTTATTTTCTTCACCCTTTAATGGCCACAGCTTGTGTACACTAGGTGCTTCTTTTCTAGCCCTGCACACCAGGAATCACATTAGGCATCAAAGCCCAATAAAGTCAATAATATAGATAAATACAAACCATTACACAAAAGTTATTGAAAGTCTGTTCTTTTTAAAGTAAATTTATCTGGTTAAAAAGTTCTGAATAGCTTTTCATTTTTCTATGCGGTTCATCTTTTTTAAAAACTGTGAAGCATGTACGTGTATTTTATGATCAGTCAGAAAAAGAAACAACCCCCCAAACCACAAAATTTGCCATCTAAACTGAGGCAGCTTTCATTTATGAACCCTATGTGGGTTGTTCCACCTTCAGATGAGAATAAAAATGTGCTTTTTAGGACAAATTTTAAGTTACTCCCTTTAAAGATATAAGAACCTCCCTGCCTCTCCTTGAGTAGCATGCCCACAATGTGAAATACATAGAGAATTTCAGATGGAAGGATTAACTTCATTTTAGAGAAACATCATCACAATTGAAACACCTCCGTTTAAAAAACAGAAGAAATCAGGTTCTTGGTGACAGACACGGAACACAGTGTATGTTGAATGTAGCTATGTCTTAGTCCATTGTTAGTAATCCCTACAAATGCAACTATAGACCCATTTATCTTTGTCACTCCTTGTCTCAAAATTCATACTACTTTAACTTCCAACGGCTGATAACTTTTAGACGTTATCACAGCACCATAAAAAAACAAAAAACATTTAGACTGAAAACTTCCGATTTTAGAGAATCCTCACCTCCTTTTCTTAGAGATTTCACTATATAGTACAATGAGAAATCTGTATTTGTATGTAAGTTTGTGAATTTAGAGCCTCTAAACAGATGACACAAAAACTGTTGATTGTCACATAAAAATGTCATCAGATTTCAAAAATAAAATCAAGATTTTTCTTGATACACTATCCGGTAAGGACATATTTAATGAAGCAATTTTACAAGAACAAACACATGTTTGAAACTTGTGACACACATTAATTTGCAATTTTGGCTAACGGTATCATTAAGTTTCCAAGTTAATAATTCTCCTCCCTCTTACTTAAATAAATAAATAAATAAACAAACAAGCAAACACACACACCCCTCCCCGCCGCTCCAAACATCATCTCTCACATATCTAAAAAGATAGAATTAAAACTGGAACTCAAACTATTTTTAAACCATCCCTACGGCCTGGCCTGGTGATCCCACATCAAATATAGCTGATATTCAGTTTTAGCACTATTAATTCCTAATTAAATCTTACAGTGTAAGTGGTTGGAGATGTGCGGAAAAACCCCCAAACTTACAAATGGACTCAAACCAGCCCCTGAAATCCAAACACCCAGATATTTTGGAAGGTATATAAGGGAGTGAGTATGGATCCAGATCTGAACTTTGTGACTCAAGTCCATCTCTACGGTAAACTTATCTGCCCAATTGTTTCTAGGTGGACAATATATATGTAAAATAGGAAGGTTTCATGAAATAACCATTTCTTCAATTTTTAGGTACTTTGTAACATACGTTCTAAAAGGAATTAGCACAGAGCTAAAACTAGAGTACATAGTAAAGCTTGGTAGTTAACCCAACAGATTTACCTTAACTCCTTGCAAAAATATTCATGACATGGTTTTAAAATGTTACGTGAAAAACAGCCTGGAAAAAATATTTACTGCTATCAAGTCACTGCAGCATTAAAATATATTTAACAATCCAAACAACTGGCCCTGGAGAGACAGTTGCATACAACTGTGGCAAGCAATGGAACATTTATAGAATTTTAAATATTTCTTTCAATAATTGATGCAGTCATTTTGAATCTTTCTGCATAGGATATCAGATGTCAGTAGATTGCATTAACACTGCTTAAACATTTCAACTTGTCAGTATGGCCAACTCGATTTCTGAAATATTTGCAGTATTTTCCCATCGAAACAGTAATAAAGGTAAAATAAATATATGCCACTGCTTTATAATCACTGAACATTAATGAATATTTTATGTCTTTTTAAATCTCCCTGTTTAATTTAAAAGGGTGAAATTAAGTCTCCTTCCTGCAATATGCCAATTATCTGTAAATCAAACAATAACTTGGCCATTATACTCCTTTTTGCTAATATACAAGAAGCTAATTTGAAAACACTGAATGGCATTTTTAGATAATAATTGAATAGTCCTTCCTGCCCTCTTGTGGTAGACAATCGCAACTTGCGTAAAAGCATTTCAGCTACCACAAAAATATACCAAAAAGTACGTAAACTATTAATTTGTTGGTGTGTGAATGAGAAAAAAAAGTGGAAAAGAAATCTTCCAACAGTCTTGAGAGGAAAAAAAAAAAAAATCACTGATCCCCCAAAAAGAAAAAAAAAATACTACACAAGGCAACTAAGTTCATCAATTGCTTGCTACAATTCTCATATGCTAAAAGTATAAAAATAATTAATAATAATTAGAAAGTTAGCACCCAAAACAAGCCTCTGATTCTGCAATTCGATCAATGTGAGCAGACCTTTCCATGCATACAAATCCCTACTGATTGCAATGGGGCTCTGTACAGACTTAAAGTGACCATCCATTCAGATCCAATTGCAGGCTCTTCTGCAGGCTTCTTAAAGTAAGAAGGTCTAGAGTTATATTTTTCACTTTGACTTTAATGCATTTGGTTTTGCTCAGGAATTGCATGGATAATTTTATGCATCACATATGAAGCATTACCTAAAGTACAGAAGCATAGCATGAGACAAAGACACTTGTTGTCGTTTATATGAGAATCCTGAATTATAACATTCTTTTTTAAATGGAATTGCTGTTATGTTAGAAATAATCCTGTCATTATCAATAGACAAAACAACTTCAGTGAACATAAAAATATCCAATATCTCATAGTCACTATATCAGGTCTCTGGCTCCTTCTTCAGGCTCAATAAAAGCCACTGAAGAAATTATAACGTGTTAACATTTTGTGTAGACAGACAAAAATAATACAAGAAACAGCTAATATATAGGTGATTACCAACACCTAAAAAGCAGTTAATTTCATTAAGAAATTAAAATTAAAAAAGCACAAATCTAGAATCGTAAATTACCAACAGTCTTCAAATTAAGCAGTTTTTATTTATAGGAAGTCCAAAAGTTCATCCCCCCCAAGAAGTTGTGTTGCAACAGTGTGTTTGTGTAGTTATATTTAAAAGTAGTTAATTATATTAAAAATCCATTTTCAAAGGGGGAAAAATGTGCATGAGAGGGACGACATTTGTATGTTATGTTCCAGACAAGGGAATTTAAAATGACCCAACTAGAGATATCATGAAAAATAGTATTAATAATGATGGAAATGATGAAGGCCTCTTTACCGTAGGGATATGGGTTACTGCTCCTGTAATACTACAGAATTTAGATTATGCTCTCTAGGGTAGGAATTTATAAGAAAATGTATTAAATCTTACAAACTTGAATGGGAAAAAAACCTCAAACCAAACAAAAACGTATTTAAATTGGAAATCAAATATTTCCATCTTCAGAATTCCCACCAGGAAATATTAAGGGTTCATACATGTTCCTAGAATACACTTGCCAGATTCTTACAAATGGGTTGTGCGCTGGATGTCACATGAAGTGAGGTAGTTGGCAATAATGTTTTGCTGTAGAAGAGAATTAAGAAACCAGACAAGGGTTTCCAGTTCTAAAATTGAAAGGGCAAGATGCATAACAGAGACTACCTTTGTTTCGAGGGGACATAATTCCAGCACTGTTCTTTGCAACACCACCCCTTGCTGGCCATTCTGTGGAACAACAGGACATCAGTTATATAAAAAAACCCACTTCGCTCCCAACCTAGACAGAGTGAAGGAAACAGAACAGCCAGTTGTGCCAAAGGTGCTTTAAAAAAATGGGTGTGGGTGGGTGGCTGGCTGGGAGAGAGCAAGTTAAAAGGAAAGCAAGAGAGCAAGCGTCACTGGATTAAAAATAAAGCATACCTGGACTATAAGTAGCTTTCCTCCTCACACTTCAATAATTGCTTTCATAATAAACATTATTCATCTATTTTGCTATTAAAGTGTAAAGTGTGTTAGAAAATCTATTTCTTTTAAATATGTTGAAAATGAATACATTTCTTAAAACCTTTCTAGGTCTAGTTAGTTAGTTTATCTACAGTAATCTTTGAGGATCAAGTTAATTAAAACTAAAAAATGAATAATCAAACAAAGAAGTTTCCAACCAGAACATATAAGCCCTCTTTAACACAGTTGACATTAGCTATAATGAGCTACATTTATTCTTCAGCTGTGAGACAGAACTCACCTCCTGAATGGTACTGCTTCCTGAGAAGTTGAGGTTGTACTCCCGCTGGACTTCTCGATGGGTGATGATCAGCATGAAGTTTTGATTTAATGACTCCTGCAGGGCACTGAAATGGTTGGAAGAAAAACAAGAAAATCAGGGATGAGCATGTTCTAGCTTGCTTTACAGTTAGTTGCAAAAACCCCAGGAGTACCCTAAACTCCACATAGACAAGTCTAGGCACAATGTTATCATCTCTCTTTTTGTTCCTAAAGGCAAGAAAGCATACTGAGAATGACCAAAGGGAGCTAACCTGTTAACTCCTTCTCTACTAAGGTGTTTGCAACCTCAAAGGCTATGTTCTACTCTTACGAATTTTCAAAATTGAGAGTCATATGCTATTACCACAAACAGTATATTTAGCACATATATTTTTGAATTAATATTGGGCTGGCATGTATACGTAACTATATCCAGCCAAGACATCAAACTACAATGTACATTCACCACTGATTTTAAGTATACCAAGACAAATTTTGCTCTTCAGTAAGGCTGTAGTGTAAATCAGGCAAAATTTGTATGAATACACAATGAACAGACAGAAAAAAATAGCCAGTGTGAGATTTCTCAGTGTGAAGCACCAAGCATTAAAACAAATACCTGGCATATCATGTAATCAGTACTAACAATGTGCTCTACCAAACTTTTTAAATGTACCATAAAATACCTCCAAATTCTTAAGCAAAAAAAAAAAAAAAATCTTCACTGATATGTAGACTAAATAAACCACCACACAATAATTATTAACCATGTTATCACATAAACTGGATGTATTTAAAGCGCTTCTGTACTCTCCGGAGTTTCTATGGATTTGAAAAATATCCACTTTACTTAAAATGTGGAACAATGTGGGAATTGATAATTCTTTCAAAACAGAAGAAAATTTCTAAGTGAAACCACTATAGAAAACATCACAGCATACAGCGTATTAGATCCCAGTGCAATATTATGTTGGTTTGACCTCTTCTAAGAGCTTTGGAATGAAGCTGTGTTTATTTGCTTTTTTAATTTTGTCCTCCTGATAACAAGTGATTGAATTTAGAAAACAACTGACTGAAACAGACTAAATAATAAGAATAAAAAAAATCTTACTAATGCTTTTGTACTGCCATAACAAGTGATAATCACAGGAAATTTGGAACAGAATGGAAAGTATAGACATATTAAGCCTGCAACTTTTTTTTTTTTTTTGCTTTTGAGAGTGTTCTATGCCATTAGACCTTCATGTTTTGCCATGATCACATTTTATTTTTTCCTTTCAAAAAAAAAAAAAAAGTCTGCCTCTAAAATCCTCTCTCTTGAGAAGTATCAATCATTTCTGTTCTTCCAGCATGCTGAAAGATTAATACAAATATATATGTTTTTGAAACTAGTAATTCTTGATACAATGTTCTAATACTACCCACCCACCAATTTAGCTACAGGGATAGGAGCCAATCTCATAAATCTATTCATTCAAGTTGTCCTTACACATGCAAGTAGTTCTATTGACTACAATATTCCAGGCCACCGAACTTGCCTGTGTTGTGAGACGGACTCAGTTGTCCAGGCTCATGGGACCAACATCCTGGAGACTCACTGAGAATGTCAATGAGATTCCTTGCAAGCCACACCTAACATAAATCTATGTAATTGATTCTGACCATCTCAAATCAGCCATGGAAGAAATTTAAAGGCAATATGCAGCCCAAAGCAGTCCCTTCCCTGATGACCTCTGGAATGGCTCTGCCAGTGAGAAACTTTTGAAAACATAGCTAAGGTTGATAGATTTGATTTTGTTTCTGTCCAGGAGATAACAATGGGTTAGAAAAATCAGTATCTCCTGGTTAAAATAGTGTAGTGTTTCTTGTATCTTATTCTAGATAAAAACTATGGCCAATATTATAAAAATGGGTGCTGAAAGCTAGACGCCTAAATCCATATTTAGGCATCTAAATAAATGCCCTGATTTTCAAAGGTTTGAGCAGTTCCTCAGCACTTCTGAGAACCTGATAGATCCCACAGCTGACGGCTAGGTTCAATTTTGCCAGTATTTGGTATTTATTCTAGTTCAGTTCTACAAGATTTTATAAAATTCATTCAATGTTTCCCATTAGGCAAGATCTTTTTAAGGCATAAGGATTTTCCACCAAAAATATCTCAGAGTTTTAGATGGATAGATATGACACATGGTAATTAACATTTCCATTTTAAATTTTCAGATTTATACACGCTCATGTCAACAGAAGTCCAAATTTACTGTAATTACAGATTATTTACATTAACACAAAATAAGAAATCAGTATGTAAATTTAATGTTTGTTGTAGCTAATGCAGCAGGAGATGGCAGATTAGATTCAAGCAGCAATCAGTTAGAAAATCTGGCTAACATGTAAATGAGCAGAAGCCCTTATGTTTACATTCTATTGCGTTTTAAACGTCAGGATTTTAAAACTGTCTCATGAGCAGATGTGAAAATAAAACATTAATCTTACCATTATTATTGAAGCTTTTAAAGTAACTAAAGCAAGCTCTAGCTCCTATCCAGCTAAACAGACAATACTAATAATTGCAGTTGCAGATTACATCATTCTTAATTAACACTCTGCTACAGTTGTTAACATACACCAAGACACCATGTCACAATCACCACCACTCTGTAACAATCTTAAAATTGCAGTTGAAGAATTGGCCTATTACTCTGTGGGTACTTTTTATTTCCTATCCATACATGTGATTAAATTGCTCAGATAAATTAGAATTTATACTAGAGGAAATACAGCATTTACAACAATCTCTTGAAGAAACCAGAAATTTTTTTAAATTTCACATGGCTAAGCAGCTTTTATCTGTTGTGGTCCAGTAAGTTAAAAATGAAACATTACAAACCTTTAAGTAGTTCACAGAACACTTTGCTATAAAACACCAGACTTCTGTTCACTAGGGGGGCAACCTGCAGAATCCAGTCGGGGGGTGGGGGAAGAGGTGTTTCACAGAGATGGCCTGGCAGTGAATATGTGGGGGGAAGGGAAGAAGGACAGGATGCTTGGGGCCACATGAAGTCTTGTGAAACCCCTTCCATCGTGTTTGCCATTGCCTCCTTTCTGCCCTTTGGCCAGTTGGGATGCAGCATTTTAGGGAGCAGAGGAAGGAGGGCCAGGGTAAGAGAACGCACACAAAAAAACCCCAGAACTGGCAAAACAGGTGGCAGGGAATTTACTCCCCGGTGAATTAAAAGACAAACATCCTCCAACTTCCTCCCTTTTTATTTTTTCTACAGGTTTTGGATGGCTGAACGTGGTAGTCTATACCCACTAACATCATTCAAACAGGACATGTAGATTTAATTAGTTCTATTTGTATATAAAGATTTCATTTTTTAAAAGTTACCTTAATACATCAAATAAGACTAGGCAGGTTTTCAGAAAAGTTAACTGTAAGAGGTATTTTTTTTTGTTAAACGTTGATAACTATGTCTTTTAAAGATAATTAGGGTGTGCTGAATCCAAATATGGTTGTTACCAAGCCATATGTTGTGTATTAAGATCTCTAAAGAGCGAACAAAGCAACACCCAGAAATTGCTGAAGTGTAAAACTTTATTTCCTTTTATTTTAGGATTAACATACTTCAGTTGGATCTTTATTAGCAGTAGAATGTAACAAAAGTGATCAAATAATATGCACAACCTTTTTCTAAAGCTATTATATGTCAGTTTCTTACTTGCAAGAGGTACTACAAATATTTTAATGCGTTATGCAACCATGACAGAGCGTGTTTACAGGGCTCTTATAACTTGAGCATTAGCACCTTGAAACAAAAGTATATAGAGTGATTAAACTATCAGAAATTTAAAACGAGTGAAAATATTTTCTATACTAAACATTAACTAAATATTTTACTGCACACAAGTTAAGTACACGTTACTGTTGTACTATTTCAAGAAACTTTGGTATACAGTGGAAGACAACATCTTATTAGGTCACTTCTTATATGACACCATCCACTTATAGATATTGTCCTTAAGCACTAAGGGCAGGTCTACACTGTGGCTTAAGTTGATCTAACTTAAATCATGTTTCTAAATCCACAAATTCACAATCCTACCAGCTTCACAGGCAGTTTCTCCATGCAGCTGTCCAGTTGCACTTGTCCTAGGATCTTTGCATTCAAGAGCGTGTCTTGTATGGCTTCAGTAGCCAGATCTTTTGTTGTAATATCTTGCAATGAAGTGGGTGGTTCCTCCCCAGAGAAAACCTTAAACCTTTGAAGTGTTTGTATGAGTGCATCCTCATTTTCATTGTTGTTGCTTCCTTGCCTTTCTTGACTAATTGTGAATAAGTTGGTCACCCAAGCCAATATGGAACATGGCTCTAGTATCTGCTGAGATATGGGCTCTCAGATTGTAAAACAAGGCCCATCTGCTGAGGGCTGAGTGAGTCTTGGTGATGTCTACAATTCCACCTTCTTTCTTAAGCCACTCTTGGCTCTGATCAGGGTCTACTTGGCTGAATTTCTGACATGATCTCTTGACAACCAAGTTAGCCTGCTGAAACTCCTTGAGCACTTCAGCCGGCAGCTGATGCATTTCTTTGATGTAGATGGCACCCTACCTTGCATAGCTTGTGTGGTCATATCTCAGGAAGAATGGCAACATGCATTTGAAGGTGAAGAGATGCAGCTCCCAATTTGCCTCTCTCTGGGCACAGTTGAACATGAATAATAGGGCCACCATTTCCATATACTGTCACCAAAACCTGAAGTTCACAGTACTTTCACCTTTTCAGGTCAGAAATGTGGAGATGAAATTTTGAAATCTTTGTGAAGTACTAACTGACATGAGCTCACCATAAAAGAATGTGACTGATCGGTTTTGCCAACATCCTTTTTGAGCTCTTGATCATGCGTGGCTATAAAGTCCAAGAGTTGTGGACGAATCAGGTACCACAGTGCTCACAATGTCAGTTGTGAGCCCCACATTGCCCTGGCACATGACTTGCCATTCATAGTTTGTTTTACTGTGTTCCATCCAAGCATCTGCTAGTCCTGAAGACTGAGTGTGATGGCCTATAAGTTTTTGAAAGTTCACTGAGATATGGAGACCTCCTAATTGTGGAATAAGCCAGCTCTGTACTCTGGAGTGACCCACTGTAGTTCCATAAGTTTGTGTCACAGAACTTCATCAACAGTTAAAACCTCATACTGTTGCCCAAACATGTATGCATCTCTGTAAACAGTATGAAGGGCGTCTAACTCATGGGCAAGGGCTTGAATGGATTGGCAAGTATCCAATGGTAGTTATTTCTCATTCTGGTGTCATGTGCAATTGGTTGAAATGTGTCCATCCACATTCTGGGTTCTCATTTTGACATTTAATGATAAAGGCCATATCAGACGCAGTTGCCTGCACAGCAGCTTTGCAGTTTTCTTCAGATTCAGAGAATCACTGTTTTCAAATAGGGTCCTTGAATACTGGTTTTGTTTTACTATTTCTTACATTGGCTAGTATGTCTGTGTCAATTGTATTTAGGAACACTGAGTGGATGTTGTTTGATGGCTTTAGACCATTCAACATCACACCAGGGGCAGGTCCTCTTTGCCAAGCAGTGACTTGTGTTGCACAGAATGTGTTTTGCACAGAATGATGAGAAGCATCATTTATGTCAATATTGTCGGCTGTACAGTGAACAAACTTCCTGGGAACCAGGATGAGAGAACAACAATACCATTCTCAGCATCTATAGTTAGTAGGGTTTTCTCTGTTGGGCTATGTTCACTTTTAGGATTCCTTCATAACTAATGCAAATACATAATGTGGTCAAATACAGCTGCCTTCATTATCTGTTCACACATCTTCAATGTAGTTACAGAAATGAGTCTCTGTTTGAGGCACACTTTTTGACAAAACATGCAGCAGCATCTCCAATCCATAGGTTTCCCTAAACAGGACTGTCTTGTATTACAACATTCGTATCTATACTGGGATGACTACAGCTTGCCACACATGATACATTGGTTGTCAATGCACTTGTTTTCTGCAATCTCTGGTTTTTGCCTTTGTCCGTGTACTGGGCATAGCAATTTCTGTGCTACACAACTAATGCTGTCTATTCTGAATGAAAGATGGACTCAGTTCTATCAATGGCCTCTCTGTATTTGGCATCTTGCAGTTTCTTTTTAATGTATGTTGCCTCCCTTATTCCATGCAATCTTTGTACACCTGCTTCATGCATATCTTCTTCACTTGATTACCAGCAAATAATGCAGAGACTGTAGAAAACTGGCATGGAGCTCCTGTGACCAATACAAGTGTAACCAGGCTCCTGTAACCAATACAAGTGCCATAAACCACCACCTCATCTAACTATTGTGCTCTATCTGTAAAAAATACCACCACCACCATTTCTGTTAATTCTATTCTAACAACAAAGCACTATGTACTATAAAACAAACACTAAGCATGCAAGAAAATGATTTCACATATTACAGGAAAAATAATGTCTATGTCATTATTAATTTATTTCTCATATTATGACATATGGATGACCAAATGGTATAAAAAGTTGAATATTAGGGTGCAACAGGTGTTAAAACTATTTTTGTTCTTAATAGATTGAAAAGGAATTATGCCAAACAGTTTGATTTTGCTGACAAGTTCATGCACATTCTGTTGGTGTATCAAACATTTCTGGTGAATTTTGGTAACCACACTTTGTTTGCAAGTTTGAGAGTATAAATGTCAGAATTCAGCTTGGTAACAACCATTTTCCAAAGCAGCAGGTTCAAATTATGTCAGAAAAAGTTGTTACCAACTTTTAACACAATATGCTTCTAGACCTCTTTCAAAGGATCGATTCTGAGATTTCCATCAAATCTAAAATTGTGGTTACAATTGTCATACCACCAGTCTAATAAAATCTCATCCCACAAAATGATTCTATGGCTAAACTATAACCTTTATCCATGATTTTATCAACACGGAGTAGTAATTTATTGTGCCTTTGTTGACTTAAAAAAAATGTTTTTGTTGTTATATCTAGCACACCATGAATGGTTGTAGATTCAGATCCGATGAAACGTAAACTCCTTAAAGCCTATACTGAGGCTTTATTGCAGGCCAAGAAAACTGTCCTATTAGCCTCCACTGAGGCTGCCAAATCCCACCCCAAGGAGTTATCTAACCAAGTGGTTTACCGCCTTAATACTGAATGCCTACAGCCTGCATCAGAGCAGAGCACCAAGTGCTGCAAAGAATTAGAAGTATCATTCTACTTTGCTGAAAAGATCATGCACATTCCTTCACCACTTAGGTAACTCCAACTAGTTCAGAATGAAGTAGCACTTCTCAGCAACACTGGTTACTGCAAAAATATCATACCTGTCCCCCATTCTCTAAACTGGTTTCCCACAGAATTTTGACTCAAGTTCAAAGTCTTGGTCCATCTAGATTCCAAGCCCAGAAGGTACGATTGTTATCCTCTAGTCTGACCTCCTGTATAATACAGGCCACAGAACTTCCCAAAAATAATTTCTAGAGAGCATTTATTTTAGAAAAGCATCCACTCTTGATTTAAAAATTGTCAGTGATGGAGAATTCACCACAACCCCTGGTCAATCATTCCAATGGTTAATTACTCTGTTAAAAATGTATGCCTTATTTCGAGTCTGAATTTGTTTAATTTCAACTTTCATTCACTGGATTATATGATACCTTCCTCTGCTAGATTGAAGAGCCCATTATTAAATATTTGTTTACAATCTAGAAGTATCTACATGGGGGTCAAGTCATTCCTTAACCTTCTCTTTGTTAAACTAAATAGATTTAAGTCTTCAAACCACTCTAAGACCTGGGCCCAGGATAGCTAAAAAATCATCTAAACCTCTGAGACAAAAAAGCATGGTTGAGAACTCTGCTCCTCTGGCTCAATGGAACTCTCTACATAAGATAAAGCTCATCTGTGCAGGAGACGGAACTGTCTCTAAGGGCAGTCCAAGACTGTGGAGCAAACTACCCCAAGAACTAAGGACCACCCCTGACCCCACCACTTTCCACTCCAAAAGCAAAGCACATTTCATAGACCTTATCTTCTCCAATATAAGCACATAGCAACAGAGGGGTGTGTGTGTGTTTTATACATACACATACACACACACACACACACACACACACACACACACACACACTATCAAAACAAGACACACTGCTGCTCACGCTTCTCCCTCAGGGGAGAGGATGAGAGAACAAACACATGACAGATGTGTAGTCATACTGCTTAATGCACTACTGGAAGGCACTCAGATACTATGGTGATGAGCGAGGTATAAAAACCTAGGGAGAATAGAATAGAAATCTTGGCAGATTTTGTTGCATAAACTATTCAACCACTTCGCTGTAATGTTTAGATACTAGCCCTGATCAGTGGAGATGTTTAGATGACTCAGCCAATCTTGAAGATTAGATTAGATCAAGAAAACTGTATGTTTGTAGGAGAAGCTGTGCATAAACCACACAGGAGATGGGAGGACCCTTAATGTCAAGAATAGGAACAAGGTGGGAGCCTGTAGAATTATAGTCAGATGCTTTCCTTGAAGAAGGACGCGTGTGTCAAATGACATAGGCGGGAATCTCAGATTTTTGAAACACCACATTACTCTAAAGTAGGGCTGTCGATTAATCGCAGTTAACTCATGCAATTAACTCAAAAACATTAATCGCGATTTAAAAAATTAATCACGATTCATCGCCATTTTAATCACACTGTTAAACAATAGAATACCAACTGAAATGTATTAAATATTTTGGATGTTCTTCTACATTTTCATATATATATTTCAATTACAGCACAGAATACAAAGTGTATATTATTTTTTATTACAAATATTTGCACTGTAAAAATGATTTAAAATTTTTTTTTAATTGACCTCATACAAGTACCGTAGTGCAATCTTTTTGCCGTGAAAGTGCAACCTACAAATGTAGATTTTTTTGTTACATAACTGCACTCAAAAAACAAAACAATGTAAAAACTTTAGAGAAGTCCAAAAAACCAAAAGAAATAGTATTATTCAATTCACCTAATACAGATAGTGTAGTGCAATCTCTTTATCATGGAAGTTGAACTTACAAATGTGGAATTATGTACAACCCCCCCGCATTCAAAAATAAAACAATGTAAAATTTTAGAGCCTGCAAGTCCACTCAGTCCTATTTCTTGTTCAGCCAATCACTAAGACAAACAAGTTTGTTTACATTTACAGGAGATAATGCTGTCGTCTTCTTATTTACAACGTCACCAGAAAGTGAGAACAGGCATTTGCATGGCACTTTTGTAGCTGGCATTGCAAGATATTTATGTGCCCGATATGCTAATCATTTGTATGTTCTCACTTTCAGGTGACATTGTAAACAAGAAGTGGGCAGCATTATCTCTTGCAAATGTAAACAAATTTGTTTGTCTGAGTGATTGGCTGAACAAGAAATAGGACTGAGTGGACTTGCAGGCTCTAAAATTTTACATTGTTTTATTTTTGAATGTGGGGGGGTTGTACATAATTCTACATTTGTAAGTTCAACTTTCATGATAAAGAGATTGCACTACACTATCTGTATTAGGTGAATTGAATAATACTATTTCTTTTGGTTTTTTTACAGTGCAAATACTTGTAATAAAAAAATACAAAGTGAGCACTGTACACTTTGTATTCAGTGTTTTAAACAAATTCAATATATTTGAAAATGTAGAAAACACCCAAAAATATTTAAATAAATGGTATTCCATTATTAACAGTGCAATTAATCGCAATTGATTTTTTTAATCGCCTGATTAATCGCAATTAATTTTTTTCATCACTTGACAGCCCTACTCTAAAGATATTATATGTTATGATTATTTATCTCCAGTACAAACCAGTGCATTTGAAGAGACAGACAGAAAGGACGGTCCAGTGGTAAGGATGCTAGTCTAAGACTTGGGAGACCTGAGTTCGTTACTGCTCTACCACAGACTTCCTGTGTGACCTTGGGCAAGTCATTTAACCTCTGTGCCTCAGTTCCCCATCTGTAAGGGGTATTGTGAAGATAAATAAATTAAAGAGTTTGAGGTGCACAGACACTATGGTAACAGTCACCATATAAGTAGCTAATATAGACAGATAGCTATCCAGATGGATTTCATGAATACGTAGCAAAGTTCCTTAACGTCCATTTTAATGATAGAAGTTACCTGTATTTCTTAAAAGAGGGATGCTGTCAAACTAATCTGAATTGTCACTGACTTAACAGTAGGCAATAAATAGTGTAACTGGGTTTGGTACATTGCTTCAATTAAATGTGTTTTGATCTCCACTGATGCTTTAATTGGTGGCAAGCTTCCCCTTTCATCTAGAATTTATGACTTCAGGAGATGATCTAACTTCAAATCATCCACATTTAAGTAGCCACTAATTAATCATCATTTACTATCCCAAAGCTTCCAAATTTATTTTTAAAATACCCAGAACTAATTCCCACTGAGCAACAAGTTTAAACGGTAAAGTAGTGACAATAAACTTTGATTTTACCAAGCAATGCAATATTATTTTTAAAAAAAGTGTTCAAATCAAGTGGTCATATAATATTATGATCACATTATTTTCATTCAAAATATAAAAGAGGACTCAGAACTCATATAAGCATTCCTTTAAACTCTGTTTATTTTATTTCAATTACAATAAATAAAATTTTAAAGTGGAGCAGCCATCTCAAGCTCTGGGCATCTTTACAACATTAAACACTTTTCAATACTACAACCAGAGCTGGTCAAAAAGATTTGAATTTTCTAAACGGATTGAAAGGCAGCAATTTTTAAAACCAGCTTATAGAATTGGTAAAAGATTTTTCAATAATTCAAGACTGAAAGTTTTCCCACAATTTAACCATTTTTCAACTATATGCATGTACACAACTGTTCTCTGCCCTTGCACTTACAACTGTAATTGCTACCAACAAACAGAACTCTAATATAAATAATAATATCGCCCCTTTAACCCCTCACTGTGTGGCCTGTCCAAATGCCTGCACTTCTAAAATAGATGAGCTTTGCCATGTCCAAAAGATTAACAAGTCTGACTCTGGTGGTCCAATGGGGTGAAGAGCATTCTAAAAGTTCACAAACTATCACAGAATAGGTTACTGACAGTCCCCGCCCCCCATATTTTTTGAAAAAACTGCAAGGACATTCCTGTATGAGTGCCTCTACTTATCACAGCCATGGCGCTATAACACGAGGAAAGGCAGTTTTTCATGTAACCTAGTCCCAAGCTTCTAAGGCTCTAGATTCTGATTCAGCACGTTAATTAAACTCATACCTAATTTTAACCACATGAGTAGTCCCACTGACTTCAACATATAGCTCCGGTCACACTAGCTAAAGCTATTTTCTAATAGGCATTTTGGATATGAGACTTTGTGGTGCATGACCAACCTCCAACGATACATGGCTGAACCCTCAAACTATACAGGAATATCTCTATATCAATCCATAAAAGGGTGAGGAAAGGAGGGGAATTAATCTTTAGATTTTTAAAGATGATGTACAAACCTGTATTTTTCATTCCTTCTCTACCATCTAACCCCTTTCCTCCCCAACCCTGAAGCTGCTTTACAGTTTAGTTTAAATGCTTAATTGGGAGCCTTAAATCATTGCCCAATGCAGCTCTTAAGCACCACAACCACTAATATACCAGTGTGAAAACACCACATAGATGCTAAGATTGAAAGGGAATAAGCACCCAAACTCCCATTGAAATATTATGCAAATTGAGTACCTAACTCCCTTATGACTTTTAAAATCCAAGCCAGGGTATTATTCATTGCCTCTGTGAAGCAGACTTTTGTGAGCAAATGTCTTATGATAATATTGGAATATATATTACTAGTAGTTAAGATACAAGACTTATTTTTCCAATTGATTCTCAATCATTATCATCAGTGACATGATTGTGTTGGCAACTCTCTCTTGCAGAGAGTCCAAAGTTCTTCTATCCAGTTACAAGGTTAGGTTACATTTCTTAAGACTATTAGAATAAATTGCAAACAAGTGGCAACATGTGGCTCAACTCACAATTCAACTATGTCTACTTTCTTGATTTTTAGTTAGACTACAATTATAGCTATTAGACTCAATTACTGTGCACCCCCTAGTGGCAATGTATAATGTTACCTAGCTTTTTACTAGTTACATGTATTGTTCTACATTTTGGGAAAAAGAAATATCAATTTGGAAACAATTTTTGGCAAAGTATAAGAATAATAACTACTTATGCTAAACAATCTGTTCCACCTTCTATTTAGTTGTGACACTCAGAGTACACTGAAGAAGGGCTGCTCTGCGTAAGCTTGAAAGCTTGTCCCTCCCACCAACAAAAGCTGGTCCAATAAAGATATTACCTCACCCATCTGGTCTCTCCAATATTCATTTATGGCAGTGAGAATTACGTTTCACTTTTCAGAAAATAATAATTTATTAATTTTCAAAATGTTCCAATATCCACCGATGTCTCATTAAGCTATTTTAATATAGTACGTCTTTATTTGAGAATTTAAAACACTAAAGTGTAACATGGAAGAGAATTTAAATTTCCTTTAATTGTAGAGAATTATACAGCACCTCTACATACACTCAAATATCCACAAGTCCAACAGGACAGGGCAGCATAGTGTAACACTTTAACCATTTGGAAAGGAAGATGGCTGAACTGCTGGTGACCTGGTAATGATTTGTAGATCTTTATGTTTAAAGTAACTGCTATCACGTGAGAAATCCTTGAACGCCAGCATCCACTATTGTGGGCACAAAAATTGCATTCATTCATACATTACCCACACTTAACAGTATGTACAATTTATACAGTCTGATCTTATGGCAGATGAGAGTTACAGAATTTGTGTTTGCAAAATTTCTTTTCAATAAATGGGTTTTGAGGTTGTAAATCCTAAGACTTATACACAGTGGTGCAAGTAGGGCAGTACGGTACACCGTACCATTAAGAAATTTATTGCCGGTACGCCGTACTGGAAAGACACAGGAGCGGAACGTTGGGCCACTGGGTGGCCCCACGCTGGCAGCTCTTCCGGCACGGTTGTACCACCCCCAATCTCACCCCCATCTGTTCCACGCAGCTGCATCTCCTGTCTGGGGTCTGTAGACCCCCCCGCCAGAGGACAGGGCTAGGGCTGGGGCTGGGGGCGGTACAGCCATGCTGGAGAAGCTGCCTGCATGGGGCTGCCCAGTAGTGCCAGGTTCTGCTCCTGTGTCTGCTCCTTTCACTGCTGCGGTTCCGAAGAGCTGTGGTTCAGAAGTCTGTATCCAGCACAGCGGGAGGACAGAGCCCCCGCCGCCCCCCATCCTCCCTCTCTGGGGAGGAGTCACGTGGGGGGGGCACATGGAGAGGTCATGTGCCCCCCTTTAGCTGGTGCCCCCCCTTTGTGTCCCTCCCATGAGTTGCCTATGTGCAGCGTACCGGTAAGAAATAAATTCTACTTGCACCACTGCTTATATATTAAAAAGTGTTTGCACCTATTAAGTGCAGATGCATGTAAGTGCACACTGAGTTTTACATGCACGCCAGTAGAGACCTGGCAGATGCTCTTTTGAAAGTTTACCCCAGTTTTTCCATAGAGATAAAATAAAGCACCATCTAAATTCTTAATCATAAATGTATGACAAAGAGCCTTACCCAGAATTACTTGAAGAAGGTGGTGGAAGATCAGGTGTTAGAACATAAAGACTGTTATTTTTTGGTAAGTGTAGAGTTTTTAATACAGTCTGCAGGGGAAAAAAAGAAAACATTTGTTCAAAAACTGTAGATTATGGGTTTTTTTTTATCATTTGCCTTTTTTAAAAATTATTTGATTTTTTTTTTAAATTAGTTAAAATACACATATTGAAAATAATTCCTTGATCTGCCATAGTAAACTACTACGTTTGTAGGAGAATCCTTTCTAAAACACACAGACAGGCAGACAAAACAGCAGCTCCTTTAGGCTAAGAAGAACAATAAATGAACAGTGGTACAGACTTATATAGATAACTAAATTGGTTTACAGAAGTTGATTCTTTTCACACCAACATTTTAAGTGAACTGATTCTTTAATAATGTTACTAGAATCAAAATAATGTAGAAATCAACAGTCCTTGTGTTTTTTATGCTCACTTACAAGCACTTATTGGTTTCAAACATTTAAATCACTTCACTGATAAAACTGTAGGAAACTTACACTATCATCTACGTCTCCAGTCTTCCAGCCTTTTAACAACATTTTCGATACAGGAATCTGAAGTTCATTTTCTAAAATGTGTTTGATCTCTCCTGCAGAGAAGGCAAAGAAAAAATACCAACAAAATCATGTTCACATTCTTCTATATTTAGGAAAACAAAGCATCAGACCCTGCCTCACTGCAATAGAACAACATTATGGCTCCAAGGTCCAACGTTCAACTTCTTTGCTGTTAGATTAGATCCATTTTCAAAAAACATTTAATATTTGTGCATCTTTCTCCACTACATACAATACCTTCACATAAACAAAAAAAAAAAAACATTATTTCAGCAGCCCAGGCTTCTAGACAAAAACTAAACTAAATAAAATGGGAAAAAACAGTTGGGGAAACTAATTTTCATTTAATGTTGCTAAAGTCCAAAAGGTCCATTTCAAATCAGGGGTGGGGGGGAAGGAGGGGATAGTAATACACACATACCCCTCTCACACCAGTGTCCTTTGATTTCAATATAAAATTATCAAGGTTTTCAAAGATGTCTAAAAGATATGGAGGAATTATCCTGTGCCCACTGATTTCAGTAGTGCAGGATCAGGACCTTAGACACACATCTTTCATTAGCAGAGCTTGGTCGGGAATTTTTTGATCAAAACTCTTTTAGCCAAAAATGCTGATCCATCAAAACCAAAGCTATTCACAGGAAAGGGCCAGTTTCAAAAAATTTCTTATTTCCCAAAAAAAAAAAAAAAAAAAAAAAAAACCCTTTTGAATAATTTCAAAACTTTTTTTTCCCCCAAACATCCCATTTTGTCATTTTTAAGTGAAAATTTCCAGTTTTTTGTTTCAAAACAAATACTCATTTTCAAATTTAGGCTAATTTTATAATAAAACATTTTTTTAAAATCAACATCAAAATGAAACACCTGAAATTTTCAAAACAATACATTTTGATTGACCCAAACTGATTTTTTTCCTCCGGGTCTCTGAAAATTTGAGGCTGGGTCACAAATTAGGATGTGAAATTTTTCAAAATCTCAATTTTTTCCCCAGGACAGGAAAATACATGAGCTGAACCCTAAGAGCTGTTTTGAAAATATCAGCCAATAATTTTATGATGGAATTAATAATGTTATAAACTAAATTCCTAGTCACCAAGTTCATTCTGGTACAGTAACAGCTCCATCAATGTACAGACTTCAATATGAATTTGAAGGATCAGTTACGTAATGAGGATTTGGCAGTTCAACCAAACACTTTTTTTTTTTAGAAGATAGGTCAGAAATTTTAACCACAAGAGCAATCTGTCATACATATTTTAATTTGCATATTAATAAATAACACTAGTAGTTGACAACGAAAAGCAATTGCTTAGGAATTATAGCACAACAACTTGTTCTGAATCTTAATTTTAAAGCATGGTTAGGATGGTTCTTCGAGTAGAGCCATTTTAAAATTAGTGCAGTTAAGATTAATTTTCCAAAAGAAAGATTGCTTCCACGTTTCCCTTTGGTCCTCCCCGTATTTTTCCTCAACTTTCATATTGCAAGGAAAAGCATTCTGCTGACACCACTGTGGGATCCACATGCAGTTTTAAATAAAAGGATATGATACGGCAAATAGATGAGGCAAGCATCAAGATGAAGTACTGGCTGATGTAAATCTTCAAAAAAAGAAAGATAGCTATTTCTATCAATAACTGTCTCCCAGACTAAAGATCCACAGCCAGCCATGAGCAGACAGAAATAATCACCCATAAAATGAGAGAGATTCAGGGCCACCTAGAAGGACAGGAGGGCAAGTATCCGGGGAGCTTTCCATTAACAACAGCACCAGCAGCATTAGTCAAAGGTGCAGAAGAACCCATTCTAAGGCTGAGATTGGGAATATGATTGGAGGGGAAAGGAAGTGCACGGGCATAACAATTCTAATACAACTAATTATTAATGCACTTTGCATGAATTTCCACTTTTTTTCCTTTTTAAATAAACATACTTATGTGCAGCACACCAGGAAGACATATGATGAGTATCTGGAGCTCTGCATGCTAAAATAAATGTTGCAGCAGCCAGTGTTTCTGTGTTCTAAAGCCATAGATTAATGCATCTCAGCAGGAAACCAGGTTGGCACTGCAGTTTGCAGGTAAGAAATTCCAATGAACAAAGAGGAGTGAAGGAACAAGAGGATATGCAAAGAGGAAGGAAGAATTACTCATTGTTAAATATACAATTTATTACAGCTTTTAACTAACAGTTTCCCCCCCATAAAACCAATTGTCCATTGACTTGAAAAAGGTGCCTTATGTGGGTAAAAAGGTCTTCAAAAGTTGACTTCAACCATTACATCCTCACTGTCAGCCTATCACTTAATCAACCTCTACTTCAAGAATTAACTCGACTCCAATTAATATATTACACATAAATGTACCAAGTGTATGGCTATTTCAGTATATACACGTAAATATACTATTACTATATGCATTGAGGAACCTGATTTAAAAAGGACAGTTACCTGTTCCGTAACTGGCATTCTTCGAGATGTGTTGCTCAGGTGTATTCCACCACAGGTGTGCGTGCTCACCACGTGCACCGGTGCCGGAAGTTTTTCCCTTAGCAGTATCCGTAGTGGGGGAGCACCGCTGCGACCCCGGAGTGGCGCCAACATATCGCACCATAAAGGGGGCTGCGTGCTCCCCCCATCCTCAGTTCCTTCTTGCCAGACAACTCCGACAGAGGGGAAGGAGGGCGGGATGTGGAATACACCTGAGCAACACATCTCGAAGACCGCCAGTTACGGAACAGGTAACTGTCCTTTCTTCGAGTGATTGCTCATGTGTATTCCACTATAGGTGACTCCAAGCTATCCCTGATGGAGGCGGGTAGGAGTTTCAAGTGTAAAAATTTTTAGGGGTTACCGCCCTACCAAACCCGGTGTAATCCCTTGCTTCGGAGACGCTCGCATAGTGCGATGAGAAAGTGTGGACAGAGGACCACGTAGCAGCCCTACAAATGTCCTGAATAGGGACATGAGCCACATAGGCTGCGGACGAGGCCTGGGCTCTAGTCGAATGAGCCTTCACTATAGGAGGCGGGGAGACCCCCTGCCAGGTCATAGCAGGTGCGAATGCACAAAGTGATCCAGCGGGAGACCCGCTGGGTGGAGACCAGTCGCCCCCTCATGCGCTCGGCCGAAGCAATAAAAAGCTGGGGGGACCTTCTAAATGGCCTGGTTCTGTCCAAGTAAAAGGCCAGCGCTCTGCGCACGTCTAACATGTGCAGGCGGCGTTCCTCATTAGAGGATCGGGGCTTAGGACAGAGGATCAGGAGGAAAATATCTTGATCCATATGGAAAGCCGAGACTACCTTCGGCAAAAAGGCAGGGTGAGGGCGGAGCTGAACCTTGTCCTTATGAAAGACCGTATATGGTGGTTCAGAGGTCAGGACCCTGAGCTCGGAGACCCAGCGGGCTGAGGTGATAGCCACTAAGAACGCCACCTTCCACGACAGGTGGGACCACGAACAAGTGGTTAACGGCTCAAAAGGAGGCCCTGTGAGGCGGGAGAGTACCAGGTTTAGATCCCAAAGCGGGACCGGGGGTCTGGCGTAAGGGAATGCCCGATCAAACCCTTTCAGAAACCGGGCCGTGATGTGATGTGAGAACACAGACAGGCCCTGCACCGGGGGATGGAAGGCCGAAATGGCTGCCAGGTGCACCCTGATGGAGGAGGGCGCCAGGCCTTGGGTCCGAAGGGACAGGAGGTAATTGAGGGCAAGCTGGATAGGGGCGGAAGAGGGAGAGGAACCTCTATCCCTCGCCCACATAGAGAACCTATACCACTTAGCCAGGTAGGTTCGCCGCGTGGAGGGTTTCCTACTTTCCAGCAGGACCCTTCTCACATCCTCAGAACACCTCCCCTCCTCCTCATTCAACCACGAAGCAGCCATGCGGTCAGATGGAGCGTGGCTAGGTTGGGATGGAGGAGGCGACCTTCCTCCCGGGAGAGGAGGTCCGGGCGTAGCGGCAGCCTGCAAAGAGGGGCCGCTAAGAGTTGCAGCAGGGACCCGTACTGGACCCAATGCTGACGGGCCCAATCCGGGGCTATGAGGATCATCCTCGCCCCGTCTGACTTCACCTTCTGTAGGACCCTGTCTATTAAGGGGAAGGGCGGGAAGGCGTACAAAAGAGGCCCCGACCATGGGAGCAGGAACGCATCCGATATGGCTCCTTCGCCCTCTCCCGCTCTGGAGCAGAAGCGGAGTGAGGACACTGTCGATTCTGGGCGGTGGCGAACAGGTCTACCTGGGGAGCACCCCACTGTAGGAAGATCCACCTGGTCACCTCCTTGTGGAGGGACCACTCATGTTGCTGGGAGAATACCCTGCTCAGGCAGTCTGCGAGCGTGTTGCTCTTGCCGGGCAATAAAAGGCCCGCAGGAGTATACTGTGGGCTATACAAAACTCCCACAGGAGCTGGGCTTCCTGGCATAAGGCCCAGGAACGCGTGCCCCCATTTGTTGATGTAGTACATGGCGGTCGCGTTGTCCGTGAGGACTCTGACCACCTTCCCTTGTATGTGCTGGCGAAATGCCACGCATGCCAGGCGTACGGCCTTGAGCTCCCTGAGATTTATGTGCAGGGTTAGCTCCTCTGGTGACCACATACCCTGGGTCCTGAAATCCCCCACGTGGGCTCCCCAGCCCAGGTCCGAGGCGTCCGACACTAGATCTAGTGAGGGATGGGGCTCTCGGAAGGGGATACCCCGGAGCATGTTGCTCGGGAGGGACCACCATTGGAGGTCTGCCACCACCCTGGGTGGCACTGTGACAACATTGTCCAGGCCGTCCCTGGCCTGGGAGTCCCGGGAGGCCAGCCAAAGCTGGAGGGGCCTCATCCGAAGCCTGGCATGTTGCACTACATAGGTGCATGCTGCCATGTGGCCTAGTATTTGAAGGCACACGCGTGCCGTGGTTATCGGAAAGGCCGTGACGGAGGCGATGAGAGCCTTGAGCGTCTCAAACCTGTCTCGTGGGAGAGAGGCCGTGGCTACTCGGGAATCTAGCAGCACCCCTATGAATTCTATGTGCTGAACTGGAAGTAACGTGGATTTCTCCTCGTTTACCAGTAGGCCTAGAGCCGCGCAGGTGTCTAGCAGGAAATTCATCTGCTGCTGCACCAGAGCGCGAGACTGGCCCTTGAGCAGTCAGTCGTCAAGGTATGGGAAGATCTGCAGCCCTTTCCTCCTGAGGTGGGCCGCCACCACCACCATACACTTTGTAAATACCCTGTGGGCAGTAGAAAGGCCAAAGGGGAGGACCGTAAATTGGAAGTGGTCCTGACCCACCAGGAAACGGAGGTAGCGCCTGTGACCCTCGAAAATGTGGATGTGAAAGTACGCATCCTGGAGGTCCAGCGCCGTAAACCAATCCCCCTGGTCTAGAGATAGAATAATAGAGGCCAGGGACACCATGCAGAATTTGTAACGCACCAGAAACTGGTTGAGGTTCCGCAGGTCGAGGATGGGTCGAAGGCCGCCCTTCGCCTTGGGGATGAGGAAATACCTGGAGTAAAAACCCCTGCCCTGGTATTCCCGAGGTACCCTTTCCACCGCTCCCAGAGAGAGGAGGCGCTCTACTTCCTGGTAGAGGAGTAGGGCATGCTACGGGGCCCCGTCCGGGCGGCCGGATGGGGGACAGGTGGGAGGGGCTGAAACAAACTGCAGCCTGTACCCTTGGGAGATGGTACTGAGGACCCATTGGTCCGACGTGATATGGGACCACCGCAGTCGGAAGTCCGATAAACGGTTTAGAAAAGGTAACTTTATTAACTGGGTGGGGGGTACACTGGCAACAGGCCCGATGACCCCCCTCAACAAGTCAAAAAACGCCATTTTCCCTGCCGTTTGGCCTTCGAGGCCCCAGGCCGTGGGGCCGAGCGGGATTGGCGTTGGGACTGACGTCTTTGATCCCTCTGCCGCTTAGGCGGGGGTTCATATCTGCCCCTAACTTGCGGAGCAGAGGGTTGAGGCCTGGGTTTGTCCTTAGCAGGCGGGACGTACAGGCCTAGCGTCTGCAGGGTGGTATGGGAGTCCTGCATCCCGTGCAGATGGGTGTCTGTCTCGTCTGCGAAAAGGGCCTTGCCATCAAACGGCAGGTCCTGCATTATGGACTGGGATTCTGACGATAGCCCCGAAAGCGAGAGCCACGACGCCCGTCGCATGGAGACAGCGGTAGCCATCGAACGAGCGGCTATGACTGCCGCGTCCGAAGCCGCCTGGAGAGCCACTTTGGCGGCGGTTGCACCCTCCTCAACCAACGCCCTGAACTCCTTCACATCTTTGTCAGAAATGAGGGGCTCAAATTTGGGGAGGGATCCCCACAGGTTAAACTCATAGAGGCTCAGAAGCGCCTGATGGTTGGCCACTCTGAGCTGGAAACTCGTTGACGAATAAACCTTTTTACCAAAGGCATCAAGTCTATGAGCATCCTTGTCCTTTGGCGTGGGCTGGCCATTCTGTTCACGGTGGTGGACCGACACAACCACTAGGGAGTTTTGAGCTGGGTGGGTATAAAGGTACTCGAGACCCCTCGCGGGGACGAAGTACTTCCTCTCGGCCTTCTTAGAAATAGGCCCAAGAGAGGCCGGGGTCTGCCAAAGGCCAGTGGTGATGTTGGCAACTCCCTGATGGAAAGGGAGAGCCACACGCCCCAGTACCGAGGAGGCGAGGACATTAAAGAGGGTGTCGGAGGGCTCCTCCATCTCCTCGGCCCAGAGCTCGAGGTTGGCTGCCACCCTCCGAAGCAGCTCTTGGTGGGCTTTAAAGTCCTCCTGGGAAGAGGGAGGCGGTACCGCAACCGAATCGCCCTGCGCCGAACAGGTGGACAGCGCGGCGCCTTCAGCGGCCAAAGGCATCGTGGGCTCCACGTCCAGGTTCGGTGCCGAAGTCGGTGCCGGGGGTTCGGCACCCACGACTTCATCCCGGTGCCGGGAAGGTGACGCGGGTCGGCAGTGAGAGGCTCCAGCCACGGAGCGAGGGCCTGGCTGCGCAGGTGCCTGAGGCCATGGTGCCCACTGGCACCACTGTCCCTGCCAGGGCACGGCCTGGAGCAGAGGCGCATCGGGCGCCGGCAGGGCAGGCTGGTCCTGCGGTGCGGTGCGGCCCTGGGAGAGACGGCTGCGCGCCGACGCCGAGGTCCGGGAGGAGCGCACGGTGCCGTAAGAATGGCTGGAGCGGTCCCGATTGTGACGGCTCCTGCCCCGAGATTTCGACCTAGAGGAGATCGAGACATACATGTCCAAGGAGCTGTCCCTGGACTCCGTGCGGCGCCTGTGGCCCCGGTGCCTCGGTGCCGGGGACTCTCGGGATGGGCCATGAGAATGGCCTCCATGACGGTGGGCACTTGAGTAGGAGAGTCGGTGCCGATGGCGTCGCGACCTGTCCCTCTCTGACTCGCCGGAAGAGGAACGGCGCTGTCTCTTGCTGCCTCCTCGACGGCGTTCAAGGCCGGAGGAGTGGGATCCGCTCCTGGAAGAGTCCGGACGCGGAGTCGACGCGTCGCAGGGCTCTGATTGGCACCTCGACCCGGGAAGGTGCCTCGGCCTCCAACACCTCCGGGGAGTGCTGATGGGCGCCCAGGGGCGGCTTCCCACGGGACTGGGGGCCCGACTGCAGCGGCACTTCCGGCACCGGAAGTGTCAGTATATCACACGCGGCCTGAGCTGCCTCTGGCGTCAAAGGGATGCATACCTCCGGTGAGGCTCGCACGGACAGGACTGAACTACTCTGCTCAGCCCGAGGTCTCTGTCCCGACGGGTATCGCAGGCTGCCCAACTCGGGTCTGGTCTCCCCACTGTCCTTCTCTCGGCACCGCTGAGACTTCCCTGGCTTCTTAGCAGGGGAGTGGTGCCGGGACGTCAACGGTGCTTCGCTGCGCACCAAGGACGCGGTGCCGGGTGCCGATTCGGAACGGCACACCAGAGGCGCTTCACCATGTGCCGACGACGCGGAGCCTGGCGCAGTGTCAGCTCGACGCGCTGGTGCCAGAGCCAACGCCAACTCCATTAAAAGAGCCCGGAGTCGGATCTCACGCTCCTTTTTCGTCCGCGGCTTGAAGGAGCGACAGATCTTGCACTTCTCACTAATGTGAGACTCACCCAGACAGCAAAGACACTGATTGTGTGGATCACTTCTGGGCATGGAGTTGCAACAGGAGTCGCACGACTTGAAGCCTGGGCCATGGGGCATGCCCCGAGCCAGGGACTCGCGAAAGAAAGTTCAGTAATGGAAGAGATCAGTGAAACTGGATACCACTAAGCTAGAAACGCTGCAGCTACGCTAAGCTGGAGCAAGTTCCAACTACCTTCACTGGCGGCAAGAAGGAACTGAGGGTGGGGGGAGCACGCAGCCCCCTTTATGGCGCGATATGTCGGCGCCACTCCAGGGGTCGCAGCGGTGCTCCCCCACTACGGATACTGCTAAGGGAAAAACTTCCGGCACCGGTGCACGTGGCGAGCACGCACACCTATAGTGGAATACACATGAGCAATCACTCGAAGAAGAAGAATTGTTTCTGTTTCAATTTTATTATTACTCCTGAGGGCATTCTGTGCCAAAAAATTAAAAATTTTGCACACAATATTTTAAAGTTATGCCAAATTCTGCAAATTTTATTTGTCAAATCAATGTGGAGGCTCCAGCATGGCATTGGGGAGCACAGGCCACTGGTTGCACAGAGGTGGGAGATCATTGTGCAGCTCCCCCACAGGACACGGACTCAGCAGTGAGGCTGCACCCAATCCTGACACAGCACAAGGACCAGGCCTGCCCCAGAAACACCCCAGTGCCCTGCCCCTCCGTGCCAGGTGCACCAGGTGTGGGCAGGTAGGCTCAGCATGGCAGGATCCAAGTGTGGAGGGGCTTAGTGTGGGGGGATCCAGGTGTGGGTTGAGAGGGTTCTGGGG
>NW_020664455.1:148489-168145 GCF_002925995.2 Terrapene triunguis | reverse complement strand
CCCCCCCAGCTGAGAAGTGATGGGTGCAGGAGGTGGGGCAGGGAGGAGAACAACTTCCTGCAGCTGCAGGAGGTCTGACCCAGCCCCGGTTGCCATGCAGGGGAAGAGGAAGTCCTGTCCTCCCCAGCCCAGCCGGGACTAGCAGTTGAGCCCGGCGCAGGGTAGAATCCACCAGTCGTGTCTTCCCCAGTCCCGCCACCTGCGCCACAGTGATTTACCTCTCTGCCAGCTGCCCTGGGCACCCGAAACATACTGCTGGGGAGGGTCACATGACCGCTCTTGTGACTTCCCTTTGCTTCCCTGTCAGAAAGTCATTTTTCTGCAGGAAAGCAAAGAAATATGCGGGGGACATAAATTCTGCGCATGTGCAGTGGCACAGAATTCCCCCAGGAGTAAATTATTATTATAGATGCATTGCTTTTGGGGTAATGTATTGTTGAAAACTGAGCAAATTTTAAATCAGTATAAATATAAAATCTGTCCTTTTACAGAATCATATTTTCTGAACATAATGCTTAGTCACTTTTAGAAGATTACACCCACATTCCCTCACAAATATTTTATATACCATGTACAATCTCATTGCATTATCAAGTAATTACAAGTAAACCAAATTAAATCTTTGCAGACACTGTAAGAATGTGGATGTAAAACTTTGAAAAAACAGCTGCTCAAGAATCCCAGCTCTTTCCTCCAAGCCACGAGGAGTTAATGTAGTAATTGGATACAGTGATGCATAATAATTTACATGAAAAATAGGTTATAGTATCCAATTGACTGAAATGCTGGCCAGACTAAACAAGGTTGTATTTAATTTATAATGTTTAATTAGTTTCCTTCCCACCCCCAAGCTATTTATCAGGCAGTGAGTTTACTCTTTCTTGAAGATTTCCCAGATTTTGTTGCTGTGGTTGATTGTTAATATAATAAATACATTTCTGTGGATCCGGTAGTCAGCTGTTTTAAAGTTTATCATTTATACCCTTGTTTTTCCACTATTTCAGTAACAGACCCAAAAGAATAAGGAGCTTTTATTACTAAGTTCAAAATCACAGTGTAGGATTTACATCCTTCTATTGTTTAGCTAGCAAACAATAAATCACCAATCTAGAGATAGACATCTTTCATCAGATTAGTCTTGCACCTACAGTATTCAGCTAATTTAGCATCAGAAGACCCAGAAACATTCCCTACTACCACATACTTGCTACTGATTCAGTTTCTCATTTGTGAGAATCAATTTTCTCATGTGCTGGAATCTTGCTTGACTTGGGGATTCATATGAGGATTTCTGTAATAGTTTAACTCTGCTATCATCCAGTTTACCAATATGTACACAGAGTGGAATTTTCCCAAGCCCTCTGTGCATGGGCTGAATCTCACTATGGTTACAAGACAAGGGTGGATTTAAGATAATTAATCCCTTTGTAGGTGTGGTAAAAGATTAATTTATTTATATGCATGGCAAAAAAGTTAATGTTCTTGCATTTATATGTTATATAGAGAACCAAACAATATACTCACAGGAAATCTTAATACAAACAATACAAAAGCCCAAATAACTAACCCTAGGAAACAACTTTCCTTCCTATTGCTGACACTTACGCATCATACATTGGGTGCCTTGCTCATTCCAACAGTTACTATTTATTCAACCTTCCTTTAAGTTCTCTTTGCTAGTTAAATGTCCCTTCTGTTTGGATCTCTAACCTGCTGGGGTGGTTGTGGCATATTTCCATCTAGTGGAAATTTGATATAATTGCAATATAAATTCAAGCAAACTGAGAAACAGGCTAGACCAGTGGTTCCCAAACTGGGGTTCGCAGAATGTTACAGGGGGTTCGCCAGAAAAATTTCACTAATGGCGGCCAGAGGACCCCAGGCATTGGAGGCAGCAGGTGGGACCCGGTTGCAGGGCAGACAGCCCGAGCCCCAGGGAGAGCAGGGCCGGATAGTTTGGGCTGGCAGCCAGCCGGCCCGAACCCCATCGCTCCGCGTGGGGCTGGGAGCCCAAGCCCCAGGGAGAGCGGGGCCGGGCAGTTTGGGCTGGCAGCCCATGCCCTGCCCCCATCAGCGAGGGAGCCGGCAGCCCAAACCCCAGCGCTCCAATCAACTTTTGGCTGAGTTTAAGAAACGAGTACCCCCTTCTGACAGAAAAAGCTGCTGCAGTTTTGTTACCATTTTCAACAACATACTTATGCGAGAAAGCATTTTCCTCGTATGCACATCTGAAAACCAAATACAGAAACAGACTTGATGCCGAACCAGAACTGAGACTTTATCTTTCTCCAGTGGTTCTGGACTTCCAAGAGCTATGCAGAGCAAAGCAAGCGCATCCATCACACTGAGGAAATTTAAACTTAAATCCCTGGAAACATTCATTTTTAGGAGGGGGTTCACGAGATTTCACAATTTAGTGAAAGGGGTTCGCGGGCTGTTAAAGTTTGGGAACCACTGGGCTAGACAGATGTGGAGCCTCAGAGAAGTTTTAGCCATGTCTAAATGATATTGAATGGTTGTTTCCAGAAGAGCATTTTTGGAAGCCTAGTTTAATAAGAGCCACTTTCAGATACTTTACACTCTGTGCTTCATAAAGAACACCGCACTTTGGTGATGAGCTATTGACAGGGCCGGCTCCAGGGTTTTGGCCGCCCCAAGCAGCCAAACAAAAAAACAAAAAAAAGCCGCGATCACGATCTGCGGCAACAATTCGGAGGGAGGTCCTTCGCTCCGAGCCGGAGTGAGGGACCGTCCGCCGAATTGCCACCGAATAGCTGGACGTGCCGCCCCTCTCCAAAGTGGCCACCCCAAGCACCTGCTTGGTAAGCTGGTGCCTGGAGCCGGCCCTGGCTATTGATATGATGGCGATAGCTGAGAAAGATGGCAAGCTCCAGTTTACCACGATTCATGACTTAACAAGAATGCAGCTAATCACTACACAAAAAATATGATGTAAATGGAATCTTTCTATTTCTGTGAGATTGACTATGGATTAGATATAGTTAGAGCCAGAAAAATGAAATAATTGACATTAAACTCTAGGAGTCTCTCCATGAAGAATTTCCTCTAACTTATCAGGTTGGAAAGGTGCAGCTGAAGAGATGAACACAGTCCTAAATTCTCGTTTCACAACAAATAGAAATGTGGTTTCAAAGTAATGCAAATTTAGAGAACGACTGCAAATTGTTGATGAATCCACTGTCTCAGATTAAGAAAAATCAGCTATTAGAATCTGATACAATTGAATCAAACATGGACTTTGATCTAATTCTTACAAAAGGGAGGTTGACCCTAGAAAAGGCAATTGAAGTATGTTAGGGCACTACCCTGGGACTCAAGAGACCTTGCTTCAATTCTCTGTTCCGCCAGCATTTTCCTGTGTGACCTTGGGCAAGTCACCAAGTCTCTGTGCCTAAGCTCCCCATGTGCAAAACAGAAATAGTATTCTCTGCCTGACAGAGGTGCCGTGAGGAGAATTATAGCAAAGATTGAGAGTCACGAAGATACTACGGCAATGAAGGCCATATGAAGTACCTAACACAGAGTACAGGAGGAATCCAGAGAGTTTATTCTCCTATGACTACAGATCCAAGCACTAATTGATTTTAATCATACCCAAGAGCTAACAATTGCTTTAACCAATAAAATGAGGTTTCAGCACATGAAAAATACATTGATATTACAAATGCAAACAACAACAGTGCCTGCTGTAGTCAGACAGCTCTCAGCCTAAGCTCCGCCATTGTCTCTGTCTCTTGCCCCTGGTCCCCGCTGGAACTCCCACTCCGGGGCATTCTCACTGCTCCCTGCAGGAGTTGGGCTCAGTCCCAGGGTCCTACTAAGTCTAATTATCTCAATCCAGCTACAGGGCACTCTCAGAGCTGCAGTGTCCATCTTCCCTGAACAAAGGGTAAGGAAAATAAAAGGATATCACTGCCTTGGTCTGGGATCCCCTGGCCATTGGGCTCCCTAGCCGTCTCTAGCAGCATCTCTTCTTGGGCAAACTTTCCCCCCTTGTTCTGTGGCTAGTTTCACCTTTTAAACTGCTGTTCTCCAGGCAGAGAATGCTCTGCCGGTGCACCTAACTGGCACTGCCTGAATGCTGGGATTCTCGTGAGGCTTGCTGTCAGTGGGATGGAACATGCCCCATCCAACTAAGAAACCTTTGCTTGGGGGTGGAGGGTGGCTGTTTGAGCATCAACCCAGTCCCGGTCTCCTGGGGCAAAAATTCTGCATTTGCTTGCGCCTTTCTGGCTCGGTGCTGCACCTAGAAGTTACAGGGCTGAAGTGCCAGATATCAGCACATAATCCAGGGATTTGAGTCCTGTACAAAGTATAGCTGTAGTAAGGGCCCATGGTCTGTGACCAGGGAGAAGGGACAAACCTGAGGGAGTCCACAGCCCACTTTATTCCCAGAGCCTCCTTCTCAATAATAGAATATGCTTTCTCCCTGGGGAACAACTTTTTGCTGAAATATAGGACAGGGTGCTCTTTACCCTCAAACTCCTGGGACAACACTGCTCCCAAGCCAACGTTTGATGCATCTGTATAGAGAACGAACTCCTGGAAGAGTTCTGGATTGGTGAGAACAGGTACCCAGCTCAGCTGCACCTTCCGGGTACTAAAAGCTTCATAGCACTAGTCATCTTACTGAACCTTTATTGATGTCTTTACCCTTCAGTAGATCACTCAGGGGTGCCATGATCCATGCAAAGGTGGGATGAACCAGCAATAGTATCCCACAAGGCTCAGGAATCAGCATATTGGTCTTCTGGTTCATGGTGCAGGGCAGGATTTAATGCGTGGACTTTATCCATCAATAGTTTCCCAAGTCTTCCTCCTACCTGATACCCTAAATAAGTCACCTCTGTTATGGCCAACTTACACTCAGCAGGCTTACCTGTGAGGCCAGCCTCTTCTAGGAAAGTCAATACTGCTCTTAGATCACTGAGGTGGTCTTCCCACATAGGGCTATAAATTACAGTGTCATCAAGGTAAGCCGCAGCATATTGCTGGTGGGTTCAAAGGATTCGATTCATCAGGCACTGGAAAGTCGCTGTGGCCCCTGGCAGGCAAAACAGCATGGTTTTAAAGTGGAAATGGCCAAAGGGGATTGAGAACATGGTATTCTCCTGACAGGATGCAGACAGGGGTATCTGCCAATAGCCTTTTGTAAGATCCAATGCGCTGAGATATTGTGCCAGGCCCAACTGCTCTAGCAGCTCATCAATGTTCATTGCAGCATTGGGTAAGTGTCAAACTTTGTGATGGAATTGACTTTACAGAAGTCAATACAGAACCAGATCATGCTGTCCACTTTGGGGACCAGGACTAAAGGAGTCCTCCAGGTGCTCTTGGACTCCTCCATGACCCCCATTCTCAATATCATAGACACTTCTACTTGGACCATGTTCCACATCTTCTTGGGCAAGGGCTGAGGATTTTCTCTAACCAGTTGCCCTGGTGTGGTCTTCAGATGTTATATGGCGTACGTTCTCCCCAGGTTTGTGGAGAATACCATATTGAAGTCTTGGATCATTTGCAACAACTGGGTCTTCTGTTCAGAAGCAATGGCCTCATTTAATGGCAAAAGTCCAGACTCTAGGCTATCAGCTACATTGAGACCTAGTTCAGGGCTCGCTGGCCAGGAATCTATCAGGAGGGTTTCCCATGTTTTCCATGGCTTGAAAATGATAGACCTTTGTCTCCCTCCTCTTGCTGGGTAGCTTGATCTCATAATCAACCGGATCCATTTGTCTCAGAACCTCAAACAGACCCTACCAGCGAGCCATTAATTTTGACTCAGATGATGGTAATAGGAGCAACACCCTGTCTCCAGGGTGGAAGGTTCATGCCTCTTGCTTATGTCCCTGTTCTTGCCTCCATTGAGCCCGAACAAGATTCTCCTTTGTGAAAGTGCTCAACTTTAGATGTTCACATAGTCAGGTGATGATGTACTGAGTCGCCCCAAGTGTGTTTGCATCTTGCTCCTCCCAACTCTCACAATGCATCCAAGATTTCCCAGAGCTGGCATCCATAGAGCATTTTGAAGGGCAAAAAACCCACAGAAGTTTGGAGTACCTCTTGCACAGCAAATAGAAATGGTGGGAAGAGGTGGTCACAGTGCCTAGACTCAGTCCCAACAAAACTGCTTCACTATCTCAACATCTTGTTAACCCTTTCCACCAGGCCATCTGTTTGCAGATGACACTCTGATGTCCTCACGGCCTTTATTTTAAGAAGAGAACATAGTTTATGCATCACCTGCAAGGTGAAGTTGGAGACCTGAACAGTCTATATTTCCTGCAGGAAACTTACCCAAGCAAAGCGAGTCTCATAAGTTTGGAAGCAATTGCTGTCACTGTAGCCAAGTGCAAGGGTTTCGCTTTGGGGTAGGGAGTGACATAGTCCACCACTACATGTATATACTGGTTTCCCAAGGAGCTCTTCTCTAAAAGGCTCTACCATGTCCATCCCTATTCTTTCAAATAGGGTTTCCACTTAGGGCATTGGGACCAAAGAGCCTCAGGACATTCTTAGCTGCCATCTATTGACACTCAGGACAGGAAGAGCAATACTCCCTTACCTTATGGTGCACCCTCACCCAGAAAAAGTGAGTAAATACCCAACTCCAGGATCTTCTCATTCCCTATATGCCCTGTGCAGGGAATATCATGTGCCAGCTGAATTATAGCCCTTCGGTATTTATGGGGTACCAGCAAATGAGTTCTTATTGCTCACAACTGAGGGTGTCTTTTCACATGATACAGACGCTCTTTCTCCAGCAAAAAGTGGGCGTGGTGTCTCGGGTGCTAGGGGTCTGCTGCCTCCCTAAACATGGATACCACCTGTTCACAGACACTGCTCAGCACTGCATCATCATGTTCTTGGATGAAGCTTCCCCCTTGTAGTAAGGTCTTGAGGTCCACAGCCAGTGCCTGCCATCCCTCCATCTGTCTGGCCATCCCTGGTCACACGGGACATCCCAGAGGGGGTCTTCAGAGTCCCCCAGACTCACTAGGTCCATGGGGTCCGCAGGCCAAGGCCTGCTCTGGGGCTCAGATCATTAATGATTTGCCAAAAGGCTGGCCAGTCTGAGCCTATAATCACTGGGCATGCTAATTTCTCTGCTAGCACAATTTTAATTGAGTCAGTGTGGGCCCCAACTGTCAGTTCCAGTCACTGACATGGGCATGGGCATGGGCTTTACATCTCCATGTATACACTCCAGGCAAATAGTCCTCTTTGAGTTGATTTTCTTTCCTGCTAAGGCAGCTTGTATCACTGTCTGGCTACACCTCAAGACCCAGTACCTCCTTCCCTTGAACCCATTCTGGGATCATCAACATGGTGGGGGCAAGTCCTATTAAGTGTCATCTTCTGCCGTCCAACCCTCTGCGTAGTCACACTCCATCAATGGGAACTCTTTCCTCATATGCCCCTGTTGCCAACAGGAATAGCAGATCACTGAGCTTATCCCTGCAGGCTCTGGCAGGGGACAGACTACAAGGAAGACCTTTGGACTTCAGTCATTTGTGTCCCCGGATGGTTGGTTATCTGGGCAACACCTCATCCAAACTTGGCCCTGTGTCTTGCCACAGTCTTCCTCTCTACATGCGTGTAGCTCAGGTCACCGTGGTGGGGTTTGTACACATTTCCTGTTGTGCTTGGGGTTCGGCATCTGCTTGCGGGGGTCTGGTGTCCTCAGTGGCCCTCACTGGTGAATGGACTGAGGCCACGTGACCCATCTCCAGCAACCCTTCAGCCGTGATAAAATTTTCCATCAGCTGCATTACCTCTGACAACGACTCAGGGTGATGCCAGAGAACCCACTCCAGGTCCCTCACTAGAAGTATAGATACAAACTGCTCTGTGAGGACCTACTCTGCAACTTGAGCCCTGGAGCGCTCCAGGAGAGAAAGCCATCACCAGCAATGCTCTTTGAATCATTGCACCATTTCCTGGGGGTGAGCCTCTTTGGGGAAGGTCTCCACCCAAAAACACTGCTGATGAGTCTATTTGCTAATATCCAGATAATCTAAAATAGTGGTCTTCACCCAACAGTAGTCTCTAGCCTGTTCTGGGTCAAGGTTACAGTATACCAGCTTTGCCTCTCACATCATGTAGAGGGCTAAAACTAATGCCCAATGCTCTGGAGGCCATTGAGAGACCAATGCCATTCTCTGAAAGGTGAGAAGGAATGCTGCTGGATTGTCTTGGAGCCCATGTTAGTTAACTTTACTGACATAGGTGGCAGAGCTCCCTCTGGCCTACTGGGTCTCCCTGTGCAGAGGGCAGGTTTTTACTACTGCAAAAAAGTCTCAAGTTCTTGCTGGTGGGTCACAACCTCCTTTAGCAGCTGCTGCTGCTATCCTGACTGGACCTGCTACTGGAACTGCTATTTCTGATTGGCCTGCTACTGTTGCCATTCTGCCATCCACTTATACCAGTGCTAATGGTGCACCTTGACTGATGCCCCCTCTCCAAGGACTGATGTGGAACCTATTACTGTCTCAAGGCCTTGTATCATGTGTAGGGTATCATGCGTAGGGCATCATGCCTGCCTTCTCCACCACTTTCAGTGAACCAGCTCTCAGCTTGAGCTTGGAAGTCATCTCTAGGTCTCTTGCCTCTGGGTGCCCACCAGAACCCACACTCCTGGGTAAGCTCATTGTTCCCTGCAAGAGTTGGGCTCATTCCCAGGGTCTTTTCAGAGGCTAATTATCTCCAGTCCCTGGTACTGCTCCTCAGGTCCAGCTACAGGGCACAGACAGAGAGCAGACATCCATAGCCCCTCTCAGAGCTGCAATGTCTGTCTAACGCAAAAGGCAGGGAGTGGGGGAGAAGGGAAGGCTGGTCATTGCCTCGGGCTGGGCTCCCCTGGCTACTGAGCTCCTTAGCAATCTCTAGCAGCCTCTCTTCTTGGGCAAAGGTCCCCCCCCTTGCTCTGTGGCCAGCTTCACCTTTAAAGTTCCCCTTCTCCAGGCAGAGCATGCTCTGCAGGTGCACCTAACCGGCACTGCCTGAATGCAGGGACGCTGGTTAGGCTTATTGTCAGTGGGATGGAGCCGTCTCCCATCATACTGCTATTGTTGTGCACTACTCCAGTCAAACCATTTCCAGCCCTCACACCTCACTGAGATAGGAAGAAAAATGCTGGAGGGGAAAAAAAGAAGCCTGAAAAGGACAGACGGTAACTATTCTAGAGAGCAACAAATACTCGCTCAGTCTGAAGAGTTTATTTTGGGAACTCAGGAGTAAGAGATAATGTGACTGCTAATGGACAGAAATTAAAAATGGTCAAAGATACTGGATGTGAGAGAAAGAATGTTAATGTTGACCTTTTCTGAAACAAAATGTTTTGGGTTTTTTCTGTTCATTCTTCTGTGCAGTACTTATTTACAGTCACATATTTTGTTTTATGTCTGAATCTTGCAGATAGTTGCTGTATGATCTTTGTAGGAATTATGGGCATTTCTGTATGTAAAACTTTATTATGCAAGGAAAATAATTAAATACTTGGATTTAGAATTAGGTTGAGAGAATTCAACTAATGTACTGAGAGAAAGGCAGCCTTTTTAAAGCAAAACTGGACATTTCCACCTGGATAGAAGTAAAAATTATGAAACAGTAGCTCCCCAACTGTGGTCTCAGCACCATCGGGAGTCTGAAGAGACCTGACCAGTCACAAGTGCTGGCTTTTCTCATTTCCAGCTGCTACATCACATTAAGAGGGTTAAGCATGCATTAAATACTGACCTAAGATTACTTTTCCACTTTAGTAATTGTTCTAGCTGACACAGGGATGTTATGCAATTACAAATAGGAGGAAAGGAGTCCTTGAGACATTTTCTGTAGTAAAAGGTGGTCCATGTAATGAAAAAGATTTAAGACCCCTATCTATAAGGTAATGAGTATGTGTTGTCTGAAGGATCATATACAGTTCAAGCAAACATATGAACTGGTGTAGATAGGCAACAACCACCATGGGATATGGTTCTGATGACTTATATTCAGATAATTATACATAATATGATCCCTTATAAAGGGTTTGTTTTGCCAAAGAAACAGGTAGTTCTTTGAACTAGTGTGCTAAGAAAACATGTACGGTACTTTAATGTACCACCTTTCACATCTGGGCACCTGGACTCAAATTCTACCATATGAGAGAAGCAAAAGTGAGCACAGTGAGCTAGTTGCTACTGGACAGTTTTCCAAGTCACATATCCATCCCACAGTTTGACACAATTAACACATTCCCCTCACAGAGGATGCCTAGGATTGGAATAGCAGGGAGATGCAGGTCAGGAATGTGGTGTACTGATGTTTGCAGAAGCTTATTCATCACTTACTTGCATTAGACCTGGTTCTACACAGTCCTATTAATCCCTCATGCCAGGGCTTTGAATCTCCCATGGTACTAGTTCTCTGAGTTAGAATACTTGAGAATGGTGGCAGTGACTCCAAACAGAGAGATGGAGGATTTTTTTTTAAAAAAGCCTCTTTTAAAGACAACAAAGTCTATTAGAACATTAGGCTTTCAAATATCTATCATTCAAATGAAGAAGAGTATTACAATGAACAGAATATTAATTTTTTAATATTTTTAAATGTACCCAGATACAAAGTTTAAAATAAAATATGCACAATGTATTAAACTTGTCAACTAAGCAGAAGTTAGTCAGTCACCTTGTACCATAACGACAGTTCTTCAAGACGTGTGTCCACTGTAGGTGTGTCTGCATCCCTGCACTGCTCATTGAAGAACTTTGGTAGCAGTCTGTCCCGCCCACGCATGCACTGCACCTCGCCTGCCACGAGGTTAGCCAGCATGCATGGGTAACCCTCAGTTTCTTTTCTACTGCAGAGTCAATGACAAGAACTCCAAAGTAGAGGGGAGGAGGGTGGGCTGGGGAGCACCCCCAGGGACACACATCTCGAAGAACCATCATTACTGCACAAGGTAACTACTACTACTTCAAGTAGTGTCCCTATGGGTTCTCCACTGTAGGTAACTCCCGAGCAGTGCCCACCACTGGAGGCTGGGACTTTGAAGTTGAGTCTGATATGGATGATAGCACCAAATTTGGCATCTGCAGCTGAATCCCCCAGGATGGCATAGTGTTCTGCAAAGGTAAGCGCAGATGCCCAGGTAGCTGTTCTGCAGATTTCTGAAATAGGGATACCCATGGAGAAGGCGATAGATGAGGAGATCGACCTCATAGGATGCAAGCATATTGAAGATGGGGGTGTTACATTACGCAATTGGTAACAAAGTTTAATACAGCCCAAGACCCAGTGGGAGTGTCTCTGAGCTGAAACCGCTGTGCCTTTTGATCTATCTGCAACGCAGAGGAAGAGTCTTGGAAATTTTTTGAAGCTTCTTATCCTGTCCAAACAGAAGGCCAAGGCTCTCCTCACATCAAGCACATGAAGGATGGCTTCCCTATTATCCTGATGAGGTTTGGGATAAAAAGCTGGAAGCCAAATAAGCTGATTAATGTGGAATGCAGAAGTCACCTTGGGAGTGAACTTTGGATGTGGTCTCAGCATGACCTTGTCAGGGAATAACACAGTGAAAGGGGGATGCGCCACCAGAGCCGCTATTTCCCCTACCCTTCTTGCAGAGGTAATGGCAATCAGGGACACCATCTTCATGGAAAGGTGAGTTAATGAACAAGTGGCCATAGGTTCAAATTGCAGTCTAGTCAACCCTTTTAGCACTAGGTTGAGATCCCATTGAGGAGTGGGAAGTCTGGGTGGTGGGAAGAGGTTCGTTATGCCTGTGAGAAACTTCTTTGTAGTCAGATGGGAAAAGACTGCGTAACCTTCTACCTGTTGGTGGAAGGTTGCAACCGCTGCTAAATGAACCTCTAGAGAACTAACAGAGTCCCAATTTCTTGAGAGCCAATAGGTAGTCCAGGACTACTGGTAGGGTGGCTGTATTAGGGGTGACGTCTTTAGGCTGGCATCAGATCTGGAATCTCTTCCATTTTTGCAGACAGGTATGACGCATAGTTCCTACTCTACTGTGTAATAGCACCTCCTGTACCTCCTCAGAGCAAGATATCTCTATGTGCTGGAACCATGAAGGAGCCATGCTTTGAGTCACAAACTCTGTAAGTTGGGATGGAGAGTCATCAGTGGATATAATGTCAGCTGTGACAGGTAAGTGTACCACATCTGCCTGGACTATGTGGGATCATGCTTTTTCTCTTGTCACTTTCAACAGTATTTAATTAATAGAGGGAATGGGGGAAAGATGTAAAGAAGGCCCTTGTCCCATGGGAGGAGGAGAGCATCTCCCATGGAGTGTCATCTGATCCCCGCTCTGGAGCAATACTGTGGACATTTCTTGTTCTGGTAAGTAGAGAACAGGTATATTACTGGCATCCCCCATTGTCTGACTATGGGGAGTACCACCGACTATCTCCCATTTGTGATCGTCATGGGCAGTGAGTATAATAGGCCAGCCTCCCCTGGTGCTGCCGCAGCCACCGGACCCCCAGTTGCGGGGTTTTGGGGTGAAGTTTTTGATTTCTTATGCCCCATGTAGGTTCTGGGGTGGCTGAGGAGGCAGTATGTGCTATTCAGCTTCCTGGGTTCATCGGTAATCTCCCTGAACCCAGGAAGCTGAGTAGAAAATACTGCCTCCTCAGCCGCCCCAAACCTGCATGGGGCATAGCAAAAGCTTCTTCTGGACCTGAGAGACGCTTTTCCCCGGGCAGCTTGGGGTCTGGTGAGGGGAGGTGCAGCTACAGCTGGCCCAGAACTTCTCTGGGCAGGGGTGGGGGGTGGAGGTTTGGGGCATCGGCCAGCCCGGGGCTCCTCAAGGTGGGGGGTGTTGGGAGGGGGTCAGGACTTTGGCTGGTTCGGTGCTCCCCCAGCCAAGAGGGGAGGCGCTCGGGGCTGTTCCGGGCGGGGGGGGGGGGGGGGGGGGGGTCTCGATGTTACCAGGATAGGCGGGAGGCAAACCCTTTCTTCTTCGTTTTTTTTCCTTCTGTTTTTGTTTTGTTTTAAGGCATGGCTAAATCAAATGTAAATGAAGTAAAGAAAAAAGCTTCAAGGGAAGCTAAATTTAGCCAATGTCAAGGGAGGTAATGATCCACGAACGGACAGCTCTAGTTCCGTCTCCAGCCGAGGCGATTGAGAAGGAAATGACGAGAGTCACCGGCTAACTCTGGCTAACCTCGTGGCAGGTAAGCTGCAGCGCATTCACGGGTGGGACAGACGGCTACCCACGTTCTCCTATCAGTAGCACAGGGACGCAGACATGCCTACAGTGGAGTAACCATAGGGACACTACTCAAAGAACATATGTTTCTCAACAGTAACATACTAAAGGAAGATAAAATGGAGCTGATTTCACCTGTCCTCTATTTAATTCACTCTGGGAGCATAAAGGAGAGATAAACAGCCTATGTAAGAGAGTAGCCTAGGCAGCATGGAGTTGTCACAATCACCCTATACTACTCCAGAAATATGGGATGTGCAAAGAGTAGGGAGTTGGAGAGGTGGTGTAGCCAGAGTATACTGCATTCTAGCTATCCTGGGCTGCCAGGAGGCTACCGCAGCCAGAACTCAAAATCAGAGCAGCCCTGAATTTCCTCTGAAGTACAACAAGGGCCTGGCAAGCCCCTGGACAGCAAGTATATAAAGGGAGCATAAAGGTGGTTTAAAGCCACCTTTGCTTCCCTCATTTCTTTCCCTGCTTCACTGGCAAGAAGCAGTCAAGAATCAAGTCACTGTTCCTTTTTTACAGTAACACTAAGCCAATATAAACTGTACCTTTTGAACTAACACACATTTTAAAAAGTTTTAATGTATGCAGACCCAGGTAGAAAATGTGGGATTTACATTGAACATCACATTCTAGGGTGCACCATTATGAGCTATATGCACATGGATGGCAGGCAGCTATTTCACAACAGCACGTACTATTCCTTTCTTATAAATCGGTTTGTGCAAAATCTTTCTGAAAATGGGGGGCAGTTAATATTTTATGGGATTCAATTTCAACTGGTTTGAACAGTTTTAGGAACTATTCAGGTCTTTTTAAGCAATGTTTTCATTTTCAAGATGTGTTCCCCAAAATATTCCACTCAACCCACAGTCAACCTGAGCCAATACTGCTCTGGGAGTTATGCCTGCAGTGTTATGGCTTACTACAAGAGGTAGTATCTGGGTCTCGACTAAGAATGCAGCCTACATGAGAAAAAAAACAAAACAGCTATATGTTTAAGAACACATCTATTTTCCCACCTGTATTCCAACTGGAATCCAGTTGAATGCTGAAAAATTTCCGTTTTGTTTCTCCACCAGCATTGCTAAACAATCTTTTATACTAACTGATTTAATATTGCTATTGAATTTAGCTTGTAACTTTTCAGTAAGACTATCTTGACAAAGTTCTGTATGTGAATAATACATTCTAAGTTCTTGCACTGATCTGATTCGCCACTGCCTTGGTTTGTCATTTATACCTGTGCCAAGTGGATGTAAAAGGGTATTATTGGTGTGAGTGCAGAATTCTGATTTGGTAATGTTTTTATAACTACCTTGCACAGATGTAAGTGACTGCACAAAACATAAGGAAGAGGAGAATCAAGCCCAGTATCTGAAATACCAGTACAGTCTCAATAGACCAAAATAATCACCACTAGGTGTCACCCTTTGATACTGTATAAAACACTATACATACGAACAACTGTTTCACTTTAAAATTATATGAGAGCAATTTTACTACCACACTGACTGCAATGTGGTATTTTATTCAGCATCTCTTCACTTTACTCCTAGTTTTGATTTTTAAAAAGTATCTCGGGTAAATGAATTAAGGAATTTGCTCCTACATCAGCTAAAAGGAATTCTTGTAGTCACAGTTCTACAGAGAATGTCAGTACATGACCCTTGCAACATGAACATATGTTGCAATATGCTAGAGGTATCAATGTATCATTCTTAGGTTACTTTTACAAAAAGGAGTCTTAAGGAAAAAGTGTAACTAGCAACAAAATAATGCATTTTTGAAGATGGGTAAGTAAATTACATTCTCCAATAGTCTGAATTCCTCCCACCCCTGAAAAGACAATTAAAATCTTTATTTGCAAAGAAGTAGGGTGCAACCATGCCCAGCCCTGCACAGATTCAGAGGGAGCCTGCCCACGAGTGACTGATCTGAAGTGAGAAGGAGCTATGCATCCAAAAAGTGATGGAGATCACATGCTCACTGGGGCACAATGGCTGGCAGTTCACACCTGCACCACTCCCTACTGTGGACTGTGCCTTAACGCTACAACGAACCATTAGTCTCAATCTGGTTTCAGAAGCAATTCTAAACAATTTGACTTCAAAACAATAGTTTTGCAGATTAATCATCAAAATACAGTGGTGCCATTTTATCTAAGGCTACACAGAGGTTTGTGAATGATAAGTATTTGCAGTTGTTACTGTTCATCATTTTTCTTTTTATTATTGTACCACAACACATATTTTTTATTCTAAATAAACCTTACCAACTGTGCAGCTGTCTTCAAGTACTACATCCACATTTCTGTCTCTGTATTCAACCCTGAAGTCAAGCATCCGTGGTTGTCTTTCCACTATTTGTCGGGATGGCACTACATGTCGAAACGCTGAGGATGAGGAAGGAGTTGAAGAAGATGCTGTAGGATGACTTGTGGGACCATAGGCTGGTCCTTGCAAAGTCTCTCCACCATATTCACTGAAAGATATATAGTTTAGAGAATTTAAATAGAACAGACTGATAACTGAAGAACTATTTGAAGAAACGCGAGGCAAGCGAGATGAGCAGTATATTCCCTTAGTGTCATCCACAACTTGCACTTGTGACTGCTATATTGTATCACGTATCTGACATACAGGCTGTTTTACTAACAATGTAAGAAATTATAGTATCTACAACATTTTCTTAAATATTAGCAACTAAAACGTTCAAAAGCGATTGTTTAAAAGCTGGTCCTACAGTATTTTAACAGTCTTTTGGGCCTCAAGTTTAATATATGTATTACAAATCACAGAATGACTTGTACAGTAAGGAACACAATATTGCAACCCCACGGAAGTACTACATATCCATACCAGAATCCCAAGGGTATCCCAGGCTTAAAATTCTACACAGCAGCCACCATTCTACTACTACATCATCAGGCTAGTGTCATCCCAAAATAGTCTGGGAGAAAGTGCAGCAGAGATGCATCCCATAATCTTAGAGAGACAAACCTATTTGCAAATTAATCAGACAGGTTAAAGAGGAAAATAAATAACTTTTTGCTTCAGGCAGTTAAGGGAGATTATATAGACATCAGTGTATTCGTTTAAGACCAAAATCTAGAAATATATGTTAATTACAGAATGTTGAATTCCAGCTTCTCCTTGAGCCTCATCTCCCTCCCCACTACTCCTGAGCACTTGCATATGGACCACGGGATAGTGAAGTGAATGTAGCTTTGCACAGATTAATTTGGAGAACTCCAGCTACAGGCTCTTCATTTAGCCTCTCTCCAAAGAGCACGGTGCTGGAGATTAGTAAGCAGAGTGATAAAACAAGGCATATTAAGAAACACCATTCAGGCCAAAGAGAATGTGGAACCACTTTGACAAAATGAGCATTTTACATACTAAAATGAACATTCCACCAAAGGAATCCAGGAAATAATGTTTGTAGAGTATGGCTGGAGTTCTGCTTTGCAGATGTCCTCAAGTGGAAGACAGTGACTACAGACATACAGTGAAATCTGTATGGGAAACTATCCTTACTAGGCAGCTCCAGATGTCCTGATGGTTGGTGCACACTAACAGTGTGTGCTTCAAGGATGGAATTTGAATGAATGATACTTTAATTTTTTTAATAGGGCTGCTGAAATTTGGGATCATGCCAATTTCTTTTTTCTTTTTTTTTTTTAAGGGACCTTATTTAGAAGGCCATATTCCACTTTCTTAAAAAAAAGTCAAGTAGTGTCTTGATGCAAAAGCTTTATAAAAAAAAAAAAAACACGTTAAATTTAACCCCCCCCCCACACACACACACACACACACACACACACACAGTGATGACATGAACTCAGTGAGCATAGCCAGTTGCTACACACACATGCTATATAATTAACAAACACTGTCTACATTCCCAACTGTCTGCTGGTGCAATTCCTATCATTTTACCTCCCACGTTCTGAAAAGAAAAAATTAAGTGTTATGCTTTTCTGGTAGTACAAAGGTCTCTTTTCCTTTTCTCTAGTCAGCAGACACACAAAGAGGAATTCTCAGCTATGTGAAACCTACAGGGATTTCAGAGTTCTAAAGTACACAAGGAATCTGTTTTGTTTTGTGCAGCTTTTAATTACAATACTAAGTACCACTAGGAATTTGTTATGCAGAGTTAAACAATGACCATATATTGATCCAGATTGTTTCTTTTAAAAGGGGGGGGGGGGGGAGATTACGGAATGTTAAAATTAAAAAGTGATACAATAGTTTCTGTGACAATAATTTTGTTAGTAATCCTAAATAGCATTCTCAGGACATACTTCTTTAAATCACAACTGTATTACATTTGGTGACCGAGAGGATATTTGTTCTCTGAAGATATTACTGTTCACCCCATTAAATAACATTAATTGCATTAAAAAAAAAAAAAAAAAAAAGACAGCCAATAAACACACTTGGCTACCAGCAGCTGGACACTCACATAATGATTCAATTTAGCAAAACCTTTGCTTTAGGAGATTATGGGTGAGATTTTCAAAAGAGCATAAGGGAGTCAGGTGTCCAACTTCCTTTGAAAGCCAATGGAAACTGGGTGCCTAACTCCCTTAGGCCTCTGAAATTCCACCTTATATCATTGGGGGGGGACCCCACAACAGCTTGACACACATTCAACTGCCTAGATTTTTTTTTTTAAAGAAAGAAAGAGATGCTGAAGAAACTTCAGAATTGATTTTTAACAAAGCCTTCACTTATTGCTGAACCAAAAGAAAAAAGTACTGCTAATCAGTCTGATGAGTATTTAGATTGAAAATGCTTTGTATGCATATGTTCAGGGGGTCTCTGGGCCCTACACGAATACAAATAAAAAGTAAATATCCACTCACTGCACTGAATAAACAAGGATTTACTCCTGAGTGTAAAAAAGGTGACTGTTGACAACATACATTAAATAAGTTAAGACCTAATAATTAAATACAGCATAGCTGCCAAAATACTGATTTACTTACATTATAAGTAGCATCTATCATAAGTTAAGAACATTTTAAAACATCATATTGAGTATTTGTCCTGAATGTTTTGTATCACAACATTCTACTGGCTCTCCCAAACAGCTGAATTCCTGTTCTGCTGTTTCCGATTGCCTCATCAGCACTTAGCAGATCATGCTTCAGTGACTTAGAATCACACAAGCCAAAACTGAATTCAAAAGTTTGAAAGAAAACAAGTGCACTGACTTTTTGAAGTGAGTAATCTACTTCCTCTGACACAGTATCCTTTACCTGCAACCCACTGAAAGGACACCAGTAACTCTAAGAGAGAAAAATTGTCACCACCTTTCATGCACGTGTGTGCATGCATCAAAAGAGAAAAAGAAAAAAAAATTAGCCAAGGATACGGGGGCAATTCCCAGCTGATAGAAAAAGTGCTTTGGGATTTTTTAGGTCCATGCAGAACAGATGGGACCTCACTTTTAGGGAATTATCTGACAGACTCAGACTTAGTCAACTGTATATCCTATAGGGACTGATCCCACACCTACTGAAGCCAGGGGTAAGAATTCACTGATGTTGATGAGGGTTGGATCAGGTCCTTAATCAGTCTTGGAAAGTTGAGGGGTTCAGTCAGCCCTCCCAGGAGTTGAACTCTTGGCTCTTTGGAGTCTAACTATTTCAAAATGATACTTACAGTATTACATCTTCCTCCTACGGGATAGAATTGGAGATGAAGAAAGAAGAGGTAGGGGAAGAGAAAGTAAACCTCCCACCATGACTACTATTACACAGTACCTCTTTCTACACATTATTGCTCCAAGCTTCTTTACTTACCTTTGTAGAATGCCATTTTCTTGTGGTATTACACCATTTATAGCTGCCTGTAAACAAAAGATATACAGTAAGTCAAACAAGCCAGGCAGCAATAAGACATCAGAAAAACTTGAGATATTTCTGCAAAGCAATTCAAATGGGCTTATACAAAAATGACTCAAATTTGCTTAAACAAAATCCCCAATGCTCCCTAAGCACATCGAATATTCTCCATTGAGTTCATACAAAAGCATCTGATAGTGCCACTAAAGTACATTCTTGTAATAAACCCTATTTCAAAGGAGACAGGCCTGAAACAAGACTTTGGGCCCAAACTGTATATATCTTTAACAGGTCAAAATAAAACTAAAAAACTTTCTAAATTTAAGGATTCAAAATGTTAGGGTGGTTATATTTGTTTGATTACAGACATGTTTGAATTACAGTTTCAGAGCCAACAGAGATCTGAATGTAAGATGTTTGTTTATGCCCATTCACATATTTCAGTACTTTTAACACAGAGCGGACACTTAACATATCAAATCTCTATCTAGAAAGTATTTTTCCTCTTTAATATTTTTGTACGGTTCTTAATTTGCTATATGAATTTTATGGGTAGGTACCA